>NC_034594.1:138194312-138214806 GCF_900095145.1 Mus pahari
CACATGCACACACACATGCACACCAAAAACAAAAGTCCAAGTACACATGAACTATGAAATCCAAGTGGCTGTGCCTTGTGGTGGAGTGGATATGGGCCTACACAGTTGAAGAGCTGGGATCGGACGGAGCTCTGGGCTTTCTGACATGTACTAATACAATAGAGATAATAATGTGTGTCATGGGAATAAATTAATGTCTTGGACATATAGAGAGCCTTATGCTTCTTACTGAGCAGGTACAGGGAGACAGTGAAGACACAGGGGCAGCTGGAGAAGTCTTCAAAGCACAGGAATGAGCACCTGACTACTGTGGCCTCCCACGACTTGATCCTCACACATCTTCACACATTAACACCAAACCATAATACCTCAGATCTGTCTTATTCGTGTCATATATACTAGATCATAGAAACTGCACGTTGACTTTCCCCAACAGGAGGTATTTTTTAAATTTTTATTTATGTATTATATGTAAGTACACTGTAGCTGTCTTCAGATGCACCAGAAGAGGGTGTTAGATCTCATTACAGATGGTTGTAAGCCACCATGTGGTTGCTGGGAATTGAACTCAGAACCTTTGGAAGAGCAGTCAGTGCTCTTAACCGCTGAGCCATCTCTCCATCCCCTCAATAGGAGGTATTAAGCAACTACTTCTTTTGTCTTGGCTTGGCTTGGTTTCCACAAATAAGAATTGTAGCTCAGCACAGTTGTCTACCTCTAGAATGCATCTGTCTGATAACGGTAGATAACTAGTGTCCTATGTATGGCTTTCCATCCGCAGAGATATCTCTGGTCCAGCTGGACAGCATGAGCCTTTCCCATCAGATGCTGGTGAGATGCGCTGCCATCATTGGCCTAACCTTTACTACGGAGCTGCTGTTTGAGATTCTCCCCTGCTGGAATATGAAGATGATGATCAAGGCCCTGGCCACCCTAGTGGAATCAAATGTTTTTGATTGCTTCCGGAGTAGCAAAGATCTTCAACTAGCCTTAAAACAAAATGTGACCACATTTGAGGTTCATTATCGCTCTTTGGCCCTGAAGTTCAAGGAAGGGTTAAGTGAGTAGCGCCTGAAAAAAAAAAATCTGCATTTTCCCCTTGACTAGAGGAATGTCTAGATTGAAGGGCTGAGAGAACTGGAGATATAGTCAAAAGGTGATAAGTCAATAAGTCTTAGCTTAGCATGCACACACCCTGGGTTCAATCCCTGTTAACCACAAATAAATAAATAAATAAATAAATNAATAAATAAATAAATAAATCAAAACAAAAACAACCCACCAGAAATTAAGAACTAGGAAGCTGGAGAGATGACCCAGCGGTTAAGAGTACCGACTGCTCTTCCGGAGGTCCTGAGTTCAATTCCCAGCAACTACATGATGGCTCCCAACCATCTGTAATGGGGATCCAATGCCCTCTTCTGGTGTGTCTGAAGACAGCGACCATGTACTCACACACATGAAATAAATAATTAAATCTTTAAAAAAGAAAAAAAAATAAGAACTAATGTGTATTAGAAAGGAGCGGCTGGTTTGTTGCCCGCTGCCTGGCTGAAAAAGCCCTCTTGTTCCTTCTAGCTTATGGTGAAGAGGAGGCGCTCCATGAAATGGAAGGAGAGGTGGTTGAGTGCCGGATTCTTCGGTTCTGCAGACCCATAATGCAGAAGACAGCCTACGAACTGTGGCTCAAGGACCAGAAGAAAGTCTTGCATCTGAAATGTGCCCGCTTTTTGGAAGAAAGTGCCCATCGGTGCAACCACTGCAGAAACACGGACTTCATTCCCTACCACCACTTCATAGTGGACATTCGACTCAACACTTTGGATATGGACACCGTCAAGAGGATGGCGACGTCCCAAGGATTTAAAAGTAAAAATTCACTTCACTTCTAAAAAGTCCCAACTCCAGCTGGGGAACCTTAGGAGACTGAGGTCTATATGGATTGGTTCTGGACCTTAAAGGTTTCAAGTCCCTCAGGGTTTGGGACACAAGCAGTGTCATAAGTCCAATGGTCCAGGGAAGAGCCGGCAATGCACTGTAATTTCCACACAGAGCTCTAGCAAGTTAAGTGCAGCATGTCTCGTGGCAAGGGAAGGAATCCAGAGAGGTGGTGTCTTAGGGTTTCTATTGCTGCGACAAAACACCATAACCAAAAAGCAAGTTGGGAAGAAAGGGGTTTATTCAGCTTATATTTCCACATTTCTGTTCATCACCAAAGAAAATCAGGACAGGCACTCACATAGAGCAGGAACATGGACACAGGAGCTGATGCAGAGGCCATGGAGGGGTGCTGCTTCCTGATTTGCTTCCCATAGCTTGCTCAGCCTGCTTCCTTATAGAACCCGGGACCACCACCCCAGGGATGGCATCACTCGACATGGGCTGGGCCCTTCCCCCTTGATCACTAATTGAGAAAATGCCTGACAGCTGGATTTCATGGAGCCATTTCCTCAAGGGAGGCTCTTTCCTCTCTGATGACTCTAACTTGTGTCAAGTTGACACACAAAACCAGCCAGCACAGGTGGCATGTGGGTTGTCTTCCATGATGTCCTCAAGCCTTAAAGGAGTCAAAACAGATGTCCTGTTTAGGGCTGAGCACTCCATAGTCACTTACTGTAAGTACTTTGTCCAGCTCTCAGGGTCTACATTGTCCCACTGTAAACAGAAGCTTCCTTGGCCAAGGCTGAGAGCAACATTAATCTATGGGTATAAACAGAAATACTTAGAAGGCATCTTGACACCATGTCATTTTAGCAAAGCATCCTCACCCACATGACCTTCCCAGCCATAAGCTTTGGTAAGGTTTACAGCATTAGGCATACATTCCTCTTTTGGGGTGGGTCTTACATCCAACCAGAAAGTGGTTGGTTACCTCACATTCGTGCCTCTATTGCACCAGTGGCTCATCTTGTTTGGCAGGTTTGTGTTGTAGTTCACAAGTTTTGCCAGCTAGGTGAGCTGTTGTTGACTTTTCTCCCTCAGCAGTTTGTACAGCACTGTCTTAGTTAGGGTTTTACTGCTGTGAACAGATACCGTGACCAAAGCGACTCTTACAAAGGACAACATTTAATTGAGGCTGGCTTACAGGTTCAGAAATTCAGTCCATTATTATTGTGGCAGGAAGCACAGCAACTTCCAGACAGGCATAGCACTGGAGGAGCTGAGAGTTTCACATCTTCATCCAAAGGAAGCCAGGAGCAGACTGTCCTCAGGAAAGTAGGAGGAAGATCTCAAAGCCCATCCACACAATGGTACACTCACTCCAACAAGGCCACACCCACTCCAACAAGGCCACACCCACTCCAACAAGGCCACACCCACTCCAACAAGGCCACACCCACTCCAACAAGGCCACACCTACTAATAGTGCCACTCCCTGAGCCAACCATATTCAAACCACCACAGCACCTTTAGGTACCTTGAAAGCTAGCCAGCAGGGTGGAGGTTTTTAGCTTGGTTCTAGCTTTGTTTTCTGTGTCCTGCAAACTAGGTGTGTGATGTCATCAGCAATAGGGTCTTATCATCTATTTCTGATGGGTAACCAAGACCAATGAAAACAGCCTGTGTTGGGTTCTTTTTTTTTGGGGGGGGGAGGGGGGAAGGCATGGGAGGGGGAAGTGGGGTGGCTCTGAATCCTTGTTGACATAAGGAGTTATCCTACACCTGGTACTGGCATTTCTGTTTAACACACTGACTTATAGAAGCAACATTTTCCATTCATATGGATACTTCCATTCAAACTCTTTTCTTTTTTTAATAATTAGCTTATGAGCTGGAGAAATGGCAAAGTGGTTAAGAGCACTGACTGCCCTTCCAGAGGACCCAGGTTCAGTCCCCGGCACCTACATGACAGCTTACAACTGTCTATAATTCCAGTTCCAGAAGATCCTACAACCCAACCTGGTCATACATGCAGGCAAAACACCATGCACATAAATAAAAATAGATAAATCATAAAAAAATAACCACCTAACAAAATAGGTTTCCATATGCTTTTTAATATATAAATCTTTGGTTTCAGTTAACTTTCTTCCCCTTTCAATTCTCTGTCTCTCTGCACCCCCCATCTCTCATTTTTGAGACTGGGTCTCATTATATAGCCCTGCTAGCTTGGAACTCACTATTTAGACCAGGCTGGCCTTGAACTTCTGAGTGATGATTCTGAGTGGTGGGATTACAGTCATCTTCGATCATACCCAGCCTTGCCTCCCATTTTTTCAAAGGGGATGGGCAGGGAGAGATCAGGGACTCCAAGATGGCTCAGAAAGCAGAGGTCATTGTCATCAAGCCTGACAACTGAGTTTGATCCCTGGGACCCGGTGTTAGAAAAAAAGATCCACTGTCCACATGTTGTCCTCAGACCTTTTCATGTATGCTGTGGCACATATATCCACTCATATAAGTAAATACACGTAAAAGAAGAGAAACCATCGTTAAGTCCAGGACCTTAGAGCTGAATCCTCCAAGGGCTTGGACTCAAGAAAGATGAGACATCAGTGGTATAGATTTCATCCCACCAGGGCAAGTAAGGTATCAGAAAAATGTACGTGATTATTTCCAAGTGCTGACTGCTAGCAGTTATTAGTTTTAGCATTACATTTTTTTCAAAATCAAAATATATTTACTACTGTTACAAAACTAAGTGTTTTGTAACAAAACTAAGAGTTCTGTGCGTGCTTGCAATCCCAACACTTGGAAGATGGGGGCAGAAGAATCAGGAGTTTGAGGTCACCACTAACACTTATGCACTGTGCTAAGGGGGTGGAGAGACTACATGTGGGCTGACGGCCACAAGAGCTGGAAAATTTATCCTATAAGGACAAGAGCAGAGAATCTTCAGGTAGCCTTTCTGTGAACTAATAGATCTCTTCAGGTGTGTGGAGGCTGAGGCAAGAGGGTAGAGACTAGAAAGCTAGCTAAGCTACAGAGCTCAAGAATGGCCTGGGTTGCTGGGCGTGGTGGCACACGCCTTTAATCCCAGCACTCGGGAGGCAGAGACAGGCGGATTTCTGGGTTCGAGGCCAGCCTGGTCTACAGAGTGAGTTCCAGGACAGCCAGGACTGTACAGAGAAACCCTGTCTCGAAACAAATAAACAAAACAAAAACAAAAACAAAAAAAGAATAGCCTTGGTTATGTAGTAAAACTCTGCCTCAGACAAAACAAAACAAATCTGTGAAGTCACACCTATTAGCCACTAACCTTCAAGCCCAAGGGGCTAGGGTGCAGTCCCACATCTGTCATTCCTCATTAGAAGTCTGTCTTCTCCCCATGGGACTATCTAAGCTACTGAAGTCTCATTAGATAAGATGTCTAGTTCAGGACTGTTATCTCCTAAAGTTAGCCTTTGGAGTACTTTATTAGAATACCTGTATTTCCTAGACCATGTATGTAGAGTCAGTAGAGTTCTTAGCTAGCATGTACCAAGCCCTGAGTTCAAATCTTGGCCCTAAACCCCTGTAATCCTAGTTCTTGGGAGATGAAGGCAAGAAGATTACAAATTTAAGGTTATTCTTGTCTATATATTGAGTTCAAGGCCAGTCTGGGCAATATGAGACCGAATCTCAAGCAAAGCAAGCTACGTATGTATATGCACATGGGTGCATGTATTTCCATTTCCATTTCTTCACTAAGGTTAATGTTCCCTCTTTATGATTGTTAAGCTGTAATTTTATTACTGCATGTTAAATGGGTCAGGATAAAGTTATCAACTACAACAAACCAGTATTTCAGTCAACACAGTGGAATGGGAATTTATTTTCCTGCTTTTGTAATAATAACCCACTAAAAAATTTTGACAAGTGGCCCATCAGACATCTACAGACTCAGGGTCCTCCTGGCTGGTGTTTTGCTTCCCTTTGGCCATTCAGAGATAGCTGTTTTCTTGTCTAAGGAAAGAACAGGGCAGAAAGCCATCTCCTTCAGAAGGGTCATCCATCACTTATGATCTGGCTCTACCTGAGAAAAGAACCACATGGCTTTTTCTAAACTGAGGTGCCCCCCCCGTCCCCTTGGAGGGTTGGGGATGGGAAATGTGGTCCCTAACTGGGTAAAGAAAATAAGAAGAACCTATGGTGGACGGCAAATGTCTCATTTGCTCAATTATTTTCTAGCTGATGAAGAGGAAGTCATCTTTTCTAAGTCAGAGCTCCCTAGAAAATACAAGTTCCCCGAGAATCTCAGGTATGCACACAAGTGGTTGATGTTGGTTTTGTTTTGTTTTGTTTTGTTTTGTTTTGTTTCTCTCTGGAACAGAGTTTCTCTGTGGAGCCTTGGCTGTCCTAGAACTTGCTCTGTAGACCAGGATGGCCTCGAACTCATAGAGCTCCACTGTCTTGGCCTCCCAAGTGCTGGGATTAAAGGCATGCGCCAACCCTGCTGGGCTTGCATATGTGAGTTTTTAGATAGAACAGAAACAATTGTTATAAAATCGCACTTGTGTTCACTTCCGCTGGGTCACTCAACCCTTTGGGCCTCTGAGATACAGGGGAGAAATGGCACGGGCCACATGGTGCATCTGATCTGTGAGAGTGACGCTGGATTTTGTTAGTCTTCAAAGATGATTTCACATAAAAATCCATGCCTTGCCTGTAATTTCCTGGTCTCCTGCTCATTCCTTCCTATATTTAAACAGCATCACAGAAATAAGGGAAAAAATCTTGCACTTCTTTGACAACGTCATCCTAAAGATGAAGTCGTCCCCAAATGACATCATCCCTCTGGAATCCTGCCAGTGTGAGGAACTGCTCCAGATTGTCATCCTGCCTCTGGCCCAACATTTTGTAGCCTTAGAAGAAAATAACAAAGCTTTGTACTACTTCCTAGAACTGGCATCTGCCTACCTCATCCTGGGAGACAACTATAATGTAAGCTATTATTCCATGCCTCCTCCTCCTCCACCACCACCCCTAAGACTCAGGCACACAGCCAGACCCAGCTCCTGTGTGCTTTCACACTACTTCCTGTTAGTCTCTCCCAGCATCCCCTTCCTTAGACAATCTCATCGCTGAGACGGGTAATGATGTCAGATTGAGACAAGAGAGTTAGAGCAATTTCAAGTACCATTACTGTCATGGTCTGGTCACTGCTTTATTGCTGTGAAGAGACACCATGACCTAGAAAGGAAAGCATTCAGCCAGGATTTGCTTATAGGTTCAGAGGTTTGGTACACTGATAAGAAGTACTGTGGGACACAGGCAGACGTGGTACCCAAGGAGGAGCTGAGAATTCTACTTCCAGATCCATAGGCAGCAAGAAGAGAGAGCCACTAGGCTTGTCTTGAGCTTCTGAAACTCCAAAGCCCACCCCCAGTTACACAACCCCTCCAATAAGACCATACCTATTCCAACATGGCCACACCTCCTAACAGTGCCACTCCCTAATGACCAAGCATTCAAATCTATAAGCCTCTGGGAGCGTTTCTGTTCAAGCTACCACAATCATAATGCATTATGCCTGGCATGGTGATTGGTGCCTGTGATGCCAGCACTTGGGAGGCAGGCAGAATATCAGAATCCAATCAAGCCTAGGCTCAGCTACATGGCAAGTTTATGGCCACCTAGGATGCATAAGACCCTGGTTTGAAAAAAATATACAATCAATAATTGATTAAAGTTCTACAACCAAACCAGGCATGGTGGTACATTTGGAAAGCTGAGGCAGGAAAATCACAAGCTTGAAATCAGCCTAAGCTATATACCAAGTTCAAGACCAGTCTAGACTACTAGGCAAACCTTTCATTAATTAATGGTATGTTGCCACTTTTGAAATTGTCTACCTGGTTGAGAGAGAGCAAAATGGACTTATATGCCAATGCTCTGGATTCACTCTTAGTATAAATCCTTCCTTTCCATCACTGTCCTGCTGAGGTTTAACCTTACTGTCTAACAGTAGTTTAGAGCACAGACTATCTCTAGGTTTCCCGGCTGACATGAATTTGATTTCAGTCCCGTAGCCCTCAGAGGCTCCCACGCTTTTGTCTCCATGCCGTTTGGCTAAACCTTCACATAGACAGGCTTGAGACCACCAGAGCACCAGTTAACACGTCTCTAGAAAACCTGTAAGTTTCCATGCATCATACCCCCTAGAACTGAAGTAGTGACACGCACATAATGATACAGAAAGAAGTGATTGCTACATCTAGCAGACAGAGGTAGACATGACGTTGAGATACCCTCCCAGCCTCTGTTTAGTTTGGAGATGCATTCTAGTCAGTGAGACCATGTTGGGGAGGACATGCTACCTGGGTGGTGGCTCCTCCCTTGCTTCAGGAGTATCTGGGGCAAGAGACCCACTACCTGTAGTTATAACTCACTACCTCCCTGCTCTCTTTGCTGGTTGGTCGCAGGCATACATGTATTTGGGCGAGGGAGAACGGCTGCTGAAGTCTCTGACGAATGAAGATTCTTGGAGTCAGACCTTCGAATATGCTACCTTTTATAGTCTCAAGGCTGAGGTAAGAACCCATTGAAGGCATCAAGTTGTCATTTTGTGCTGGAATCCACAGAAGGAGTAGAAGCCATCTTTATATATTCTATCTGCTCCTCCTCTACTGCCATAGATTCCTGTCCAAGATTCTCAAACCCAAGCTACCAGACTTAACACTTTCTCACCATAACTTGTCAGCGGCAAGATCCTGCCCACTGACCTGGGTTGACGTCTTTATGAGATGTCTTTGTAACCATGAATAGGGATGGTTTAGTATTCCTTATACGATGCTCAATGGCAAACCCTACTCTTCAGCCTTCCTTAGGCAGGCATCCGATGAACATTTATTTTGAAGATTGTGTCATAGCACATGAGAACTTTATTCCTGGGACACAGATCAGCTTTTTAGATAAGTATTCTCCCAGAATTTACTGTTGGAACCCACCAAGTCAAGAACGGTTGCTTTTCCCTCTCCCGCCTCATCTCCCTTAGGTCTGTTTTAACATGGGGCAGATGGTTCTCGCCAAGAAGATGCTGAGGAAGGCACTGAAGCTGCTCAACAGAATGTTTCCCTGCAATCTGCTCACCCTGACTTTCCAAATGCACGTGGAGAAAAACAGACTCTCCCACTTCATGAACCAGCATACCCAGGAGGGCTCGGTGCCAGGGTAAGGGAAGGAGTTAGGGAAAGCTGAGCATCTCGTTCCTGTTCAGATGACAAAACATGGGGTTCCTTTGCAGAGGGAGCACCGATTCTCTTTCTTATGCTTACAGTGATTCTCCTGTGAATCCAGAGTCAGATATCAGAGCTGGCGCCATGTTCCTTAGAGCCTCAGCTGCAAGGCCCCTCCCATGCCTCACTAAGATATTAAATATTATTCTCAACCTCACAGAACACTAGCAGGCCTTGAGGACATCTGCCAAAGGATACATTTCTCCTCACCTATGAATTTGATAAGGGTTACATTAGGGATGGATAGTCATTAGTTTAAGATGTAGCTAAGATTGGGTCTATACATGAACTATAAAAAAAATGAACAAACAATGATTGAGGGGCTGGAAAGATGTTATGGTGTCAAAAACCAGGAGCTAACACCAAGGTAAGGTAAAAATCTTATTTACACTCAGGCCAAGCTCACAGTCTCCCTTGGTGGGAGAATGAATCAGCCTAGACCAGAAGCAAGAGGACCTTTGTATAACAAGTGATTTCAAAAGTGGAATTTTATAGTTATTTTTATGATCATGGGAAAGAGACATGTTATATAGGTTTATGGTCAGACAGTTAGCATACCAGGAAACATTGTATGGTCAGTCAATTCTAGGAACAATGGGAACAATTTACAATGTGTACTTCACAAGATTATTGAGGAAGAACAAACAAACAATAACTAACAAGTTGACCTCCAGTTAAGGACATGATGAAAGCCATTGTTTAACTAAAAAGAAAAACAGAGTCAGCTGTCCCTTAACAATGTCCCAGCAGTTAAGGATGCTTACTGAACAATCTTGGAGATCAGAGTTTTGTTCTCAGCCATATATCGGGGAGCATGGCAATAAGCATGAGCCAGGGTGACAGGACCAGCTCAGAGCTCACATTTTGAACCATAAGGAGGAAACAGAAAGAGCAAACACAGTATGGCACCAAAGCCAGCTCCCAGCAACACACCTTCTTCTCCAGTAAGGCCACACCTTCTGAGCCTCCCCCAACAGTGCCACCAACAGGGGACCGAGGATTTAGGGACATTCTCATTCAAACCTCTAAATCATGCATCCACCAAATGCTTGTAACTCCAGTTCTGAAGGGTCTGATATACTCTTATGCATATGCATAAAGTGTGAGCAACACTCCTGCTTATAAAACACACAAAATTAATAAGTAATAAAGGGCTGGCGAGATGGCTCAGCAGGTAAGAGCACTGACTGCTCTCAGAAGGTCCTGAGTTCAAATCCCAGCAACCACAGAGTGGCTCACAACTACCCAGAATCAGATCTGACACCCTCTTCCGGTGCGTCTGAAGTCAACTACAGTGTACTTATGTACACTAATAAATAAATCTTTTTAAAAATAAGTAAATAAAATGAATATTTCAAAAGAAAACAGTAACAGAGCTGGTAGCACGAGTCTGTAATGTCAGCACTTGGGAGACAGACAGAAAGACAGCACATGAGTATTTGGAAGTAACCCACTTTGTTTTAATGAAGCACATTTTCTTACTTGTAAAATGGAGACTATGATAACTATTTTGTGATTACATAACTTTTTTTTTTTACTTAATTGTATACACAAGAATGTTTTTTTTCTCACATGTATGCCTGTGAACCATATGCATGTCTGGTGCCCACCAGGGTGTCAGATCCCCTGCAACTATATTAAAGTTGGTTGTGAGTCATCATATGGGTTCTGGGAATTGAACTTGGGTTCTCTGCAACAAGTGCTCTTAACAGATAAGCCATCTGTCCATCCCCATGGTATAGTTAAGATAAAACACTTGTCCCTGTCAGGCATCATTGATTAAGTGAAGCCAAGTAAAGGTGCAAGTCTATAGGAAAGGAGGGGATGATTTAAGTTCAGATAGGTTAAGCAACTATTCAATTATATTGATAACATTAACTACATTGATAACATACTTAAATGTTTCATAAGAATGGGCATGATAGTCAGTCATGGGTCCCATCTCTAGTTCAGGTAAGGGCTCTGAGATGAACACCAGGAGGTCACAGGGAGTCTGGTCACATGAGCCTTCTATGTCCATCTGCCTTCCCTGTGACAGGAAGAAACTGGCACAACTTTACCTGCAAGCATCCTGCTTCTCCTTGCTGTGGAAGATCTATAGCTTGAACTTCTTTTTCCACTACAAGTATTATGGCCATCTGGCAGTGATGATGGAAATGAACACCTCGCTGGAAACTCAAAATGAGTTCCAGGTAGGGCATTCGTGTGGCTCTCCTTTAAATTGCTGGATCTCACTCAGAAAAACAACAGCAACCGTCCTAGTCAAAGCCCACAGTGATTGGAAAGCAAATGGTCGTAACATTTAGCCTCTCTGACTAAAGGATTTTGCAAGTAGCTAACAAATGTTCTGGCCCCAGATAACCCCACTGTCAGAAATCATTCAAGATTCAAACAGCTTTTGCTTTTGTGGGTTGCAGTTGATATTATAAGACTCAAAGTGAGAAAAAAACTTAAAGTTCTTCAAAAACACTAATAAGTACATACTAACATAATTAACATTTTCATTAAAAATCTTACAAGTCCCCAAACAACAACAAAACACAATGAGAAGTGAGGCATTATATTAAGTTTTCGTAAATAGCTTCATTTTTTTTTTCTTTATAGACTCACTGTGTTTGCATACCTTATTTTGTCTGAGGAAGATTCATGTTTGTTTGTTTGTGTGTTTGTTTGTTGGAGACAGGCCTCTGTCTGTAGCCCAGGCTGGCTCCCGTCTTGCAGTAATCATCCTAGGTTAGGCTCTTGAGTGCTGGAATTATGCGTGCCACCAGGCCTTCCGTGATAACTAGATGCTTACCTCATCTTCACTGAGCTGTATTGTAGTATCACAATTGATGCCTCTGCAAAACTCAGGCGAATACTAGGAGAATGGGAGCTGAGGAAGCTAAAAGGATAGATCTGCTTCCAAAGATGGACTCAAGCCAGGGACAGTTGAAGGTAACGTAAGAACCAGATGAGAACCCAGAGGTGGCCTCCAGACCCCAGCTACCCTCAGTGCGACCACCCGCAAGCCACACAACCTCTGAGCTGTCTATTTGCCCCATAAGATGAAACAGCTGGATTCTGTTTCCTTTGGTCCACGTAAAAGAAGTCAGGGGCTACTGCAGGACTATTTATTGCAGCTGCAGAGTTTTCATTTGACCACCATGATGTATGGCCATCCGTTGTGGTAGTATTTTGCATGTTTATACCGGGAAAAGGAGTTTGCTAAGAAGAAATTTAGGATTTAATAAGTACCCAGGGACTTGCGTTTGACAGAATTTGTAGAACCTCCCCTATAAGGTCACCCCAACATAAAATTCTTGGACTATTAGAGAGTCTATTAACAGTCTATTCTCTTATTTGTACTTTTCAAAATGGTTTATACATATTGTGCATGTATTTTTTTTTTTTTTTTGGTTTTTCGAGACAGGGTTTCTCTGTATAGTCCTGGCTGTCCTGGAACTCACTTTGTAGACCAGGCTGGCCTCGAACTCAGAAATCCACCTGCCTCTGCCTCCCAAGTGCTGGGATTGAAGGCGTGCGCCACCACGCCCAGCTTATATTGTGCATGTATTATGTATGCATGTATATATGAGTGCGTACGTATATGTGAGTGTGTGTGTGTGTGTGTGTGTGTGTATGTGTGTAGAATGATTCTTCAGAAGTAATTCTTTTCTCCTTGCTCTTCTCTAAGCATTTATATTCTGGGGCAACTTTCTCACTTCAAAGATTTGCTTAAGAAGTGACCAGCATCTCTTAAGTCTCCAATTATGTTTTAAATTAGTCCTTACTTTATCAAACAAACTAACCAAGCCAGCTTTCCTTTTTTTCTACATTACAAAAGCAGTACATAAGAAAGGATAATTCTCATTCAAATATTCCTTTCCACCTTAACATAAGAACCTACCAAGTGGACCTGATCGCACCCACCCCATCTTGTACTATGCAGCCTTCCTCCACGTGTAAGCTGTTGTTTAATACTTTCCCCCAAAATCAAAATGTTTGGATTTCATTTAAAGACACAAGAGCAGCCATGGAGTTTATCCTAGAAGATCCAGTAAGTAGGTGGCAGCCACCTAGTTTGATTTCTGCACCCAAGTCCAGGGCATTGCTCCAAGTTTAACAATCAAAGGGTCCTGGCCGGCTCTGAGCCTTTCATGCTGCGGCTCTTGCTCAGTCTCCCTCCTCCTCTCCCTGTTTCTGCCTTCCTAGATCATCAAGGCTTTCCTGGACTTTTCCCTGTACCACCATCTGGCTGGCTATGAGGGCGTGTGGTTCAAATATGAAATCCTGGTCATGGAGCAGCTCCTGAACCTCCCCTTGAAAGGCGAGGCCATTGAGATCATGGCGTATACAGCCGATACACTGGGCCATATCAAGTTCTTAACGGGTCATCTGGACTTGGCCATTGAGTTAGGTAAGGGTCAGCCTAGGCAAGAAAAAGCATAAAGTTACATGTAGTACCCCCAAACACAGCCTGATTGCTTTCTCCCCAGGCTCTCGAGCCCACAGGATATGGTCACTTCTTGGGAATCCCAACAAATACCAGATGGTTCTCTGCAGACTCAGTAAACCTCTTTTCTTGAAAAGCAGGTATTTGTCCTAAAGCATTTTCCAAAGTTCGGATTCTACTCTCTTTCCTGTTGCTGTGATGGAGCGCTCTGCCCAAAAGTGGGGAGGGGAGGGATGGTGATGTTTACACTTCCAGGTCATAGTTCACCTTTAAGGAAATTTGGAACAAGAAACTCGAACAGGGACCTGAACAGAAATCATGGCTTCTTGCCAGCTTGCTCTCTGTTTCCCTTTCCAGTACTTGATTAAGCTAACTAGCTCTTGGAACTGGAGATGGTGCCACCTCCACAAGGCTGGGGCTCCCAGAATTAAGTAATGATCAAGTCAATTCCCCACAGACATACCCACGGGTCAGTGTGATCTAGGCAATTCCTCAGCCAGGAAGCTTTCCTCTCAAATGACTCTAGGCTATTGGGTTGGTGAATACAGCTATTAGAACAGGAAGCTAGTTGTGGGATTCTGGCTCATTTTTCCTCTGGCCATAGCACAGGAAAGGAAGATACCGTAACTGATAACTGCCATTTTATCTATCAACATCACTTTTCCCCTGTTAATTCTCTTACTGGAGTTCTTTTGTATTCATCGCTAGTCTGGTCGCTCTGGCCAAGAGGGCAACCAATTATGCTTATTGCAGGAATAGGATCTCCATTTCTGGCAGATAAAGGGGGGGGGCATTGTGCATGCACAAACAAACAGCAATGAAGACTTGGCCACATCAGCCAGACTCTAGCCCCCCCTAAAATGGAGGAGCCCTATATGAACAGTTTGGGGTGAGGACCCACTTGGAGGCTTAGGTTCTAGTTCTGGGCAAGGGAAGAATTGAAGCTTATTCTAAGAGTTGTATTTGGTTCTGAACTACTGTTCATGTCCAGGACTAGCTAGACCAGGACTGAAGTCCATCCCTTCTTCTCACTCCTTTTAACATCGCCGCTTCTGTTCCACAGATATAAACACTTGGTCCAGGTGCTGGGGTGGTTGTGGGATCTTTCCGTAACAGAAGAGGACATCTTCAGCAAGGCATTTTTCTATTTCGTCTGCTTGGATATCATGCTTTATTCTGGTACGCATGGAATTTATTCTGGCTTGGGGAATTAAAAGAAATCAGGGTGGATCTCCACACTGGCGTGATGAGGTGGCTCTCAGGGCTTAGGCTTTGGACTTTGACTTTGGACTAGTTAGTGTTAAGGCATGGAGAGAGCCTAGTGATGTGATTCAAGGAACTAGTTAGCAATTACCAAAACTGTAAGGAAGCAATGAATGCTGGGTATGCTGGTGCATACCCTTAATCCCAGAACTTGGGACGTAGAGGCAGGCAAATCTCTATGAGTTCAAGACCATCCTGATCTATATAGTAAATTCAAAGACAGCCAGGGCTACATAATGAGACCTTGTTTCAGGGCTAGGGAGGAGGGAGCAGTGATAAAAAAATAATGAAATCTGGAGGAACCTTGTAGGTCTGAGCTGTCAGATCAATTTCTGATGTATGGTAGTCACTGCATTGTTTTACAATGTGCCTTTACTGGGACTATTTAATTTTTTCAGGCTAACCTTAGAAATTTCATGTTGATAACCATATCCAACATATGACCTCCAGGCTTCATAGTCATGACCCTGGTCTGTCCTTGTTTGGTCTTGGTGGCTATGATTAAGCATGATGACCAATAGCAACCTGGAGAGGAAAGGATGTCATTCACCTTGTGGGCTGCAGTCAGGACAGGAGCTCAAGACAGGAACCTGAACACTAACTGAAGCAGAGACCATGGAGGAATACTGCTTACGGCTCACTCTTGTGGCTTTCTCGGTCACAATCCAGGACCACCTACCCGGGGGTGGCGCTCTGTCTAGTGGGCTGGGCCCACCCACATCACTTCCTCTAGGCCAATCTGATAGAAGCAGATTCTCAGTTGAGGTTCCCTTTTCCTAGATGACACTAGCTTACATTGAGGTGACAGAAAACTAACGGGCACACGGTCCGACACAAAACTGTAAATTTACCTAAAACTTTATGAGATCTTCCTCTGTAGCTTGGTTGCATGATTCTCCAACATGAACATTAGCAATGACAATGTGTGTTACTGTGTTAAAGTTTTTTCATGCCTACAAGGGCTGACCCACTGAGAATGAACGTTAATCGCTGTTGGTGATGCCAACAGAAAAACACAGCTCTCACCTCCCAGAGGATAAGGAGCCAAATGTGAATGACAGTGGTCCAGGAACACAATCTCACACCCCCAGCACAGAACCAGCTCCTTGAACTCTTCCATAATAATATTACAAAGAAAGTCACAAATGAAGGTGCTTTTCAAATATATAGGTGGGAACATCAGAGAGAACTTGGTGGACAGATCTCATCTACAGGCTTCAGGTGTTGCCTGCTGCCACACTCAGCTTTTAGGTCAGGTTGGTAGAAGCTAGGGGTCTGCTAAGTTAAAAACATCCCAAACAGTTTTTAATGTGTCAGTCACAGAGTATTGGGCCCAATACGGAAGAGAACAAGGAATGACTGACTATTTAGGGAGCTAAAGATCAATTACATTCAAGCTCTGGACTTGCAACATCTGAGCTCTCTCCTGACAGCCTTTAAGTATTGGTGTAGGTGGCTGCCTTATTAAACCAGAGGGACCAATCAGGGGTTCTTTCTCCACTCATGATTAGCAAAGGAGAGACATAAACTGTTACCCTTATGGGAACTACGGGTGAAAAGCTGGGGATTCCTGGACTACCAGGGCTTGTAATTGAGTTGAGAAAGGTTGGATTAGGGGCTGGTGAGATGGCTCATTGGGTAAGAGCACCCGACTGCTCTTCCAAAGGTCCGGAGTTCAAATCCCAGTCAACCACATGGTGGCTCACAACCATCCGTAACAAGATCTGACGCCCTCTTCTGGAGTGTCTGAAGACGGCTACAGTGTACTTACATATAATAAATAAATAAATCTTTAAAAAAAAAAAAAAAGGGCTGGAGGGATGGCTCAGTGGTTAAGAGCACCGACTGCTCTTCCGAAGGCCCTGAGTTCAAGTCCCAGCAACCACATGGTGGCTCACAACCATCTGTAATGGGATCTGACTCCCTCTTCTGGGGTGTCTGAAGACAGCTACAGTTGTACTTACATCTAATAAATAAATAAATCTTTAAAAAAAAAAAAAAAGAAAGAAAGAAAGGTTGGATTAAATCTGATGGCATTTGGTGTCATCTATGAAATTGGGTCATGTGTCCATAAGAATTCAAGGTATAGCTAAGATCCTGGAAACGCAAGCCAGTGCAGCAGTGTGATTGTTGCAACCCACGGGACCCTCTGAATATCTAAAGCACTAAAGCAACCAGATATTACTATGCAGTGGGAAATTCTGTTGGGAGCTAAAGGCCTGAAAGACCCTACCCCAACCCCACACCATGTTGCTGCAAAATCACTCTGTTTCTCTCCTTTCTAGGCTTCATTTACAGAACATTTGAAGAATGCTTGGAATTCATAAACCACAACGAAGACAACAGAATCCTCAAGTTCCAGAGCGGACTCCTCCTGGGGCTTTACTCCTGCATCGCTGTCTGGTAACAATGTGCTGCATATCATGTAGAGTCTAAAGTGAGGAAGTTAGATCCTGAAGAAGGGTTCAGTTACATTCTTTAAAAGAAACAACATATATTCATAGTTTACATCCGACACAGCTTAAAGGTGCCAGAGAATATTTATAGAGAAGGCCTCCCGAAGGATCCTAGAAGCTGTCAGCCAAGGACAGAAAAGTAGGTCTGTCTCAGTGTCACAATAATACCAAGCTTATAGCGTAGGTGACCTGTTGGCCAGGGGTTTTGCATCTGTGGAATCAGCGAGCCAAAGAGAGAAGCTATGGGGCGTGGGGGAAGAGTTGCAACTGTCCTGAACATGTGGAGACTGCTTCCTAGTCCTTATTCCTTAAACAATAAGTGTAACAGCGGTTTGCATAGGTGATGTTGCAGATGGTGACATTATCAATAACACACATAATGCAGGAAGATGCATGAGGTATTGTCTGCAAATGCTATACCATTTTACATTAGAGCTGTGAGTGCCTGCAAATTTGAGTATCCAGGACAGCCAGAGCTATACAGAGAAACCCTGTCTTGAAAAACCAAAAAAAAAAAAAAGGAATAAGGTGCACAGATGTACACATAGTACAGCCGGCTTCAAGGTAAATCAGGAAACAACCAGATTCCCGGTTATCTCCTAGACTGAGACCCCTGTCTTGTTTGCCACCTCACATTATACACGGCCAGGTCGTCTAATACTAATATGACTCTGCAAAAGCTGTGTGATGAGATTGAAGACTACAAATTCAGGCAACTCCAAATTGATGTGAAATGCCTTTTGATTTAAAAAAAAAAAAAAAATCCTCAAATCTGGAGCATAGTGGTTCACACCTATGAGCCCGGCACTTGGGGGCACAGGTAGGAGGGTCAGGAGATAAGGAGTTCAATGTCATCCCAGGCTACCAGAGACTCTCTGCCTTAAACACAAAATAAAATTACGTGGGAGAACTTAATATCCAAAAAAGACTACCTTGACCAGTTAAGGCTCCAAGTCAAATTGATACGGCCATGTAAACTAATTTTCAAAGGCTCCGAAGTCTTAACAGTTGTGCTAATTCCTCATTGCTCTCTGTCCTAGTTGGGATGTTCATGTAATAGTTCTTTCCCAGACCAATACATCTCATACTTAGTGGTCATAAGAGTCACCTGGAAGGCTTGTTGGCTCAAATTCCTGGCCTCACTCCCAGAGCCTGACTGACCAGATAATCTGGCTCAGACCTGGAAATCTGCATTTAAAAAGAGAAGCCAGCTTTTCTCCTGTCCCACAGGCCTCTCTCTGCAGTGGTGGCCACCTGAGTGCAAAGTCTGGACCTGGGGAGGTGCAAGTCATGGCTGGGCAAGCTTTTAGAAAGTTTCTTCTGCTCCTTGACAGAGTGTTGCTTGAGAGGAGGGCCGCCGAAACTGTGGGGCGCCCAAAGGTGGGGTTACGCTTCCAGAAAGTCTCCAGGAAAAGCATTGCAAGCAACAGTGTTGTGGGATCAGGCGCAAAAGGAGAGTGTGGGGGAGACTCAAGTGGTCAATGTGAAAGCTGACCAGAAAGCTCTTCTCCCAGAACATGGAGGCGCCAAAGTAGTTTTAGATGACAAGGGTTATTTCTTATTTAGAGATGGTGACATTCTTGGAAAGTCTATGGACTGAAATCACTATTAAAATGGTATCACATGAAGCTGGCCATACCATTGACGTTCCGAACTCTCTCATCATGTAAATAATTTCAATACTTCCCATTTATAATAAGCTGAGGGTGCCTACAGTTAAAAAGGTGACACTGGCTTGTCTGCAGTCCGTGCTGAGAACTACTGGCCCACCTCTCTTTGCAACTGGGACAGTTTCTATAAGCCTGAAATGTGTGAGCTGCCTCACTTCCTAGAGTCCAAGGAGCATCATGGATAACCCCACATGCCATGTGTGCTCCTGCAGGCTCTCTGTCCCTCCCGAGTCATAGGACTCCATCCTTTCCCAGATCCATGTCACCTAACATCCCGATGTTTCAGACAGAAGGCAGGTAGAGGCCCGAGGTACTGAAAGTTAGCACCCACAGAGATCTGTCTCAAGAGCCATACTGATTTTAACTTGTCTTCCCTGGCGCTGCAGGTATGCCAGACTTCAGGAGTGGGACAACTTTAACAAATTTTCTGACAGAGCTAAGAAGCTCATGACACGAAGAACCCCGACAGTTCTTTACTACGAAGGGATCTCTAGGTACATGGAAGGGCAAGTCCTCCACCTTCAGAAGCAAATAGAAGAACAGGCCGAGAACGCTCAGGACAGTGGGGTGGAGATACTCAAGGTGAGGCCCGCTCCCTGGCTTGTAGCACAATCCCTCCTCCAGTGGATTATCTTCTCATTACAGGATATGTGCATATGTATGCTAAAAGCTTTATTTTCAAGACATCCCTCCTAAAAAGTTAGAAAAAAGGGCTAGAGACATGGCTTAGCAGGTAACGGTGCTTGCTGCCAAACCTGAGGAGCAGTGTTAGATCCATGAGACCTACATAGCAGAAGTAGAAAGCCAACCCCTGAAAGTCATTCTTTGGCCTCCACACATATGTTGTAGTGCATGTGACCACATACACACACACACACACACACACACACACACACACACAAATAAAACTTTTAATTAAAAAGAAAAAAACGGGCTGGTGAGATGGCTCAGCAGGTAAGAGCACCCGACTGCTCTTCCAAAGGTCCTGAGTTCAAATCCCAGCGACCACATGGTGGCTCACAACCATCCGTAATGAGATCTGGAGCCCTCTTCTGGAGTGTCTGAAGACAGCTACAGTGTACTTACATATAATAAATAAATAAATAAAAAGGAAAAAAAAACACAAACTGTTACAAACTGTTTGTAACTGCACTATTTAGAGAGTGTACGTTTTTACACACGGGGTGATACCACTGCTCAAGTTTCCTGCATGTGTCCATGAGTCTCCATTTGCTGAGATTTGCTGTCAAATAGAACTCTCAGTGACTTCCCATGGTTACATTGGTTTATACAGCACTGTTTTCTTAAGAGACTTTTACATGTGATTCCTTTCCTATCTATAGAGGTCACGATCCTCCAACTTCAAGATTTTTACATTTATTAATTGTGTGAGTTTGTGTGTATATGACTGTGTATGAGAGAGAGAGAGAGAGAGAGAGAGAGAGAGAGAGAGAGAGAGAGAGAGGAGAGGGAGGAGAGAGAGAAGAAGAAGAAGAAGAAGAAGAAGAAGAA
>NC_034594.1:138215728-138220001 GCF_900095145.1 Mus pahari
GTTGGTGAGTCTTCAGTATTTTATGAACTGTCTTGTAGTTCTTCCTACAAACTGAAGAAATATTCCCATGAGCCAAGCAAAACCGCAGATACAGTATGAGGTGTCTTCAGTAGTGTGTGGTTACTAGGAAAGCTATGGAGATAGGCCTCAGTAATAGGCTAGGATTATAAGCTTGTGGCACCATGCCAGGCTACTTTATAAATATTTGAGACAGGACTCTATGTAATCCTGGTTGTCCTGCAATTCACTCTGTAGATCAGACTGACCTAGAACTCACAGAGACCCTCTTGACTCTGTCTCTCAAACGCTGGGATTAAAGGCCTGTGCCACCACACCTGGGTCTTACCATGCTTTTTTAAAAAAAAGATTGATTGATTGATTTGATTTGATTTATGTATGTGAGTACATTGCTCTCTTCAGACACACCAGAAGATGGCATCAGAACCTATTACAGATGATTGTGAGCCACCATGTGGCTGCTGGGAATTGAACTCAGGACCCGTGAAGAGCAGTCAGTGCTCTTAACCACTGAGCCACCTCCCCAGCCCCTTGCAACGCTTTTTTAAATGTTGGTTCTGGGAACTGAACTCATGTTGACTAAGCACTTGGCCATCAGAACCATCTCTATCTCCAGCCTCAAGTTTGATTTATTGTTTGTTTTCCCTAGGCCTTAGAGACCCTTGTGGCACAAAATACCACTGGCCCGGTCTTCTACCCGAGGCTCTACCATCTGATGGCCTATGTCTGCATACTAATGGGGGACGGGCACAGCTGTGACTTCTTCCTGAACACAGCCTTGGAGCTTTCCGAGACACACGGGAATTTGCTGGAGAAATGTTGGCTAAGCATGAGCAAGGTGCGTACCCTCAGCCAGTAGGCTATAGTCGGGGGTGGGGGTAGGAGAGTGTGTGAGAGGGGTGCTCGCCCTCCCCACTTGTCAGCGGGAGTTTTAGGAGGCATCAGAGGTCATTGTCTTAGTTCACTTGTGCTGCCATCGCAAAATACCTCAGCCTGTGTCTCTCCTGAGATGTTTACAGTTTACAGTCTTGCAGGCTGGCGAGTCTAAGACTAGAGGTCAATATCTAATGACAATGAGTTCCTCGATGAGGTTCCTCTGACTGTGCCCCCATCAGTGGCAGAAGGAGCAGGAGCCAGAGACACAGCCCCACCCTGCCATCTGTTGCCTGAGGAACTCCTTTCAGAGACTTCCACTCAAATGAAGCTAGGATTCTTATATGTCCACTGAAAAGACTTTGAGGCTCATCCGGGTGGTGGAGGCACGTGGCTCTAATCCCAGCATTATAGAGGCAGAGGCTTGTGGGTCTCTGAGTTCATAGGCCAGCCTGGTCTACAGAGTTAGTTTCTGGACAGCCAGGGCTACACAGTGAAACCCTGTCTCAAAAGAGAGAGACAGACAAAGAGAGAGACAGAGACAGAAAAAGAGACAGACAGAGAGCCAGAGAGAGACTTAAACATAGATTTAAGCACAGGTGTTAATAGCGCGTAGGGAAATGATAACACACACAACTTCCTGTGAGCTTTTCATACTGTATGGCTCTGGTAGCTTCTGAAATTGCATTGTCAAAAGGTGGTTCCTGGAGATGTATTGGATTGTGTACAACACCATTTGTCACCAGGCTTACTCGAGGAAATTAAGAACCTCTCTCTCTCTCTCTCTCTCTCTCTCTCTCTCTCTCTCTCTCTCTCTCTCTTCCTTCCTTCTTTTTCTCTTCTCGTCTCTCTCTGTCTTCTCTCTGTCTTTCTCTCTTTCTTTCCCTCTTTCTGTCTTTCTTTCTTTCTAACTGCAAATGAAGTTTATGATCTTTTTCTGAGGTTTCCAGAAAACTGCAGCTTCACAGCTAGGGAAGGCGCAAAGCCAGAGACAAAGTTACTGGGGGACCTTCAGCAGGGATTGTTACTATTTTAGTATTCATATTTAAGAAACCTCTAGGGGAAAGGAAGCTTGTCTTTATGTAGGAAGCTTCACAGCTCCTTTTGTTAATTGGGTGGCCATTCTTAAATTCAACCAGACTCTAGAGCAGTGGTTCTCAACCTTCCTAACACTGTGATTCTTTAATTCAGTTCCTCATGTTATAGTGACCCCAACCATAAAAATTATTTATGTTGCTACTTTATAACTAATTTTGCTTCTGTCATGAATCATAATGTAAATATCTGTGTTTTCTGATGGTTTTAGGTGTTAGGTGACCCTTATAAAATGGTCACTTAACCCCTAAAAGAGGTCTCTGCCCACTGGTTGAGAACTGCTGCTCTGGAGTAAGAGCCTCCTTTCTTTCCTGTGTCCTCTTAGTTTTCCCTGTCTTTCTGTTCTCTCTCCTTTTGCCTGTCCAAAGAATGGAGGGGGGAAGTTGTTCTGTCATGCTATTATGTCTTAGGACATAAGTCCCAAAGCCCTCATAACCTAATCCCCAAAGCCCTGACTTCCAGTACCTTAGGGGCTGGCCTCCAAGATGTGGACAGTAGGGGAATGTACACTCCAACCACAGTAATCATCACTGGATGTACCAAAACGGGGGCATGAGTTTCTTCTTAGCTTTCAGGGTTTTTTTCCCAGAGAACCCCCTCCTTTGAACCCCCTTAGCACAGTCTCCCCATCTCCCTGGTCCCTGTAGGCTCAGCAGCCAGCAGAGCGCTGTGAAACAAGAGATTGGATGGGCAGCTATGTGTGCTTATTTGAAGATGTGTCTGAGCCCTAACTTGGGAAACAAAAATTATGTCTGTCATTTGTTTCCTGTTATCCCAACACTTGGGAGGTGGAGCCAGGGGAATCAGGAGTTCACAGTCATCCTCAGCCACACAGAGAATTCAAGGTCAGCTTAGGTTGCATGGAACCAATTCAAGGGAGGGAGAGAGAGAGAGAGAGAGAGAGAGAGAGAGAGAGAGAGAGAGAGAGAGAAGGAAAGAAAGAAAGAAAGAAAGAAAGAAAGAAAGAAAGAAAGAAAGAAAGAAAGAAAGAAAGAAAGAAAAGAAAGAAAGAGAAAGAAAGAGGAAGGAAGGGAAGGAAGGAAAGAAAGAAGAAACAAAGAAAGAATGAGGAAAAATTCATCTTTGTCTGTGGATACCCTGTTTTTAAAAGCTCAAAGAAGCTGAAGCCATGTGTGGCAGTACAAGCCAATAATTCTAGCTCTTCACGCACAGAGGCAGGAGAATTAGCCTAACTTTAAGGTTAGCCCAGCCAGGGCGGCATAGTGAGATCCTATCCCAAAACAAAACAAGCTCAAGGACGCGTTACGGTTCCTGGACTCGGGTTAGTCCTCCACAGGCTGAGAGTACTGACTACGCCTTTCTTCTCTTTCCTTCTCTCAGGAATGGTGGTACTCAGCCTCTGAGTTAGCAGGAGATCAATGGCTTCAGACAGTCTTGAGTCTTCCATCATGGGATAAAATTGTATCAGGCAATGTAACCCTTCAGGACGTTCAAAAGAACAAGTTCCTGATGAGAGTTAACATTCTGGACAACCCTTTCTAATACTTATGAGTGAGAACAAAGATTGCAGAAAGAACCACTGTCTTCCATGATCTGTTACTGTCCTCTCCGCACCGCCAGCATGCCCAGGTTCCCACAGACCCTTCTGGACCAAACCTAGAAACAGATGCCTGGATTTCCTCCCAGTAAGTCAGTAAGGGCCAATCAATGCCTGGCTTGCTTTTAGCTTTGCACAGCTGCCTTTACTTTCCCTGGCTGTTTGCTTGACCTGTGGGGCTCGCGCCCGCGCAAAATCCAATCATGTCGATATCAGGGGTTGGAGGGGTTCTGGTGTCCCTGAGCAAGGGGTTGAGCAGTGACTTGCAGCCCCAGCAGAAACAGAGTTCATTAAGCAATAGTGCACTTCCACAGGGAGAGCACTGGGCTGGAGCAGGAAAACGTTCAGTAGCTCAAAGGGCAGCTGTGTAGGAAGGACTGGGGCTTTTTGATGTCACCTGGTGTGGGCTTTTCCAATATCTTGGTTGCATGCAGTTCTACATACAACTTCTTATGCTGTGCCTTTCATTAGCATGTTAACTCTCCCGGGCCTGGGGGGGAGGGGTGTGAGCAGCGTAGTGAGCACAGGTCATGTTTGGACGTTCTGGCTTTTGCATTAGCGGCAGGAGAGCTGGTTTTAGTAATCACTAAACACCTCACTTGGAAGGTGTTCTAGCCCCTCAGTCGGCCCCATTCTCCTGCCTCAGTATGGGAAATACTAATAGCAAGGGAATGTGATGTCTTGTATTGCAATTGACTGTTTTCTAGTTAATGTGTTGGTCTGAAAATT
>NC_034594.1:138220036-138223227 GCF_900095145.1 Mus pahari
TCTCTCTCTCTCTCTCTCTCTCTCTCTCTCTCTCTCTCACACACACACACACACACACACACACACACACACACACACGGACACATACAGCATGCGCACACACACTTGCACACCAGGGAGGTCAGAGGAGACGTCCCTGGAGTCGGTTCTGTCCTACCACCTTTTCAATGGTTTCCAGGGGTCAACCTCAGTGTGCACTATGGCTTGGAGGTGCACAGTATTGCAAATGTCAAACCTCTGTCGAGGTCTGAAGCAGCAAGATTAGAAAGGATACAGTTTGCTGTGCCAGCTTCCAGAGCCATGGTGGCACCCCGCAGGCACCTCACATCTGTAGAAATAAATGCTTTAAGTAGAAATTATAATTATGTAATATTAATAGTAAAAGATGTGGTTATCTTTTTACATGCTCTAAGTTTGTAAGCATGTGAGAAACATTTAATATATAATAGTATTCATCTTTATTTCCCAGACATAAAGGCAAGGCTGTGTATCTTTTCTCTTGGCTGGCATGTATATAAATGCACTGCATGCGTGCCTCGTGACTGGTTCCTGAAGGCCAGATGAGGACCCCGGATCCCCTGGAAGGGCATTAGAGGTGGTTGTGAGTCACCCTGTGGGTACTTCAAGTCACATCCATGCTGGGAATTGAACTCAGGGCCTCTGGCAGAGCAGTCAGTGCTCTTAACCACTGAGTCATCTCTATATCTTTTAAATGTCCATCACCAGGATAGTCAGCAAAGAGTAGAAGCTGTCTGTTGCCTCTCTCATTCTAGAACAGTCTGTGAGAAGTGGCTATGGACATTTACTTTGGGGATAGCTATGTGTGTGAAGTCACTGTAGCCTATCAATTGACTGGATGATAACTCCACACTTGCTATCTCACTTCCCTGTCTATAAACAGAAACAGTGATAAACAGAATGGGTTCCGCACCCCTCAGGCAAAGAACCTGAAATACCCCTAGATAAGAACTGTGTGGAATGCTGACATGATATTCAATGGTAAAATCTATGCAGGTATTTCCAAATCTGAAGAACTCCAAAGTGTGAAACCCTCCTGGACACCGTGACTGGCACCTCTTTTTGGAGTTTGTGGTTATTATGGTTGGGTTTGAGGGTGACAAGCTACTTTTTAGAGAATTTAGGACACAATTCCAGCCAGGGAAGTAGGTAGGCTAACTAGATCTTCACCATTCCTGCTCCTCCAAATCCAGTCCCTCACTCCCCCACTCCCCACTCCCCACTCCCCACCCCCGTGGAGCACCTGATGCAGTCCCCCTCCCACCTCAGCCCTGTCTCCAATGGACCCCACACATCTTCCCCTCCTAGCCTCCCTTCCCCTCCTTGTTGCTTTATACTACCTCCCAACTCCGGCAGGCATTGCCAGGGAAGCCACAGGCACTCAGCCCAGAAAAAGGAAGCAGGCCAAGTGCGGCTTTTCCCCTCCCCCTCCATCACCTCCCTCCATCCCTCCATCCCTCCATCCCTCCATCCCTCCATCCCTCCATCCCTCCATCCCTCCATCCCTCCATCCCTCCATCCCTCCAATCCAATCCCACAGTCTCACCCCCAACCCTGCAGCAGACCTTCTGCTCTGGCCTCTTCTCACTCTCTGCCTCCATTCTTGAGGAACTAAACAGATTCCGATAGAACGTCTCCTGCCCCCGGCAGCTTTCCTCCAACCCATCCCCATTCCTAAGTGTCAGCACCCAATACCCAGGAATGCATTTTACCTAGACCCTCAGTGGCCACACCTACCAGAATCCCAGAGGAATTTCCCACCAAGCAACACCCAGCCACACTCAGGGCAACAGAAACCTAGGAACAGAACACCCACCCAACAAAGACTAGACCATATGTCAGGACCTAGAATTGTAATCTTCCCAATCTCAGATGCACAAACCACCATGACAGCCAGGACAATATGCCTCCACTAGAGGCCAGCAGCCCTGCCCCAGAGGCCCTGAATATACCAGAATATCCAAAATCACAAGAAAAAGGCCTTAAAACACCTTGATGAATACGATAGAGGTTCTTTTATTTTTATTTTATTTTATTTATTTATTTATTTATTTATTTATTTATTTATTTATTGGCTTTTGGAGACAGGGTTTCTCTGTATAGCCCTGGCTGTCCTGGAACTCACGTTCCTGGCCTCGAACTCAGAAATCCACCTGCCTCTGCCTCCCAAGTGCTGGGACTAAAGGTGTGCGCCACCACCTCCCAGCATGATAGAGGTTCTTAAAGATGACGTTAATAAATCCCTTAAGGACATCTAGGAAAACACAAACAGTGGAAGGAAATGAATAAAACAGATCAGGACCTGAATGTAGAAATAGAATCAATAAAGAAAAGCCAAATGGAGAGAAATCTGGAAATTAAAATTTTAGAAACTCAAACAGGAACCTCAGAGGCAAGCTTCGCCAACAGAATACCAGAGATGAAAGAGAGCCAGGCACTTGGGAGGCAGAGGGAGGCAGATTTCTGTAAGTTTGAGGCCAGACTGTTCTACAGTACAATCATTTACCATAATCAAGTAGGCTTCATCCCGGAGATGCAGGGATGGTTCAGCATGTGTAAACTGATCAATGTAATTCACCATATAGTTAGTCTTAAAGACTCCATGATCACATTTGATGCAGAAAAAGCCTTTGACAAAAATCCAACAACTCTTCATGATAAAAGTACTGTGAGATCAGGGATACAGGTCCACACATCAACATAATCACATCACAAGGCACACAGCAAGTCCACAGCCAGCATCAACTGAAATGGAGAAACTCAAAGCAATTCCACCAAAATCAGGAGCCAGACAAGGCTGTCCTCTCTCTGAATAGTCTCAATGTAGTACCTGAAGTCCTAGCTAGAGCAATAAGACAGCCGAAGATGAACGGGGGGATTTAAACTGGAAAAGAAGTCAAAGTACCTTTATTTGCATGTGATATGATAGCATACATAAGTGGTCTTAAAAATTCCATGGGGAAACTCCTACAGCTAATAAACAGCAAAGTAGCTGGAGGTAAAATGAATTCAGCACCCTACACAAGAAAGAAAAGAGGGAGCTGGGCAGTGGTGGCGCACGCCTTTAATCCCAGTACTTGGGAGGCAGAGGCAGGCAGATTTCTGAGTTCAAGGCCATTCTGGTCTACAGAGTGAGTTCCAGGGCAGCTAGGGCTACACAGAGAAACCCTGTC
>NC_034594.1:138223272-138227268 GCF_900095145.1 Mus pahari
AGAAAGAAAGAAAGAAAGAAAGAAAGAAAGAAAGAAAGAAAGAAAGAAAGAAAGAAAGAAAGAAAGAAAGAAAGAAAGAAAGAAAGAAAGAAAAAGAAAGAAAGAGAAAATAAAAAAAGAAAAAGAAAAAGAAAAAGGAAGGAAGGAAGGAAGGAAGGAAGGAAGGAAGGAAGGAAGGAAGGAAAGAGGGACAGACCTAAGTAGAGAAGACTATGGTGAAGTTTAGAAAGCGTATGTTCTACATGTCTGGGCCCAGGTACATCTTACAGGTGCCCCGAAGGTTTTACAGGGATGCTGAACTTGGTTGCTGGTCTTGGCTACGTCACAAACCCTGGGTTTGGGCGCATCTTCGATGTGGCCAGCAGATGGCAGCACTGGATTTGGCTGTAGCCTCAGGAGCCTTTTCCAGCAGAGCTCTGAGCTGTAGCTTCTTGCTTCTCACCCACAGGAAGCTTCCACCAAGGCGCTTTCTGGAGCAACCCGCCCAGAATTATTTTTAGGAGAAAGATGTGATAGATAATCCATGACTACCTTAGGAACAGAGAAGAGAAGCATTATCTTTGTGGGTTTTGTTTGATATTTCCCCCCCATGCACCCTTGAACCTTACCTACTCTGAACTCCTGTAGGGCAAAGATGCTGTCTTCATTGTCTATCTAGCACTAAGCCCAGGGCTAGGCATATAGTAAGTGTTCGGGAGCTGTCAACTGATGGATGTATAAGGAATATTTGTTCTTGCTCTTTTCTTATAGCGGCCCTAGGGGCCTGGTATTTATTCAGTGAGAGAAATGATGATCTCTCTCGGGCCCTGTACCAGGGATACAGGAATGAACCAAGAAACAATCCAAATCGTGCCGTCTGACCTAGACCTGAAAACCCGCTGGACCAGATCCAGATGTTGCGCCTATACCCTTGAGGGAAAGCTCTTTGTGCCACAGTTTCCTGGTTTGTAAAATGGAGATCTAATCGTAGCATCTTCGTCTTTCTGTAAGGTGGAGGTTGTGTGTGTGTTAATGCTGGCTAAGTATTCAGAATCCTGCCCAAGGAGCAGACAGGCAACTAAAATACAGGGCACCTGCTGCACGCACCCTGATGTGGCCTTGTGGGCCATCCGGCTTAAGGGTTAGGACACATCCAAAACAGGAGTCTCAGGGTGACCACTGAGGAAGTGTATGGACCAGACCGAGCAAGTATTCTCCCACTGAGGTGTATCCGGAGCCCAAGGCCACCCAGGTTCCACCAGTCACTCTCAGAGTTGGAAGAGATCTGGGCCAAGACAGACAGGCAAATCGTGTCGCAAGCTGGAATTAGGGTAACCTGCCAAAGAGAAGCGATTGGAATTTAGGTCAGGGGTGCTGATCTGCGGGGTAGCAGGAGACAGGACACACTGAAATCAGAGGTGGGGGGAGCTTTTCAGGAAGGGTACTCAAAAAGAACCAGATCCAGCTAGCTGCGAAGTGAACTGAGGGCTACAAAGTTGCAAGGATGCTGCCATTACTAGCTTTGCCCCTGCACAGGAAACTCCGGACTTTTAACTCTAAATCCTACCTTCCCTGGAGTTGCTTCCTCATGTTAACGGTACCAGCCTTTGCTCGTCATGATTCTACTGTGTGTAACAACCCTGGCTGCTTCCTTTGCGATATTATTACCCTACAGCTCAGCCTGGAACTTTGTAGTCAGACTGATCTCGAACTCCAAGAAATTCCCCTGCCTCGGTCTCCTGAGCGCTGGGTTTACCACACATGGGCTGTCTCACCTGGCTATCCCCGGCCACTCATACTCTGTTAATGCTACTGAACATCTTTCTAAACCTTTCTCCCATGGCTCTCATCTTTGTCCTCGCCGCTGCTAAAAATCCAGTTCCCTTGACGCCTAACTCAGTTCTGCATTAAGTCACGTTATTAATCGCCTTCCCAATATCCGATTTCCATCCTTTACCTGTGTAACTGGCAGGGTAAGCTTCCCAGTGAACAAACAAATCCCCGTGCTGGACTATGATGAAATTCCGAAGCCTGTATCATAAGGCTTCCAAAGCCTTTCCCTAAATCCAGGGCGTGGGTGGGGCAAGCGGGGTGAGCTTGGGGGGGTGTGTGGACTTTGGGCTAATTCTGCCACCTAAAACAGCCCTTTTCAGTTTTGGGCTCCTCTCCACCTCTTCAAGCTCTTCTGTCTCCAAGCTCTCTTTGGCCAGCACAGGCTGTCCCAGCTGGGAGTCTGTGCCCTTTAAGGCTCACTTCACTACTGCGGTGGACTGCTCAGGGCTCTTTCCTCCAGGGGCTCCTCGAGGGCTGGACTCATTGACTGGGAGGGTATTCTTCCACCTTCAGCTTTGTATCCCCACCACTGAGTATCAGGTCAAGCACCAGGAGGCCTTGGGCAAGTTCTATCTTGCTCACAGTTGCTTCAGAGCACTTTACAGTCTAAGCAGTAGGCGTGTGGGGTGAGCGAAGTTTACAGTGTCAAGCCACTAGAAAGTGGCGGGGTCCAGGGACTGAGAGATACCACCATGCCAGCCTCCATACTTTATTCAGGGGGGAAAGGAGATTGGGTGTGTATGTGTGCAATTTCTGCTGTTCATTGGGTTTTTTTTTTTTCCTTGTTCTTTACAGGGTCTCCTTTTACATAGTCCAGCTTAGCTTAGAACTCATTGCATAGCCTAGAAAAGCCCTAAACATGAGGCAAACTTCCTCCATTGCCTCTTGAGGGCTGGAATTACAGGCGCTGCTTTTATTTTATTTGTTTGTTTGTTTAGAGTCAGTCTCACTATATAGCCCAGGCCAGCCTTGAACTCAAGACCCTGCTTGGTTCAGGGATTATAGGACTGTACTACCATATGTGGTTCTAGACCAGTGATTCTCAATCTGTGGGTCTGGACCCTCTGGGCGTTACATATTAGATATCCTGCACGTCAGATATTTATATTATGGTTCATAATGGTAGAAAAATTACAAAGTAGCACCTAAATAATGTTATGGTTGAGGGTCATGACAACATGAGGACTGTATTAAAGGGACACAGCACTAGAAAGGTCAAGAGCCAGTGCTCTAGACCCTTTCTTTTTTGGCAGTTCTGGGTCTTGAACCCAGGACCTTGAGCATGCTAGACAAGCACCCTACCACTGAGCTCTGTTCTCAACCTCTCTTTCCTGCCTTCTCCCTCCTTCCTCCTTTTTCTTCTTCCTCTCGGTCTCTCTCACCTTCCCTTTTTCATACACATGTATTTTTGAAATATGGTTCATTAAGTTGCTCAGGCTGGCCTTGAACTCTGTAGCCCAAGCAGGACAGAAGAAAAACTTCTTGTCAATGTACAGTTACACAATAATTATGATTTGAAATGTTAATACTTAATGAGGTTTAGTATTAGTTGGATGCACAGACAAACAGTAGCTAATTTGTTTTAAAGAATTATTTATTTAGTTTATATATACATTACAGATGGTTGTGAACCACCATGTGGTTACTGGGAATTGAACTCAGGACCTCTGGAAGAGCAGTCAGTGCTCTTAACCACAGAGCCACCTCTCCAGGCCCGATTTTTCTTTTTTTAAAACGATGTATTTTGGAGAGATTGCTTAGGACAAGGGTACAGACTGCTCTTCCAGAGGACCCAGAACCTACAGGGTAGTTAACAACTCTCTGTAACCCCGGTTCCAAAGGCATCCGTGGGTACCAGGCATGCAGGGAAAATACCCATATACATAAAAATAGAGATTTATTTTTATTATTGTAAATTGTGTGTATGTGTGTTTCTGTGTATGTGTGTGTGTGTGTCTGTATGTGTGAGTGCAGTTTTCTGAGAAGGGTAAAGGTATTGGGGGCTGGAGTTACAGGCAGTTGTGAATCAATTTAAGTGAGTGTTAGGTCCTCTACAAGAGCATTCATTAGCTGGGCAGTGGTGGGGCACACCTTTAATCCCAGCACTTGGGAGGCAGAGGCAGGCGGATTTCTGAGTTCGAGGCCAGCCTGGTCTACAAAGTGAGTTCCAGGACAGCCAGGACT
>NC_034594.1:138227313-138254405 GCF_900095145.1 Mus pahari
AGAGAGAGAGAGAGAGAGAGAGAGAGAGAGAGAGAGAGAGAGAGAGAGAGAGAGAGACATCTCTGACTCCTGGTACTATTTCTTCAAGTTACGTCTTCGCCTCTCTAGGGAGCCCTGGCTTTTTGTGATGGTTTGATCCATGCCTGTGTAGGGAGCAGGAGGCATGAGGGGTAGCCACAGCGAAATCATAGTTAAAAGCAATCTAAACAAGTACAACTCACATTAAGAAAGAGAACCTTTTTTGTTAAACACTTATTTTATGAGTGTGAGTGTTGTGCCTTTCTCTATGTATGTGTGCCTCGTGCAAGTCTAGTGCCTGTGGAGGCCAGAAGAGGGTGTCACATCGCTTGGAACTTGAGTCATGGATGATTCTGCGGGGCCATATGGGTGCAGGAAATGAACTTAGATTCTTTTTTTTTTAAAGACTTTATTTAAAGTACACTGTAGCTGTCTTCAGACACTCCAGAAAAGGAGTCAGATCTTGTTAAGGATGGTTATCAGCCACCATGTGGTTGCTGGGATTTGAACTCCAGACCTTCGGAAGAGCACTCGGGTGCTCTTACTCACTGAGCCATCTCACCAGCCCGAACTTAGATTCTTTAAAGGGGCAGCCGTTATTAATCTTCAAGCCATCTCTCCAGTCTCAAGGAACCAAAACCATTATTATTTAGATTTATTTATTTTATGTATGAGCACACTGTAGCTATTTTCAGACACACCAGAAGAGGGCATCAGATCCCATTACAGATGGTTGTGAGCCACCATGTGGTGGCTGGGAATTGAACTCAGGATCTTTGGAAGAGCAGTCAGTGCTCTTAACCACTGAGTCATCTCTCCAGCCCCCAAACCATTTTTTAAAAAAAAATATTTTTTTTTCTTTGAGAGTCTCATACACACATACAATGTATCTTGATTATATTCACATGCACACACGCGCACGCGTACCAGCTCCTCCTCCATGTGCCTATGGCAAGCACTTATCAAATTCAATGGGTTATAAAAAAAAAAAAAAAATAAGAGGACCTGAAGTCGGGGCATGTGTGCAGTTATCTACCGGGGCATGACCAGCCTTCCAAGGGTCACACCCATAAAGCTAGGTCTTCCCTCCCCTAGGAGCCCTCAATGGCAATCAATGGTCCTCCTCTCAGCTGGGTGGAGGTTCGAGTCCCCGCCCCCAGCGAGCCCCCACCCCCAGCCGCTGCCGCCCACGCAGGATCCCGTTGACTGGTTTGATCTGGTACAGGGAACCACAGCAGCTGAGTTCCTGCTCCTTCTCTATCCTGTCATATCCTGAAGACACTGCTTTGTCTCAGTCCTCCTCGAGCACTCGAATGCATCTCCTCTTCTTTGACGTCCCATGAGCCTTGGGTGGGAGGGGTGTGCGACGCAGACATCCCACTTATGGCCCCTCCAAAGGCACACCGGCTGGCACTGTGCCTAGCTGCGCCTTCATGTGAACCTCCACACAAAGAAACTTCTCTGGCGAGGACTGAGAGATGCGTTCTGCAGTGTGTATTTATTCAAAAGGCAGTTTAATACGATGTCCTTTTAGCAAAATTCATAGTAGGTTATCCCCTGGGGCATATGAGCTCCCCGGCCACGAGTTTCTAGCCAGGGAACGCATGGCATGAACCTCTTCACCAAACCGAAACCCCAGCCCCAACCCCAACCCCGGGCAGGGTTTGGAACAGGGACCAGTTATTTTCAAGCAAGCTCTCTCCTTGTTTATTTCATTTTGTTCTCATGGATTTTTTTTCTCTTGTCCAACTTCAATTGGTCTACGTTAAAATACTGGCTCAGCCAAGAGCCTGTGGTGTGATGTCTCAGGCGCTGTGTCTGAGGAATTCACCACAGGACTCACTTTACCACATGACCTCCTGCCGGAGGTCATATTCCTTCGGGGGACATGAGCTCTGTTTAGTGTTTCTGGGAGAAGAGGAAGTGTGGTGCCTAGTAGCTGCTAATAACTGAATGGATTCTCTGCATTCTTGGGACCAAGATCCTCCAGCAAGTTTCCAGGACAACTCTCCCTCTGCCAGTGCAAGGTCCTTGAGGTAAAGTTTACCAGGAAGAGACCAGGGACATCCAGATACATCATAAACAAACCTCCGAGATCTTGTTGGGCCAGTATATCTGAGGCCAGAGTTTCCTAAAATGGTCCATACGCTTATGGTTCTACTGAACATTCCAGAAGTGTGTCTACAGAATGAATGCAAAATTTATTTCATCTAGCTAAAAGAAATGTTGTAGGGCTTGAGAGATGGCTCGGCAGTTAAGAACACATACTGCCCTTGCATGTGACTGGAGTTCACTTCTCAGCACCTATGTCATGAAGCTCACACCCAAGCCATGTAACTCAGCTCTCAGGGAGATATGAGGTGGCCTCTTGCACCTGAACGCATATGCACCCAAATTCATGCACACATACCATGCCCCAACATGCACATAATTTAAAACTTAATAAACGTTAATGCTGGGCAGTGACAGTGCACACCTCTAATCCCAACACTCAAGAGGGAGAAGCAGGCTGACCTTTAAGTTCAAAGCCAGCCTAGTCTACAGAATGAATTCCAGGATAGCCAGGACTACACAGAGAAACCCTGTCTGGGGGGCTGGGAGGTGGGGGTGGGGAGGGGAATCAATAAGAGTTTAAAAGAGAAATGAAGAAAAAGAAAATTAAAAAAAAAAAAAAACTTCAAAAGCTGGTGATATAGCCTAATGGGTAAAGGTTCTTGTCACCATGCCTAAGTGGAATGAAAGCTCAATCCCTGGAGGCCACATGGTGGATTGGGAGACTCAGGAAGGTTGTCCTCTGGCCTCCATATGTGTGCCGAGGCACACACATGCATGTGCACGTACACACAATAAAACATTTAAAGATTAATTTTTTTAAAAAAAAAATCTAAGAGAAAGAAGCTAGACTACAGTTCATATTCAAAGTTTAGTCATCTCAGAGAAAAAAAACTCTAGCCAAAAGCTGGCTTCTCTTTAGCTTTATGCCCCACACCCAAGCAGAGTTACAGTTCAAATGCGGATGACGGACATCAGTCAGCCCCCCTCAAAGGCAGAGTTGTCCATCAGTGTGGCAGCTACGCAGCTCCGTGAGACTATTAATAACTATGTTCAACTTCTTGTCTCAGATGTTAGTGAGACTTAAAAAAAAAAAATACACAAAACAAAACAAAAACCAACCTGCCCTAAAATGCTGGCACACCAAAGGCCACACCAGAAAGCCCACAGCAAAGAAACGGATGCCAGAGCCAAGAAAGGACAATGAGGTTTCACATCCTGTCTGCAGGAGGAAATGGAAGCTGGAAGTGCAGGTCCTTGGGGACCCCTTTGAGCCTGCGAGGTTTGTGTTTCCCTGCTGGTAAACACAGCACAGTCTCCTGTTGATCCGCAGGCTCCCTCCCGTTTCTACTCCCAAATGTTTTTCTTCCAACCCACAAAGCCAAGCTTTCCGGTCAGCTCTGGAAGGGAAGGATGTGAGGAGGGAGGGGACCTCAGCACCCACCCACCCCCGACACCCCCTGCTGACACTCTCAGATGTTGGGTTCCCACTTCCAAGGGCCAGTCTGACCCTGGGCTGTGATTCCTCTGGCTGGAAACTGTTTACCTTAGGTATGGCTTTTTTTTTCTTTAGTAGTTCACAAGAACAAATAATTACAGAATTACTAGTAAGATCAACAACTGGGAACAGCCTAAAATGTATGCAAGTTTAGAAATGGCTTTAAATACCATGGTGCATCTACAACAGAGCAGTCCTGTTTGTAGGTGTGGGTGACTGGTGGCCTGCTGGCATGGACACTTCCCTGGCACACGGCTCAAGGACAACAGGCAAATGCAAAAGTGTTGTGATACTATTTTTTCTCCCCTTGGTCTTCCCTCATCCCCTTCCCCGAAAATCTTTACTAGGACCATGTTTGTTTCCTGATTTGAAGAAACCACTTGTTAAAACGCCATTTTCACAACAGGAAATTTGACTACACACTGGGAAATAGATAAAAAAAAAAAAAAAAAAAAAAAAAAAAAAAAAAAAAAAACCAAGACTTTGGCTCTCAGAATACATTTTTCAAGGTGTTTATGTTAGGCCGGCGAGATGGCTCCGAAGGAAGAGGGCTTGATGAACCTGACATGTTTGTTCTGCAGGACTCCCACAGTCAGAGGAGAGGACCAACTTCACCAGGTAGTCCTTCAACATCCACACTTGCACGGTGCATATGCGCCTACATACAGAAATGTTTTAAATTCAGCATGACAAGGGTTAGGGTTAGGGCGATATAGGGTTAGGGTTAGGGCTGTTATGTACAGGGGTATCCAGACTTAATAAACCTTTTAGGTGCATGTGCTCTCACAGACTCTCCTTCCCCCAATGTCTGTATTTTAATGTTTAGGTTTAATGGCTTCTTTTGCCTGCATGTACGTGTGTATGCATATATGCACACGTGTGCATGTGTACCATGTGCGTGCCTGCTATCCTTAAGAGTTCTGAGCTGGCTTATTTGGGGTTTGCTTTTTGTTTTTTGAGACAGTGTTTCACATAGTCCAGTCCCCGACCCCCTTGCCTCAACCTCCCCAGTGTTGGGGAGACACATGTGCTCGACCACACCCGAGGCTATGGAGACGGATCTTCCTCTTCTTTTATCAGAGTCTCAATTCTACAGGAAGCAAGTGCAGGAGGCCACTACCATGGAAATGCTCCTCTCAGTCAAGTGGCTTTTCTACCAGTGCCCCTGTACCAGGCTCCTCCTCCACAAAGGCTCATCTTCCCCAAGCAGGGCCGGATCAAGTCCGAAATCCAGCTGGCACCAAGGTCACCCCACTGTCCTCACAACAAACCCCAGAGGTTCCCTCTTAGCCCAGCTCAGCTCACTGGGCCAGGGCCTCTGTGAGAGGCTGCAGACAGGGTTGGCACGTTTCCTGAGAAACCAGGGCCCTTGAAGCAGGAGGAATGCCAGCAACACCCAGTTTTCCCTTGAGAGAAGCAGATGATTAAAAACCCCTAAGGGTTCCATCTCTCTCATCCAGAGAGTCTTAAGTTATGAAAGCCTTCGTATCCTTGGTAACCGGCAACACACATCACTAGAAAGCATCAACTCTTATATGGTCACTGGTAGCATTTGTGGTGCAGGTCTTGACAGACCAAGCCATGTTGTCTTTCTCTACCTACCTTCATCCTGCTGTTTTTCAAATTGAAACTAAGACACGCCCCCCCCCCCCCCCCACAGCCACGTCTCTATCACCCACCCTCCCATCCCCTCATGCCCCATTCACAGCTCCTGGAGACAGAACTGCTGCCAGCATGTGGAACACTGATCCGAATAAAGAAGAAATGAGGTTTATTTTTCCCCCCTTTAGACTAAATGGTCCCAGCTCCCTCTCTGTTCCTAAATGCTAAGTGACAGTGGTTGGACAAAATATATAATCTAAGCCTGAACTTTTTCTTTCTTTTCTTTTTTTTTTTTTTTTAAGATTTATTTATTTATTTATTATATGTAAGTACACTGTAGCTGTCTTCAGACACTCCAGAAGAGGGAAGTCAGATCTTGTTACGGATGGTTGTGAGCCACCATGTGGTTGCTGGGATTTGAACTCTGCACCTTTGGAAGAGCAGTTGGGTGCTCTTACCTGCTGAGCCATCTCACTAGCCCTGAACTTTTTCTAAAGAGAGATGTAAGGCTAGCAGAGCTGGTACTAGCTCAGTGTGCTACAAGAGAGGAAGAAAGACAAGCGCGGGGCACGTGCCAAGTCTTTGGAGCAATTGGGTCTCCCTGCCAGGCCTCTGCCGCCATCTCAGAGTGTTCTCCTCTTCACTGTTGCCTCAAGCTTAGTGCAGTGGCTGGCTCAGGGCAGTCCTCAGTGTCCGTGACTGAGTAGATAGGTCCACCTGCCCAGCAAGCACGCAGAGCCCAAGCAGCTGTGCTGTGCCGCTGTGCCATGTGCTTTGCGACACTGGGAGAAGCCAGGGACAAACAGTCAAGTCTTGGTATTCATGCTCTTGTGGGTGTGGAGAGACAAGAGCAGAGCTGACAGCCTAGGGAGTTGCTGTTTATTTCAAATCATTTTAGGTGTGTGTGCATGTGCATGAGTGTGTGCGTGCACACTCTATCATGTGGATTTGGGGACCTAACTTAGGTTGTCAGGCCCACTGAGCTATCTTACTGTCCTGAGGTGGCTTTTATATGTTGCAGAAGGTCTAAGGGACATCTGAACTCAGACTTAAGCTAGAGAAGAGATCTCACACAAACATCAGCAGTAGCCCCATTTTAGGCTTCACTGAAGTAGGCTCACAGGTCGGGTGTTTTCAAGGATAGAGGCTGAGAGCTGCAATGGCTCAGATGAAAAGGCTTTTATCTCTTTTTCTGTTTGGTTAAAAACCAGCAGACAACACCATTCAGAAATCGAAAAAGATGTATTAAAATATTCACAGACGTACAAATGAAAATATCAAAAAGTAACAATGAACTTGTTATCTCTCCAGCTGGATACATTTCCACGAGAAAACATGGGCAGGAATTTTTAAAGCCATCCCTAGGTGTCTCTTCTCAATTCCAATGCATTCTTCTGGTCAGAAGAGACAGGACACACAGGTCTGCCATCTGGACGTGACCTCACTGTTATCTGTAGCCGGGCCCAGAACGCAGAGTTGCAAGAAAGAGACCGGATACTCCAGAGGAGGTGCTGTGTGGAGTTAGGTCATGAAGCCTGCAGGCTGACCTGCGAGCAGCTGGAACCAGGCTGCAGGCTCAGTCCAGGAAGGCCTGCAGCACACTGACCTGCGAGCAGCTGGAACCAGGCTGCAGGCTCAGTCCAGGAAGGCCGGCAGCACACTGACCTGAGAGCAGCTGGAACCAGGCTGCAGGCTCAGTCCAGGAAGGCCGGCAGCACACTGACCTGCGAGCAGCTGGAACCAGGCTGCAGGCTCAGTCCAGGAAGGCCGGCAGCTACAGGTTTCTGCCTAGAGAAGAAGGTTGGCTTGGCCAACAGAGGATTTGGTTCTGACTGGGCAGGGAGGTCATGGAGCCAGATGTAGAAAGCCCTTAAGAAGAGGTGTCATTTGAACAAAGCCCACTGAGTACTAGCACCATATACACGGTCTCAGCACCACAAGGAGATGGTAAAGAACCCAGTGTCAGAAGGTATCTAGAGTGTGTGGTTCATTCATAGCATCCCTAAGAGGAGGAGAAAGGAAGATGCTGGCTTCCTCTGAAGTCTTCCACACGCTATTGTCATGCTGGGGCTCTGTAACCTGTACCCTTTTAACCACAACCACAGCCTCAGCCAGCTTCGCTGTCTGCATGTTGACAAGAACTCATTGGTGAGATCGTAGCTAATAGCAGGATGGTGACAAGGACGATCTCAAGCTCAAGATTCCCTCATATAAAGAAAAACATCAACAATAACTTCTCAAACTGTCCTCGGGTGGCATGGCTAATGGATGGTGTCTATCAGCTAGCACGGGCACAGAACAAATGGTCCTGATTCTGGGAGAGACACACTTCCACTGAACATCTCGCTCTCTAACTACAAGAAATGCTTAGACTGGTTGAGCCCTTAGATGAAAAAGGCCACGTCTGTTGGAAAGACTAACGGTTCTGCAGAGTCTTCAGTAAGGCAAACCATCCCATGCCTGGGACCGCAGGATGTTTCTGAAACTTTCCAGCTAGAAATGACTCTGAAAGAATATACAGAAACAGCAAGACAATTTACACATACGTAGACTCATACCATGTCATCATGCAACGTTGGCCTCTCACATCAGGAAGATTAAATAGAATATACATATCCTCTATACACATTTTCTGCTCTCTCCGAGTATACATGTGCTTGTCCTTGCCCGAGTCCTCAAGGCCACACACAGTTATGGACATTTTCTGCACAAGAGTCCAGTTTGGAAATGTTTGGGGTGTTCTCTTAGTCTTTCCGGATGTCCGCATACACAACCGACTCTGATTTATTAATCTTGCCACTGTGGTGTCCGCCAGAGTGGTCTAACTGTGCGTAAATGACTGGGCCCTGGAGAAGAGAAACCAGTTAGAGGTTTGGAAAAACTGATGGTCCCTGAGCTACAGGAACAGAAGCAATCATTACAGACATAAGTTAGGCTTCCAAAGCAAGGACTCTGTTCCCCTGAAGAGTTAGGTTCCACATGATATGTTAAGAATTGATCTTAAAATCAGAATGAGCACCCACTGAAGCCACCAAAGCTGGTGCATGAAAATTAGTTATGTTATTCCTTTTGGTTTTGTGTACACTTAGACATTTCCATAAAAAATATATACCATTCCTTCTTGGCAACGTTCCTTAATTTACTAGGCTGTCAAAGCCCTCATTAGCATTTGCAACTAGAATGGGCATAAGAACTAGGGTGGACCTTGCCCAACCCAAGGGCCACTGAGTTTCAGAATCATCCCAACAGAACACAACATATAGACACCACCCATGTGATTCATTTGTGCTGGTCAATTTATACAAATAGACCCTCAAACAGTTTAAATGTTCAATGTAAATACAATACAACCCTTTCAGTCTGACTCTATCATGACCGATTCAAGTCCTGATACCTTCTCTGGTGTTAGGGACCAGGCCTTGGTCAGGCTAGGAATGCCCCACTGCTGAGCTGCACTACCAGCCTGCTGGCGTTCCAGGATCAGTCTAGAGGTGTCCTTCAGCTTCCTAATATAGTAAAACAGCAGGTACAGTAGCCAAAGCCCTTGTTAACCAGAGGCCCAACCCACACCCTCCAGTGTGTAAGCTGAGATCCTTCCTGCAGAGTTGAGCATCCAGACTTCACAGGGAAGACAGGCCCAGGCTCAGGGCTGTGTGAGAGTAAATCTTAGGTTGTAAAATCGGTCACTCGACCCCTCTGGATTCAGGTAAAGCCACTCAGAACTCACGAGGCACTCTATGCAGTCTGGAAGATGACCATTGGGCATGCTTTGAGTCTACTCTAATGACGAGACCTTTGGCCTTGTTATGAAACTGAAATGGTACCTGTGAATGACCTAGGCAGTGCTAGACAGTGCCCATGACAGATGCCGTCTGTTACTGCCAGCATCATGTCACACAAACTTTCAAACACTCTGAGGTAACTGATCCAGTAAACCAAAACCTGACCGATGAGTGGAGTCGGCTGTTTTCAGCCTTTCGTTGTGGAGCGGTGGGGTTGCATGCACGGCAGCAGGTAGCTGACCCAGCACAAGTAGGAAACAGAGAAGGAAAACGTACAGAATCATCTCGGCAGTCACGTGACACAAGACTGCATTTCACAGGAAGGCGACCTGGAAAGATCATGAGATAGAAATCCTTCCTAGGGCTGGACTGGACTGGCTTTCTTTAGCTTCGTAATTACCAATATCTGATCAGTCTGTTCTTTCTTCCCCTTAGATTACAACAGGTCTAAAATCAGGATCTTCACTACTTAATCACCTAGAACTTTTGAGATTATGTAGGGGCCACTCCAGATGAAGGGATGTATAAAATAATGCTGTGGGGGCGTAGTTAAGATCAGCCATCAGCATCACCTGGAATAGCTCGCTCTCAGAAGCCTGATTCTGGAGCTAGTTTGAAGGTGACATACCTCAGAGTCTCTGTGGAACATGCCTCAAGATGGAGCCCCGACTTCTAAGAAAGCCTTGTGAGGGTAGGACGACAGAAGAGAGCAGCAACCAGACCGGGGGCATCCCAGCTGCTTTACCAGATAGTTCAACATCCAACCGCCAACATTTACCAGATAGTTCAACATCCAACCGCCAACATTTACCAGATAGTTCAACATTCAACTGCCAACATTTACCAGACAGTTCAACATTCAACCGCCAACATTTTCCTCCAACATCTATGATGATAATGAAGCAAGAGTTTTGTTTGCCTACTACCTCAACAATTTACTACAGAACAAGGCCTTAAACACGTTTCAGGAAGCTGGGTGTTGTGGTGCACACCTTTAATTCCTCCTTCCTTCCACCTTCTAGTATGAGAGTAAATGTGATAGAGGGAGAATTCCGAGCTGACTGCATTGCCAGTTGAATGAGTTCAATTAAAAGAAGAGACCACCTCAGGCATTGTGTTTCTTGAAAGTTTTTGTTTTATTTTTGAAACAGGATCTCTCTGTAGAGAGATATCTTAAACTCAGAGACCCACCTACCTCTGCTTCCCAAGCTGAAAAGACTCACTCTCAACCCCCAGCACTCCCTGAGAGCGGACGCCTGCCTTCTCTGGGTGCTCACAAACTTGTGGCAAAACTCATCTCCTGGATTTACTTCACTGGGTTTTAGAGGCCAAATATAAAAGTTAAACTATGTATTATGACGCTGAGACAAACCAATTTTGATGATCAGGAGAGTTGAGAAGAGTTGGTCAAGCAGGAAAGAATTTGCAAGTGTCTTAGAACCACACAGATCTAGGACTGAAGACTGCCCCTACCCAACCTGTCCCGCCTCCTGCTGCTCTGGTGGGAACCTCCTGTGGTTCTGCTAGTCACCCTCAGTATTCGGTTTTGTTTGCTTGGTTGCTTAGTTTTGTTTTTCTTGAGGCAAAGGACTTTACTATTTGGGTCTTGGGATGAATCATGAAGATATCTGGGCCAGTCACAAATGACTGACTCTTGCAGGTGACCAAGAAGAGGTGTCCCACTCTTAACCTTCAGGGACTGGGGACAAAAGAGTGTGTGGAGGTTTCTGGCACTGTCTCATTCATAACAGATACTGCATACCAGAAGACCTGAGGGTTCTTTCCTGTTAGCCACTTTTACACGATGCCTAAAACAAAGTAGGGTGTGAAAAGGGCGACAGAAAAAAGGCAAGTTTGCGGTTGGCTAGTCAGAGCGACAGTGCCTGTGATCCTAGCACTTGGGAGGCTAAGACAGCACACTTGAACTTGCACCTTCGGCTATAATGCCTCGGCCCCCAATGAACACACAACGCCCTCAAGCACACACAGAGGTACTCTTGGGACTCCGAGGAGCGGCTTGCCTGAGAGGGAGGCACTGTGACAATATCAGAAGGTGGGCTGAAGTGAGCAAAAGCAGCCAGCAGGATTAATTACTTATTAGTGGGCTAAGGAACTTGGGAAGAGAGGACTCTTGGAAGCAAATTCTGAACCCTAGCAGAGCAGTCTCTAAGCTAAGCTAACATGGCCATGGAAACAATTGTTAAGGCAAAAAGAGACAAAAACCTATCCAGTAAATCTGAAAATCATGTCAATCACTTCATAGTATTGTGCCAATTGTCAACGGATTGACAAATTCCACCGACAGAAGACAGAAACTTCATTAATTATAACTTTTAAAAGGCACAGACATGACTTAGAAAACAACTTTCTAAGAATAAATATGCTTCCTTTTGAGATCCAAGCTTGTAGTGGCCCAGACTGGCCTTGAATTCTTAATCCTCCTGACTCATCCTCTCATATGCTAGGATTATAGGTGTGCCATAAACCAAGCCAAAGTATGCTTTATTCAATCCTACTGTATGTATGTATGTACGTACGTATGTACGTACGTGTGTGTGTGTGTATCATCTATCTACTTAACAATCACCTATCAATCTATCATCTGCCTGCCTACTTACCTTCCTACCTAAGTACCTATATACCTTGGAAACCTAACCTAGGGTTTTGTCGAATGCTAAAAAGGATACTCTCTCCCACTGTGATCTCTAGCCCTTCAATTTTTAACTTGACTGTTCTGGACATCATCACCGTAAAGGACATGGCTGAGTTTACTGTGGCCCCTTTTCATTCTCAGTTTTGTTTCCCCTGGTTACAGTCACTAACAGTCAAAGGCAGCTCCCCTGCCCCCAATATTAAATGGAGAATTCTGGGGTTTTGTTGTTGTTGTTTTGGGCATACCTCATTTTAGACAGCATCTACTGCTGTCTTCACGTTCACTGATGTTTTCTTCAGTAGTATTTAATCTTTGTTGTGGCCATGTTCCCCACCCCTTAATTTTATTCAGGCCTACTCTGTAACTCAGGCTGGCCTGAGCTTGTGGTCATTCTGTCTCTACACGTGCTGGGCTTCCATCTGAAGCACCCAGTATCTTCCTTCCAGTCAGTTCTGCCTCACTTGTCTGATCTTTCTTCTGTCATCATGTGCAACGTTCTCTGTCTCCCTGCTTACCTGTAGGACTTAACATTTTTAAGGTCCTCGCTTCAGAATCCCATTATCTGTCGTTTCTGGGCTCGAATTTTAAAAGGTTTAATTTTTTTTTTAATGCATGAATGTTTGCTTGCATGTATGTATATGCACCGTGTGTATGGTGCCTGGTGCCCAAGGAAGTCAGAAGGAGGTGACATGTCAGATCCCCTAGAACTGGAGTTATACACAATTGTGAGGCACTGTGGTTGCTGGGAACCAAACCAGGTCCTTTGCAAATGCAGCAAGCGCTATAACTGCTGAGCCATCTTTCCAGCCCCAGTCTGGGTTGGTTTCTATCCATTAATTGCTGACTTCTTGTATGTCTACTTTCCCTTAGCCCTCTTTGAGGCAGGGTCTCCATGTATTCTAGCTTGGTCTTTAAGCAATCCTCCTGTCTCAGCCTCCCAAGTACTGGTATTATAAGTGTGTGTTACCACACCTGGCCGTATGCCTAGTCATTTTTGACTGGTGCCAGACATTAAGAATTTTACACGACTGGGCACTGGGTTGCTGGCATGGCTGTGCTTTGTTGTGGCACACAGCTAAATTACTTCTGGATTCATTTAATTCTCTAGAGACTTCTTTACAAGCTCTGAAAAACAGCGGGTGCAGAGCACCCTCTACTCAGGTCTCACACCTATAAAGGTGTGACTACTCCGAGCATCAGTGCCAACACAAAACTGCTCCCTGATCTCAAACGTTTTCTATCATGTACACACAGATCTGTACTCAGCCCAGACTGAGATGCCACTCCAGGTCTCTCAAACACGTCCAGACATATGGCCATGTGCAATCCTCCTTCAGAATGTTGGGGGGTTTGGCCTAAACTCTGATCTCCACATCCTATGGTTTCCCGTTTCCTTCCCTGCATGCAGTCTGTGGCCCTCTGGTGCAATCACAGGGCCTGCGTGCACTGTTTCTTCCCTTTGAGAGAGCAGACTGTCAGATGCCCGATTCTACAGGGTCTCACAGCCACCGTCTCAGTGTCCCATGCCAGGAGATTGTTTTCAGCAGAAGAACAATGCCCACTTCACTCCAAGGCAGAACAAAACTTCCCCAAGGCTTTGATAGCCTTTAAACCTATTTATAACTCTCCTGACGTCATACGACCCTATTCCTAGTCAGGGCCAAAATCAGTAAACTGTGGACTGCTGTGGAAATGGAGAAGAGTGGGAGGAAGGAACAGGAAAGGGTTCTGAGCCTGCTGTTGCTATACAACACCTATTGTCTGTGAGTCTAAGTTTGAATCCCAATCCCGACCCTTCCTGGTGTGCTTTTACACGTTCAGAACAGTGCCCCAGTTTCCTTACTGACCTAGGTCTTCTCACATGTAAGACCCAAGGACTAAGCCCACTATGTTATTTATAGAACATATATATTCTTTTTACTGTTTGTGAAAACCATACAGTCCCTTTAGCTATTACCCCTTTAGAACAAAACAGAATTGGCCAAATTCCTTAGAATGGTTTCTATTCCTTGCAGACCCCCACGGGCACTAAGTTATGAAGCTTTGAGGAAGCCACAGTTACTGTTCAAACAGCACAGTAAAGGCACAATATGAACCAGGATGTTGCATCCGGTTCTACATTCCAAATAGTCCCAATAGTTGCTACATAAGCAGAACCCAAACACCCCTTCCTTATTCATCTAGCCTGTAAATGACTCAGACAAGCATTTCCTCTCAATTAAAAAACGTCTTTTTTCTTTAGATTATTATATTGTTTCTCTGTGTTTGAGTATTTTTCCTGCATATATATATACATACATCACGTTTGTGCCTGGAGCCTATGGAAGTCAGGAGAGGGTATTGGATTGCCTGAACTATACAGACGATTATGAGCTACCATGTGGGTTCTGGGAATTGAACCAGGGTCCTCTACAAGAACAGTCAAGTGCTCCCAATCATGAACCATCTACCTCTCCAGCCCCTCTATTTTTTTTCTAAAGAAAATCAATTTTCTGTTTTATTATGAATACCACAAATATCAATTTTTCCCTGAAAATACATTTTCTGGTACTCTGCATCATAAATCTTTACTACTGTGTTGTGAAGTACATTTCTTGTTTTATTATTAATACTGAGAACATCAACATTCCCTAACTTCTGTGGGGGGGGGAGTAAGCTGCCTGGTGAGCTTAAGGGGCACTGTGGCTGTAAGCTCAAGTCATCACACCCAGCCCCCCCTTTTATGTGGGTTCTGAGGACTGAACCTAGGTACTCTTGCAAAAACTTTACCAAATGAACTAACTATTGCCCCAGCCCTTCCCTGATAAATTCTTACAGAGTTTCTTTTAGATTATAGTTTACTAAACGTTATTTCCTTGGGCAACTGAAGAATGCTTTATAGCTGACAAAGTTACTTGCTACTTGCACTTGGGTCAAAGGAGCCACGTTTTTAGTAAATGTTAGTGGTGGTTTTGTGGAAAACTTGACTGAAATCAATCCGTTCTTTGTTACACACTTTTTTGGAGTCTTAGGCTGCCCCTTTAATTCCTCCATCTTCCTCCCTTTCTCTTGCATGATGGCTCTATCACGTGCAGGATTCGCCCTCATTCCCGAGAAGTTATAGTGTACCAAACCTTAGAGCAGAGAGCCATCAGCTGTTACCTGGTGAGATCCGGCGGAAGGCGGACTCTTTACTAGACCCTCTGTGTCGGAGGGACACTTCCGTGGAGCCTGCTTAACTGGTGACAAACGCTCTGAGGTACTGCAGCTGATGAAGTGACGATTTGAAGAACAAATGTAAAAACAAAAAAATTACAATAAATGGAAACAAAAATATAACGATGCAAGTGACGGCAACAGAAACACAAAAGCAAAACGACAGAAAACAGAACCGACAGAAAACAGAACCGTGGGTCCGCAGACAACCAACAGCAGACAATCTCCTCCCACTCTGGAAAGACCTGCATCCTTCTCAACCAATCAGCATGCAGCTGAGGAGAGGGGCGACCCAGCGATTCTGTTTGTGTGGGGAGACACTATCTTTTCTCCTGCCACCCACCCTGCTTCTGGATAAATGTTCAGAGGAATAACCTCCACTTGCTTAATGGCCAAGACCTTTAGTCATCATCACAGTAAAGTATCTTCTGGATGAATTTCAAAATTACAGATCCACATCCAGACCAGCGGCCCAACTGCTCCATCCATTCTTTAGTTACCCACATTTTGTTTCCCTATCAACACCACAACCAAACAAAACCAATAAACACAAAAACCCCCAAAACTCAATGGTCAGGATGCCACGACTCACAAGAAACTCTGGCATGCAACATGTAACGTTACATGGACTGAACTCTGTGAGAGACATAGGAGCATCTATAACGAGTGCTACCTCATGAATAAATCAGGAAAACTCAACCCCAGGAAGCAGGTCATTAGGGCTGTCATTAGTGCTGACACACTATCTTAAGAAGTAAGGAGTCTGGGGAGGACCACATTCTAAGAGTCATGACTAAAACTATAGTATCCTGGGCAGTTTGCAAACGGCCTTCTCTGGATGGGAGGGTATGCCCTAAGCCAAACTGCTCGATTGTTCTACACAAAGAAGGTCTTAATCATTGACAATGAAATTCATGTATGAAAATCACATACACAGACACACACCCACAACACACACACACACACACACACACACACACACACAGATGAACCTAACTTCACCTGGACGTTATGTTTTATGTTTTCAGTACAGTCAAAGGACATATTCTTGAACAAACCATAATAGCTATAGGGTTAGTACAGAGCTAGCTGGTTAGTATCAACAAGGGGAACATGTACACATAATATTAACAAGTAACAGGCAGTGTGATTGGTTACCATGTGTCTAGTGAGAGTAGAAGAGGAGACCCATCCCTGCTACAGTGCCTTCTGTATCTTCTAAGTGACAATGTATCTTCTATGTCATCTTAAGAAGGGAATCTAACCAGGACCTGGTCCCAACATACCAAGAAAGAAAAGCAAGAAATGGTGGGGGCGGGAGAGAGGTAGGAACAGCAGCAACCACGGTGCCCGGCAGGCAGGACCCAAGGAATATCTTTCTGCCCACTTTATTAATCGCAAGCGAGAACTACCATCTGAAGCATTACTACTGGCCTAGCCTCATGCTGAGAACCGTTAATTCCGCTGTATTTAATCCCAAACACTCAAGCGAGGGAGCAATACTCAGCAGAACAGAAGCATTCCAAGCAAGCAGTACCCGAATCAAGAGCATGAAGGCTTGTTTAAACACAGCACTGCTAACAACTCTAGGTCAGCAAAGCTCACAGAGAGAGGCCCCCGTCATCCGGGCATGTGGTCCCCTCTAACCACAGTCCCTCTAGGATGACTCAGGTTAGCTAGTGCATGTGTGATGCTGCGCATGCTATACCAACTTGAAACCAGCCTCCACTCCCCAGTCTTACCGCATGGGTGCTATAGCTTATATTGCGTTAGCTTTCCAGCTGGAGTGGGGAAAGAGAAGGTCTTGCAGTCAGACACAACCCTACACTCAGGTGTCCCTGGTGAGACACCGTAACAAAGTCATGTCTTCTTTCTTACTCTTGTGTTTTGACATTAACTCTTACTCTCTCAGTGCATGCAATCAGCAAACAGCGAAGTGATGGAGTTGCTCCTGTTGTAGTGGGGGCGGGAACTACAGCGGAGAGAAGCTGTGCATGGTGCATGGCGCATGGCGCATGGCGCTTCTCACATTGCACAGGGCTAGGAGGGCCATTCACTAGCAGAGCGTCTCCAGTGGTGTTTTATATAGCCAAGCAAAAGGAAGGTCCTTAGGCTATTAATAGCAACACACTGCAATTACACTATTTTTTTTAACCTTTTCTCATTTTAATTTGTTTGTGGGGGTGATGTAGGGGAGATAAACATGGCGTGCGAATAGGGGTGAAAGGAGAACCTGTCAGAGGTTAGTTCCTTCCTACCATACGGGCTTCAGGATTAAACTCCAGTCATTGGGACAACCATCTTTACCTGCTCAGCTATCATGCCAGACCCTGTTGTTATTTTGAGACAAGGATGTAGCTCAGGACGGCCTCAAGCCTACTATGAAACCAAGTATGACCTTGCACGATTTCCCAAGTACTAGAATTACAGGCATGTGACACCATGCCTGGCAAAATCAAACCCTTAAACCGTCTGAAGCATTACTTAAACTGAGTACGTGATGTCTGGCTTAAGAACTCTAACTGATGAGAGGACGGTCTGGAAGCTCAGCACCTGACTGCTGAGCCAATCACTTCCCCAAACCTCAGGAGGAAACTACAGACCGGAGACTGGCATCCTATGCTAACTAACAGCGAGCCACTGACGTCTGCTTCCTTATACATAGCACAGCGCCTAGGACTGCTTGAGCCCGACAGAAAAGCGAACAGCAGAATAATTCTGAGCAGTGCTTTCCCCAAAAAGAGTAAGTTTTTATGGAGCCTGGTTTCTTCTCCCCAACCCTTTCCTTACAAGGCAGCATTTCTTACCCGGTGTAATCCCGCTTCGAATGTTTCCTTCTGTAGAGGACGACCAGGACCAAGCTGATGAGCAGAGTGAGGCCAAGGACCACAGCAGTGACAGTGCCCACCACCACCCAAACCAGGAACACCAACAAGTTGTCTAGAGGAGAGAACAGGGCGAGGTTCGGGTGCGGGATCACAGAGAGAAGAAACGGGATTTCAGTAATTTAATGAGTAAGAACCTCCCTGTGGCAGTTATTTTATTTATCCTCTCTTATTAGCCAAATTCTACAGAGCAGCATCAAATGGTGACCCACAGCTGGCATAGCCATCAACTATGCAAATGACCTACAGAGCCAGGCACTTCTATACCCACAACCCCACTCCAAATTCTGCAGTCAAAGAAAATCTGGAGATGCAAGTGCTCACAAGTGACTCTGGCTGAAAACTGCCATAAGGGGAGACCCTGAAGCCTGCATTCCCTGCACACTCTCAAACAAGGGAAGAAGATTCTGTATTGCTATGAAAGACACTGAATATCGCCTCAGACAGTATCAAAATAGCCCCAATCTCCTTCTCCCACAGTCCACCTCATCTAGCCTGAGCAAATCAGGTCTTTCGTGGTTTTAACACTGAACATTAATATGTCTGAAGTCAGCCACGGGTGTGGGATAGGAAGCCACCTGCTGTACTGACTGAGCAGTTCCCAACCAGCAGCTCGGCCAGGCTGAGCCCCAAGTGTCCAGAGATGGGAGGCATAGCTGGAAGGGCAAAACCTTTCCTGCGACTCTTGCAGATGTGGCTAGTGTTTGTAAGGCTGGGGTTTGATATCCAACATTCATGAAAATTAATTTAAAAAAACAAAACAAAACAAAAAAACTTCCTTCCAAATGCACCTTGAAACATAAATCTTATTCTCCAGCTAACCAAACAAAGCAGACCATATATCCATACATCACATCAGCCACTGTCCATCCATCCGTTCGTCCACCCATCAGACACTGTGGGAAGTTACCTATTTCCACCACGTGGAGTCTAATGTGTCCAGGCCGCACAACAATGTCAGGAGGATTTTTGACATCGCAGATATAGGTGCCATTGTGAACAGCCTGAATATTTTCTATAGTGATCGATGCATCTTTCTTGTCAAGGTCCCCAGCCCAGGTGACTCGGTCTTTAAATGGTGGATAATCCCCAATGTACACCTGTCCTTGTGAGTAGTGGAAAAACTGCAATAAGAAAACAAGAACTGGTGAGCTACCCGCAGAGGCACAAATGCTAGTCATCTGGTAACAGCCACACGGCGCTGTCAGCTTCTTTTTAAAGACTCCCACAGAAAGACATGCGAATCACAGGGGTTTGGCAAAGAGCCTTTTCCTCGCTAGTATTCCTGGCTTCCACCACAGGATGACACAACAAGAAATTCTTTGCCAAATGCTGGGTCCGCTGGGCTTCAGACTCCGGATCTGTACAAAATAAATCTATGTTCCTTATAAATTACCCAGTTCCTTGCCATTTCATTGCAGCACGAAAATGGGCTTAGAAACCTCTTGTTCACCATAAGCCTTGTACCAATCCATCCTTCTGTTCTCGCCATTCCCATGCAATGCACATCCCAACAGTCAACTATTTCACATACAACCCAAGTTCTCTGCTTTCTCTTCAATTCCTATCTGATTTCATAAAGCTTGATCTACCCATCCCTGCCTTGAATTTCATAAATGAGGAACAGGAAGCTCAGAAAACCTTAGTGACCTGTCCAAGGTCACAAGACTCGGAGATAGAATTTAAACCTAGCTTTGATTCAAAGTCCATGTGACTACTGTTATTTAACATAGATCCAGGCTGGTCACATTTTATCTGCTCAAAGTCAGTTGCTGTCTGTCTTGCTTTCTCCCTTCCTCCCCCATCTCCAACAAGGAAATAAACATAAATTGTCAACCTAGTAAACAAGTTTGGTTCTTTTAAATAATCTAGTTTTCCCTTCTGTTATCATCTCCGAATACTCCCTAACATGCACTCTGCACCAGCAACAATGACCCACACACATCACACCACAGAAGGAACTGGCACTGTATGCCATTCCAGGGACCAGAGGAGGAGAGGCAGCAAAGGTTCTTATCTCTAAAGATAATACAAGGGAAGTGGGACTGGCTGAAGGAGGCAGAACAATCATGACCAAATCTCACAGAGCCACTTCAAAGAACACAACTACCCTCAAAGAACAGAGACGGGGAAAAAAGAAAAGAAAACTCAGTTTAGTGTTGTCAAGTGTGAAACCCAACTTCATGCAGCAGGAAAACCAGTGTCAGCACCATGGAGTATCTTGCTGCATCAGAACATGGCAGAGGGTATCCTATGGGAAAATGGAACATATATTCTAGGGCAAGTGCCTCTGCTTCTAGAGTCACTAATGCATCATGGGAACCCTACTTTCAGCACTTCACCTAATCTCACCCTAAGGACCTCCAAACAGGTTTAGGGGACAGCACAAACATTTGGAGAACACATTCAAATCACATACTCATCAGCCAAAGAAAGTCACCATTCTGGGTTTTTTTGGGGGGAGCCCTGGCCATTCTGGAACCCACTTTGTAGACCAGGCTGGCCTCAAACTCAGAAATCTGCCTGCTTTTGCCTCCCGAGTGCTGGGATTAAAGGTGTGAACCACAATGCCTGACCCAAGAGTTAGACACTCTTACTTAATGATGGATGGCATTCTTTCCCAGTCTAGTGCTGACAACCTAAAATGTACAACATCGCTAAAGCAGGTACCACTATCCAAAGGACACAATGGGCCAACAGGAAAACAGTAACCTGAATTGTCTGCATTAGACACCATACTAAGAATGTTCCTTTTCTCAACACCCCTCTGTGGGAGGTTTTATTAGCTCCATTTTATAGAATGAATGGCAACAGTTGCTCCATGTTTAACAAGAACCCACAACATAACTAGCTTCTAGCTGGTCACTGATTTTCTGTGATGATTAATCTCAATTATTCATGAAATCTAGAATGACCTGGAAGATGGGTTTCTGAGCATTCCTATGGGAGATTATCATCTTAACTTAGTTAATTGATATGGGGAGATTTGCCCACTGTGGTTGGTATCATTCCCTAGGCTGGGATTGACTATAAAAAGAAGAAAGTGAGATGAGTATGCATTTGTTGTCCTCTGCTTCCTTCCTGCCACTGTGATATGACCAGCTACTTCTAGCTCTGCTGTCATGACATCTTCCCTCCATAACGGATTGTGCTATTGAATTACAAGCCAAAACAAAACCCTTTCTTCTTTAAGTTGCCTTGGTCAGTATTTTATCACAGCAACAAGGAGAAAAGAAAACCAACACAAACACATGTTCTGTCCAAACTTTTTGCATTTCCCTTCTGCTATATCCATGTTTGTCAGCATCCTGGAACTACAGGCCAGGTGGATTCTCATTACACCCAGGGAAGAGCAAAGACAGACAGATAGAAATATCATAAAATAAATAGAAATTAAAAATGGGGCAAATGTAAGCTGGAAAGGTGTGGGATAAAACAGACCAACAGAGAATGTTCTGTGGAAGTGAACAATTCCAAATGGGATCTGATGGACAGAAGGGGGGGTGAGGGGGACACGACATATGAACAACAATGACCACATGGAAAGGGAGGTAATTTTAAAAAACAAGGAAATAAGCTGCATTAAGAGATGCTGAGCAACTCCTAATTCTGGAACATTCTAAAGCAAGAGAAGAGCCTTGAAGTATCTCATTTCAGAAATGGATGCTCCGAGTAGATCACTGCTCCCAGGAGAGCAAGGGCAGTCTACGAGAAACAATGAACACAGGAAGGGGAGGAGGGATGGGACAGAATGGGTGAGGGGTGTGGTCCTTACCGACACAGCGCTGTCAGTGCCGTCTGGCTGGAAGCTCCAGGAGACCGTGGTCAGCCATCCAGTTGTATTAGGAGAATCGAATGTGCAAGTCAGCTTCCCTTGCGTCCCATTCACCACAAAGATTTCTTTAGGAGTATGGACCTCCAAGGCTGATATTCTAGCTGTCACTAAGAGAAAAAAATCAAACAAAAACAAAAACAAAACAAAAAACAAAGTTCAAGAGCATGATTTGGCAAAAATATCACCATACATATTGCCAAAGAAAGAGAGCTCAATGGGTTTCTTCAGAGTAACTGTGCACTGTCTGGGTTTCTGTTTGTTGGTTTGTTTGATTGTTTGGGAGATGTTGTTTATTTGGAGAAAAAGTCTCGATACGTGCCCAAGGTGGCCTTGAACTCGGAATCCTCCTTCTCTGGATTACAGGCATGGATTTGATTTATTCTGAGTTATTATTAATTAAATAATAATAATTTAATTATTATTAATTAAATATTTTTCACCAATTTGGCTATAGTTGAAAAAAAAAAGTTTTTAAATTAACAGATGAACCAGGTGTGGTAGCAAATGCCTTTAATCCTAGCACTCCAGAGGCAGAGGCAGTCAGATCTTTGTGAGTCTGAGGACAGCCTTGTTTACACAGTAAATTCCAGGTTAGCCAGACAGACAGAGTAATAACCTGTGTGGGAGTAAAAGTCCTTTTGGGGGCTAGAAAGGTGGCTCAGCAGTTTAGAGGACTTGGTGCTCTTGTAGAGGACCTGCCCAATTCTCATACATAGAAAACAAAGTAAATTAATCTTAACAATAATTAACAGGTAAGAACAAATAGTAAACAGTTTCATGTTTACAGAAACCTGCAGGCAAAGTGTAGACCTGCCACAAACTCCATCCTGCCACAAACTCCATCCCCTCCTCCCAGTCTCTGTTACTAACATCTGGCATCAGTGTGGTACATTTGTCTCAATTACATACACATTGCTACATTACTGTTAACTAAGGTCCCTCGTTTACATTAGAGTTCATTCTTGTAAAGACTTCTTTTTTTAAGCCCTACAGATTTAAACAATGAGTGTAACAATGTATAACCATCATAAGGAGTCATATAATATTTCACTCTCCTAAGCATCTCTGAGTGCCTCGGACTAAGCAATGGCCTCAAGCTCCTGGAAACACTGGCTTTTTACTGTCTTTAGATTTTTGTCGCAGTCACAACACTGTACAGCTGGAGTCACACTGTAGACAGCCTTTCAGAGGAACTCTCACTCAGCAATACTGTCTCAGGCCTCCTGATGTCTTTCAACACAGCAGCAGGAAAGTAACCAATGCAATGGGAAACACTCCCACTGTTCCGCAGATCAGCATTCAACCACTTGCCTTCTTGGGTAGCTGGGCAGTGGTGGCGCACGCCTTTAATCCCAGCACTGGGGAGGCAGAGACAGGCGGATCTCTAGGTTTGAGGCCAGCCTGGTCTACAGAGTGAGTTCCAGGACAGAAAACAAGGGGGAGGGGGGAATTTCTTGGGATTCCCCTGGTGGACTGTTTTTATAACATGAATGTCTGTCTTCTTTAAACAGTTTTTATATTCATCTGACATACTGCAATTTCTGTCTCATTAAGCTTGACTCAACATTTATATTTAAAGCAATATTTAAATTTAAACTAATCTCAGACATACTCCTTACTACTTAACTGACACTCTTCCTATAAAGGACTCAAGGCAGGAAAATGTAATCATATAGTTAGTTTTTGAGTGAAATCTTACCTCCCTTAAGATTTCCTTGGCTAGGAATATGGGTATCTAGACATACCTACTGATCACACTGCATTTGACCCTCCATGGTTGTTCAGTTAGTTTAAGCCCAGGAAATGCTAATTAAAATGTGTCTACCATTTTGAGATTCTAAAATGGCTTTTCCCCCTCTAGATCTGTAATCAGAGGCCAGTGCAGGGTGATTAGAGGAGGCAGCCTCAGTAAGACGGTCTGCATTCAGAACAGAGGCACATTCACAGGCTAAATGTATCTGTCCTGAAACTATTAGCTTAAAGACACCCATCTGCAAAATAAGGTATTCTTATAAGAAACAGTTTGGAATAATACCTGCTGTGTTCAAATACCCTCAGAATGAACAGGCCAGCACTGTCACTGGGACAACGGCCATTTTCTCCTCGAGGGTTTAACTGTGACTCCAGCCAAGGAGAAAAAGGGCACCCCCTCATTCCTCCCAACCATCTTGCAAATGTTTATTCTCAGGATATAATGGGCACTTTGGCTATTCTTTTAAATAAACTGATAGCCACACTGCATCAGGGAATTTTTTTCTACTCAATGAGGGTGGATTATTATTATAGGGAACAATGGATTATTATTTGTGGTCCAGACCTCAAAATAAGTCTTTCTTTGAGACTAGAAGCAAACAAAAGGCGTTCCTTGCAGTCGTGGGCAGGCAGGAAAGCAGCCCTGGGGATGTGGGTTTCAGAACCCGTGACAAAGCACAAGACAAACCAGTTAACCAGCTCGCTGCAGGAACGCAAGCTTGCTGCATTGGTTTTCCATGTGGTTTGGACACATTTTTTTCTCTGCTGGTGAGAACTCCAATTCCCACTCTCTAAAGTCCATAAACAAAGTTTCTCCGGGATTTTTGTTAAGGTGGAGCTTGCCTCTGGGCCCGCTTGCAAAGGGCTCTTTCCTTGAACTGTTGCATATGGAACCGGAGAACTAGGTAGGGCTACAGGACTGAGATCCCAACACTGGGAGCCTGCAGCAGGGCGAGGAGAAGCCGAGGCCAGCCTGGCTTTCACAGTCAGAGCCAGGTGGCAGAGTTTAAAGTCAAGAGTTCTGAGAAAAAGCCTAGTCGGATACATAAATGGGTTCTCAGCAGTACATAAGATGGGCCTGATTTAACTAATTCAAGCTGGTAACATGAGTAAAGTCATTCTGAAACATCTTATCACCGGTTATTTTGAACACACAACCCTTAGAACCTATTAATTCTAAGCCCCGACACTCCCAGTGTCCAGTGTCTGCCTTTTTCTCATGAGGAAACCCAATTCAGATTCACATCCCCACTCCTCCAACCAAAACATTCTGGCTAAGGAATGAACCGACCTCCACATGGCTTTATCAGCGGCTAAGTTCTGACTCTTATCGGACAGAGTTCTTTCTCCCTCCTTGACATCTTATGGTCTGGCTCTGGAAGGTTTTGTTCCCTGGATTCTCTTATCTCACTGCCAGCTCCTTCCCTGCTCTCCTCGCCTCTAAACTAAAAGCCCCAGGACACTCTGACACTTAGTGTTCCTCTTTTTCTTTTTTTAAAGATGTATTTATTTATTTATTTATTATATGTAAGCACATTCTAGCTGTCTTCAGACACCCCAGTAGAGGGGGTCCGATCTCATTACAGATGGTTGTGAGCCATCATGTGGTTGCTGGGATTTGAACTCAGAAGAGCAGTCAGTGCTCTTAACCACTGAGCCATCTCTCCAGCCCTTAGTGTTCCTCTTTGTGACCACTCAGAACCCCCTAGCTCTTGTACAGAAGGCTGGCTTTCCATTAACCTCTCTCACAGTCGGTGGGAGGCCAGCTCCAGAGCTGCCCTGACTCCTTCTTACAAATTCCAAAGCTGTCTAAAAACCACCTTCTCCGTACTTTAATACAGCTTAAATCTCACTGGGACGCAGTGCTTGTCTTGGTCCACATTCACACAGAGGACTTCAATAGTCTCCTAACTGGTGTCTTTACTACCATCCCTGCCTACTCAACGGCAGGTGTTCCACAGAGAGGTCAGGAAGGTTCTGTTTCAAAACACAGGTAAGATCTTAGCACTCCTCTCCTCATTGAACCGCAGCGCCCACTCCTCTGAGGCTAGGGATGTATCTAAGTATGGAGAACACCTCGAAGGATGACGAGCCTGAGAGTATCTCAGGGATAAAGAGAGATAAGGGAAAGCGTTGTGTCGGATGCTCTGCATAGCTATCTTAGGAGAGAGCTTCAGCCTGGAGTCCGTCCCACTCTTACCAGCCACACTGCAACAGTTCCTCTTGCTTAAACTTGCATGTGTTTTCTTTCTTTCCTTCTTTTTTTTAAAGCTAAAAATTCCTATTTTTTTTTATTATTATTCCTGGTACCACTATTACAATTTACAGGGCAGCATACCTGATGTAATGAAAAGAAAAGCTACAACAGGTGAATAGACCTCAGCATGTACATCTAACTGACACTGCACTGCACTGATAAACAGCAGCACATTGTGCACACCGTGCTGGGACAGCCCGAACAAGAAGGACTTTCTGTCTAAGCTGCAGCGACGTTTCTGGCTATGGACCATTGTTCCTTCTGTGGCAGATTTTTCAATTTCCTCTCAAGTATTAAGGATGAGAAGATGACTGTCTTAGAGTAACCGAGAGCTTTCCTGACAACCCCTCCGTCTCTTCTGTAGCCATTTTCTGCTGTTAAACCTTCCTCTTCCATATCTACCACTTCCACCACAGATCAAAAGCTACTACCACCATGCGGAGACTATCTGAAGCATCCTCTAACACTATCCTCATTCATGGATCCATATTTTGATGCTGTTATCCACTCTAATTCCCACCACCATCATGGCTACCTCCACCAAAGTTTCCTCCTTCACCTCCTCCTCACCACCACATCCACCACCTTGGTCTCCATATCCTGCTCCACCACCACAGCCTCCTCTACTGTTGTAACCATGGCCACCACCACAGTTACCACCATCACCTTCACATCCTTTATATCCACCACCACCACCACTTCTGTAACTACCTCTGCAGCCACCATCTCGGCCACCATAGCCTCCTCTTCCACCAAAGTTTCCACCAAGACCAAAATGGCCTCCAAGAGCCATAAGTTGTCATATCCTCCTCCCCACCCTCTCTACGATCCAGCAGGCTGCATCTCTTCTTCACAGTTAGGCCCATTGGCAGACTCTCTGTGGTCAGCAGATGCACCTCTTGTTTAGAAATGACCCTTTTCACATCAGTTATGCTTATTGACAAGAATTTACGGACTCTCTAGAAACTGCTCCTTGGTTCTACCACAACCATCAAGTTTGCATGGCCGGGCACACATTACTACATCCACCTCTTCAACACAGGAGCAAGTTACAAAACCAAAGTCCCTGAATGTTTTGTTGAAAGTCTCTCATCTCCACACAACCTGTAATGTTCCTCATTCTCATAATGTTCTTTTAAACTGTCATCTGTGGTTTCAGAGCTTAGGACACCAATAAACGGCTTCCTCGACTGCTCCTGTTCCTTTGGATCATGACTCCATTTTAGACCTGACTCACCTCTTCCAACTTGAGTTCAATCTGCAAGTAGTTTCTATACAATGGCAGCAACCAGCTTTTTAACCAAACATACTGCAAGCAACAGTTTCTCTTGCTTGAACCTGCACATGGTTTCTATGCAATGGCAGAGTCTAGAATCCAATGTGCTTTTACACAAGCACACTGCAATTGTTGTTTCTGACCTTCCACAATGAGCAGGAATGGCACCTTTGTTAAAAATGTTCTCCTGTAAGCCGGGCCTGGTGGCGCAGGCCTTTAATCCCAGCACTCGGGAGGCAGAGGCAGGCGGATTTCTGAGTTCGAGGCCAGCCTGGTCTACCAAGTGA
>NC_034594.1:138254525-138265036 GCF_900095145.1 Mus pahari
GAACAATGAGAGAAGCTAGAAAGCAGGTGTCCCTCTAAGGTTACATTCCATGCAGCCCAAGCAAAGGGTGGGTACTTGGCTTCTTGAACAATTAGGAATGGCTTCCTTTGTCCTGCCTGGCCCTCTACCTCCACCCTTTTAATTATTACAGTGGAAGATCACAGTTAAGTGATTGTGGATTCAGACAGTCTTCAGAGTCATAAAAGGGAGTTCTCAGGGTCTAATTACAGTATCTACACATGCAAATGTGAAGTGTGCCAAGACACAGAAAGAACTGTGCTAAGCTACTTCCAAATCACCAAAGGCTGAGATCCCAATGTGAAAAAAATAACAAATAGGTTCTTATCAGATCTAGAATTTATAATTATGGGATCATGGCAAAAAGTGGCTATTATCTTAGATGTCCACCAACTGATGAATGGGTAATGAAATGAAAATATACACAGTGGACTTTATTCAGCTGTAAAGAACCTGAAATTATGATGTGTAAGAAATGGGTAGAACTGGAATACACATGAAGTGAGGTAACCCAAGCTCAGAAAGTCAAACCACAGATTCTTTTTTATATGTAGATCCTATCTTCTGATTTTCAAGATTTATTTATTTTTTATTTTTATATGAGTATACTACAGCTGTCTTCAGACACACACCAGAAGAGGTCATCAGATCTCATTACAAATGATTGTGAGCCACCATGTGGTTGCTGGGAATTGAACTCAGAACCTCTGGAAGAGCAGTCAGTGCTCTTAACCACTGAGCCATCTCTCCTTCTGATTTTCTTTAAGTGTGTTTAAGTTAAGTGTATACAGAACCAAGGAGACTTAAAGAGACTCTTTAATTTGGGAGGGGAAGGAGAGTGGAACAGATATGCTATAAAAACAGAAGGGGGGAGGAAGCAAAGAGATGGGAGAGGAGAGGATGGTGGGAAAGGTTAACCAAAAATAATGATGTATTTAAAAAAATGTGGAGATCTGATACTTCTCAAGAAAATGAGGAAATAAAAGTTGAAGCTAGATAGCTCAGAGTCAAAGTGCTTGTTGCACAAGCCTGATAACCTAGTTCCATACCCAGAGTACCAAGTTGGCTTGGACAGTATGACATGGTTTCATGCCCCTGGAACAAAGCCAGCAGTATGTGGGCCTCCATGGGTGTCAATAGTGGCTGTGAGCATATGGCTCGTTTGTATAATGGTGTGCATATTTTCACATTCCTCCTTCAAGGAATGTCCTCTCTGCCAAGCTCCATGAAAATCAGAGAAAGCATGAGTTCAGGAGGTGAAGGTGTGCCTGTGTCTCAGCAAAATCGTAGAACACTGTGACCTGCAGGGCAGCTCTTAAGGCTGTGGGAAAGAACAATGAAACCATGAGTTCAAAATATATCATTTCTCAACTATGCAACATATAAGGATGCAATACAAATTATATAATGAGCTTCACAGACCTAAAGGCAGCTGAACTATAAGCTAGCTTGTCAGAAAAATACTAAGAAAGGAAATAAAGAGATTTAAGGAGTAGTGATCACAGGGCAAAGTCCCATCCAGCAAAGTTTTTTGTTTATACTTACAAAGGCAGGTAGATTCCTGAGTTCAAAGTCAGCCTGGGACCGAGGGAGTTTAGGTCCAGGTCCAGGCATGATAGGAATAATTTCAGAGTGGGATCTCACCCAGTTATCTTATTGTCTGTGCTCATGCTTGCTGTCTCTGTCTAAGAATCAAGTGGCTGGGGTCGTAAGATGCTGATTCATGGGAACCTGGAGTAATGGCTGAATTGATACATAAATTAAAAACTGGGCTTTTGATCTGCAAGAGATGAGCTATCATAAGAGTTTTTAGAATAGTAAGAGAAAGCTGTCTCGAGCAGAGTAGAACACAGGGAGCAATCTGGAAAGCTGTCTCTAGCAGAACACAGGTCATCAGCTTAGAATTGTTTCGCTGCTCCCAGACACCCTTTTTCTTAGGAACCCCAAGCCAAGCTGAGGCTGGTCCTTGGCACAAAGTCCTTAACCGACAGAGAGGACAGATCCCTGACAGTTGTCCTCTGACGCCCACATGCAGGCCACAGCATGCACAGTAGTTCACTCCAACTTCTATTCTGTGTGCATGCACACACACATAAATAAAATTGAAATTAATAAGAGTAAAACCAAAGTTAAGGGAAGCTGCAATGTGTGTTGTTAGTTCACCGTGAACTTGGCACACATTAGAGTCATCTAAGAAGAAGGAACCTCAAGTGAGGCAATGCCTTCACCAAGCTGGCCTACAGGCAAGCCTGTGGGACATTTGATTGATTAATGATTAATGTGGGAGGGACCAACCCACTGTAGGCAGATGGTCCTGGAAGGCAAAAGAGAGGTAGCTGAATGAGGGACTGGGGAGCAAGCCAGTGATCAGACTTCCTCTACGACTTCTGCTTCTGTTCCTGCTTTGAGCCCCTAACCAGACTTCCCTTCATGGTCGACTGTTTTGGTCATAGTATTTATTACAGCAAAAGGAAAAAAGATGGAGGAGGAGAGGAAGAGAAGGAAAAGGAGAAGAGGAAGAGGAGGAGGAAGAAGAAAGAAGGAAAGAAACAAAACAAACAGAAAACTAGGCCACAATGTATTAACTGAGGCCCAAAACACTTTAAAATGACTTTTCCTGTTGACATCAGGGAAAGATTATGGCTTACAAATAAAACAAAAATGAAATGAATAAAAAGATGAAATGCTTATCAAGTGTTTCCAAACTCCATGAACTTACGTCCAAGGCTCACGTAAACAAACTTCTGTGTAAACTCAGACACAGTAACAGCATCGGCACATTTTCCCCTTGGTTTAACAAGAAGCAGAAAACTTTGCTGAGTTATGCTGGAGCTCAAAGGTCAAGAAAACAAATAAACAACCCGGAAAGAACTCTTCATTTACTGAGCCCTAGAGACTAGAACTTCTTAAAACGCACTGCCTTGCCCAATTTATCTTTGAGCAGTGACTTTGCCGGTTGTAAAGAGCATGAAGACTGCCTCAGACAGAGAGACACTTAGAGAACCCCTGACAGGCAGACACCACGGAGCAAGGTCATTTCTGCAAGCAAATACCCACACTTGATGTGCATAAGGGTTAGGTGGAAAGTCAGGACATTTTAGAAAAGATCAAAAGGAAAAGACAGAGTATGAAAACAACAAAGAAACAAAGAAAACAACAAACAAGCTTTGCTTCTTTGGTCTGGCAGCTGCTCAGGCTGACTCTGACGCGGCAATCTATCTAGCTGAGTCTCCAGCACGAGTGCCACACCACCCAGCATGAAGAGAGCAAATTCAGAACCCGGTTAGACAAACACGGCTCTTCCAGGAGGTCATTTCCTGACATGGCCTGTTCCAATACTCTGAATTACGAACGTAACAGGAAGTGAGTGAGGTGGCCCAATGACCTTACTACTCCAAATAAACTCAAGCTTGTAAAACCACTGGAAATATACTGGATAGCATAGTTGTGAGTAAACAAGACCCCCCCAGCCAGGCAGACAGCAATCCTGACCGGCTTTTGGTTGAGGGATCCTCATCCTGTTACTGTTACAAAGGATCCTGTTTGGTTTTCCTTGTCATTGAAAGAAGGCGGTTGCTTTAATCCATAGCCCCACAGCCCCAGTCCCCACCCCCTCACCCCCCCTACCCCAGCAAGCACTTTGAAGCTGCCAGTATGGACTCTTATGAAAGAGTACAAATCCATCTAGTTAGGAACTGCTCTCTGACCCATGTTTCATTGATTTTGTTGGAACATGGTGATGGGCTAATACTATCTGCTAAGACAAGCCCTCATGTGACCTTTTAAAAGAAAAAAAAACAAAACACTAAATGCAAGATCATTCAGGATGAGGTGTCTGCTGGGCCTCAGGGGAGGGGGACAGGTGCCTGGGCCCTTACTCTCTATTTACCCCATGAGCTGTGTTCTCTCTCTGCCTTTTCCCCCCTCAAACATTTTATGTTTCAGGATAAAAACTGAGGGAAAGCCACGTGGTGGTGGAATGCTTTAATCTCAGCACTCCAGAGACTAATGCATGTGGATCTCTGAGTTGGAGGCCAGCCTGGTCTACAGAGTGAGTTCCAGGCTACCCTGAGCTACACAGAGAAACGCTGTCTCAAACACCAAACGACCAACAAACAAAATGAGGGAAAGGCATTAGTAAGAAGGGGAAAGACGACTTTTTTCAGTCCCAGAATGTTCCAGTCAAACATTCAGTAGTGCCCACTATGCCTGCGCGCAATCTGGCTGGATAAGCAGAGCTCGGTCACGGCTGTCAGCGGCGACTGCGCAGGTGCAGAGCTGCTTGGCTGCGGTTGGTGGCCAGAGGTCACTGAGAGCTCAAATGGGTTCCTTTCTTCCATGCGTCAGGGTTGCTATTTTGGAACTCTCTTAGCTGAATGACACAAAGTCAGGGACGGCTACAGAAATATACTCCATTCAGTGAGCCTGAAATCCTCATCAAGTGAACTTTCCACTCATTGGGAACACACTCCTTCCTCTGCACGCTGTCTGAGATTCTGCTTCAGGCTTCAATCTCAAAATGACTTCCTTCCCCAACACTGGTGATCCCATGACATCCTGGTCACTTCTCCCATCGTGCTCTGTGGAAAGGACAGCCGTCTATAGCCATCAGAGGGCAGAGGGTGGGTTCTATGTTCACCATTACACTGACCTGACAGATGCGTGGTCCCTTCTCAATGTGTTTAGGTATTGTTTGATGCTGGAGGGGGAGTAGGGGGTGGGGGAAGCAAGGGAGCACAAAATGGGAGAACTAACGAAAGAAAGAACAAAATATCCAACGTTCTGACTGCTTCACAATAAAGATTTCAAGATTTGAGTTGGAGAGATGGCTCAGCGTAGCACTCAAGAGCACTGGCTGCTCTTGCAGAGGTCCTGAGTTCAATTCCCAGCAACCACATGGTAGCTCATAACCATCTATTACAGGATCTGATGCCCTCTTCTAATGTGACAGCTACAGCATATATATATATATATATATATATATATATATATATATATATATATATATAGTCTTTAAAAAACAAAACCAAAAACATCATTTTTTTTTTAATTTAAGATTTATAGGGGTGGTGGTGCACACCTTTAACTCCAGCACCCAAGAGGCAGAGGTAGGTGGGTCTTGAAGTTTGAGGCCAGCCTAGTCTACAGAGTGAGTTCCAGGACAGCCAAGGCTAGAGAGAGAAACCCTGTCTTGAAAAACCAAACAAACAAAAAAATCCAAGTTTTAAAACACCATCATGGCGGAGGTGGGGGGTAAGGGGTGTCTACAGAGATTACTCGGGGTAATAAATATCTGTTGGCTGGCACAGTCTTGAAGGCGGCATCTACAGGTCTCCTCCAAAGGGAATTTATCTATCGGAATCTCATTGTAAGGGACACTTCCATGTACTTGTGGGAACAGGCAAGATCCCCTGGTCTCTCAGGGTCAATCCCTACCATTCACATCCATGTCCAGCTGGCCACGTCTCTAGCCTTAACTTTTTTTCTGGACCAACAAAGATTTTTCTGTTGCTGAAATGAGAAACATTCAAAAGGTCCTGAATCAGGCCAGTCACTGCGCTGACTATAAGTCACTTGACGATAAGGCCTGGCATTGCTTCTGTCTCTCTCTGTGTGTACTGTTCATCTCTTTCCTGTGACTGAGTGCTTTTTTTTCCAATCAAGCATTCATTCTTACAAGTCTATGCAGGAAGTGACAGCCTTGTGCAGACAGACAAACATCCACAGTCCATCAGGGAAGCACCATTCCCTGCATCTAGATTCCCAGGGAGTCATGTGGGGATGTCCTACAGTGGGCCTTCACTAAAAACAAAGAGCTCAATGCAATCAAGCAGGCAATGCAAATGCCATTCCTGCCCTCCACCTGCCCTGTAGGACCAGCACATAGAATCCAAGCATGTCCGCGGATCTTGGCAAGAAGAAGAAAATACAGTCCTTTGGGTAAATCCGATCATTTTCCTTCCAAAGGGTTATAACCTAACACCCCGTGTTGAAAGTCCCGAGGGCACTACCATTGCAGAGCTCACCATTCAATATTTCATCTTTCCCAAGTGCAGAAATGTATACAAAAATTCTCTTTAAGCAAAAGATCACTGTGTCTTAAAACTGTGTGAATTCTCAAATCTTAGAAGATTCACAGTATTTCAGAAACCGTGGGAAACAAATGTAGCCAGTACCATAAAACATCACTGTGGTAAGGACTGGAAAAGGACAAGGTCAATGGCAAGAAGAGCATTTCTCAAAAAACATAAAGTAAAATAAGTAAATAAATACAAGTTAGTGGTGCTCATTTATACTGAAAAACTCTGAACTACTGTGTATGCGCTCACAAAGATAGACCTACCACTAGACACACCAGAAGTAAATGCTACTGTGAACACTCGAGTCTCTGGGTTTCAGTGACGTTGCGGTACAGGTTCAACAGGCTCAACAGCCTTCTCCAAAGCATCACTCTGGTGGAGGATGTTGGTAACACAGGAGACTATGTACAGACACGTGTGTGTGTGTGTGTGTGTGTGTGTGTGTGTGTGTGTGTGTGTGTGAGAATGGGGGAGGGTCTGAAATAGCTGCATCTTCCTCTTAATTTTGCTATATAACCCAAACAACTCTCAAAACCAAAGTCCTCTTAGAAAGCCTTGGGGCCAGAGAGACCACAGAGAGTGGTCAGGAGAGTTTGTACTCCTCCGGAGTACCTGAACTTGGTTCCAAGTACCCAAGTTAGACAGCTCCCAAGCTCCTGTACCACCAGCTCCAGCAGGCCTAACTGGCTTCCTTGGGCCTCTGCACACAAGTAGTATGAGCACACAGACACAGACACGAAGGTTCGTTTTTTTTAACGCAAGGCATGCCAGGTGTGGTGGCACATGCTCTGATCCCATAACTTGGGAGTTAGGGAGCATGGGATGAGTTCAAGATCATCCTCATTCACTCAGCCAGTTCAAGGCCAAGCATGGCCACATGAAACCCAGTCTCGAATAAACCAGGAAAAGAAAACAGTCAAAATACTCACGCATGGGCCCTACCCTCTATCCTCAGACATTGTGATTTAATTGTTATGAAGAGGACCCAGGCACTCAAACCTTCAAATGCCCTCAAGAGTCTAAGACCAACCAGTCTCTGGCACACCAAAGAGGAAGTCAGAGCTTCATTAGTGATGTCCTTCCACAGGAAGGCCTAGCTGAGGCAGACAAGCTCGCTTTGCTGGTGACTGAGTAAGGTTCACTGGTAAAAGAAATGTTATGGACCTGAGATTTTCAAAAGACTAAGGCAATGCTCTACTGTCTTCTTAGACACTGTTAAATGTACACACACACACACACACACACACACACAGAATAGTAACCAATTCTGAATTAACCATGTCTCCAAAGTTCCATATACACATACAATACATACATATGACCTCTGAGAGTGTGCAAGCTGTCGTGACTTTAAAGGTTAGAGATGTACATTAGGAAGGAATGAAACATGAAGCCAGTGTTTATTCTATAGCACAGTCGCAGGTTCTATTGGGGGCTTGAACCACAGCTGCGCTAGGTTCTGAGAAATGTTAAGTGTGCTAACTGTGTGTGGGACCTAAGCCTGTTGCCAGCCATCCAGGAGTGGGCGAACAAGCTAACAGCGTGGCTCACACATGGCAAGCGAGAGAAACGATAGACAGAAATGGTTTCTAGATCTGTGTGCAGCTGGAAGAGGTGTGGATTACTAATATTTGGGGGCAGATTCTCAATCAAATTTGATTTGAACGCAAATTTGTCCATGCCAGTTTCTTACTTAAAACTCAATTTAAAAGTGCCATCTTTGGATAGGCAGTGGTGGTACACACTTATAATTCCAGCACTCGGGAGGCAGAGACAGGTGGATTTCTGAGTTCTAGGCCAGGATGATCTACAGAGTGAGTTCCAGAACAGCCATGACCACACAGAGAAACCCTGTCTCGAAAAACAAAAACAAGCAAAGAAAAAAAAAAGTGCCATCAACCCTCAGCATGACCTCACAGGCTTTGCTTGCTCTCTCTTTCGTTCTTTCTTTCTTTCTTTTTTTTGGCTTTTTGAGATAGGGTTTCTCTGTGTAGCCCTGGCTGGCCTTGAACTCAGAAATCCACCTGCTTCTGCCTCCCAAGTGCTGGGATTAAAGACGTGTGCCACCAGTGCCCTGCCCAGCATTTTTTTTTTTTTTTTCTGTCACAGCCTTTTCAAAACCAGGCTCCCCTCCCCGATTTCCATCTGAGGTGCCACACTGGGAGCCAGAAGTGCCACCTCTCACTGAGTCCACTTCCTTCCACATCCACAGTAACATTCATCCCTCTGTACACATGATGGGTTTTTTTTCTCTTGGCCCAGAACCAGGTTGGTCTCTGTGAAAGCCCCACCTCCCGAAGCTCCATCCAAGGAGACTGGTGAGGATGCCCCTGATTTGATCTCTGCCCTGCTACTCAGCATCTCTCAGCATCTCTCATCCTGCACCTCATGGCTGCAGTCCGCTGAGGCTGCACCTTCTAGAGAGAAACAAACTCTTTTGATTACTGGACCTGCAGCTGGCTTCCGCTGACAAACTGGATTCAAAATTTCTTTTTTAAAAATTATTTCTGAAGATTTACTCTTTTGTTTAATGTTTTTGAGACATGGTCTTACTGTGTAGCTCTACCTGGCCTAGAACTAGCTTTGTAGATCAGGCTGGCTTTGAACTAACAGAGATTTGCTTGCCTCTCTGCCTCAAGAGTGCTGGGATTCAAAGCGTGTGATGCCATGCCCAACTAAAGATTTATTTTTATGTATGTGTATATCTGTATGTGTGGCATGTGTATCCCACACGTATGCAGGTACCAATGGAGGCTGGAAGAGGGTAATGGATTTCTGAGCCATCCAAAATGGGAGCTAAACTCGGGTCCTCTGGGAAAGCAGCCAGAGTTTTTAGGGGCTGAACCATCTTCCCAGCTCCCTGAACACAGTGTCTTGACAGTCTTTATGTCCTGGTCCCCAGTACTCCTCCAGATACAGTTGACAGGAATGACAGAGATAGACACAGCAGTGGTCCCGGCACTCAGGGGTTAGAAGCAGAAGGCCTTCAAGTTTACGGCCAGAATGGGCAATCCGGTGACGTCCAGACAACCCTAGGCTGCAGAGTAAGATTCTGTCAAAACTAACAAAACAAAACAACAACCCTCCCCCCCCAACACGCACACAATTTATAATGGGCTAGGTTACACTTGGTAGAACACTTACATAGCATGCACAAGACTCTAGATTTAATCTTTACCAGCACAAAGAAAGGAGAAAAAACAAACACAAGAAAGCAAACGCATCAACAACAGCAAGAACAGACAGATAACAGTGGTCGTGTAAGATTCCTCAGCTGGGCGTGGTGGCGCACGCCTTAATCCCAGCACTCAGGAGGCAGAGAGGCAGGCGGATTTCTGAGTTCGAGGACAGCCAGGGCTACACAGAGAAACCCTGTCTTGAAAAATCCAAAAGTCTTGAAAAAGAAAAAAAGAAAAATCCAAAAGAAAGATTCCTCTACAATGATATCATGGCTAAAAAAAACACAGAAGTACTCATTTTAAACTAAAATAAAGAAACTAATTTGCCCTTAAGTCAAGCACTCTGACTCCTACAAAAATCTGGTGAATGTACCCAGGATCAATTTATCACAGCCAGAAAGAGTTCAGGTACAAATGCTCTTACACTGGACGGGAAGTCAAATATGAGAGGGGTGGAACATCTGTGCCCCCTTCCTGTTGTGGCACAGCTTTATTAGAATAAAAAAGAATGTTGTCAATAAAACCGGTCAGATGCAGCTCGTTCGCTACACAGTTAAGTGCTGGTTTCTGCAGGGACATACTGGTCAGACACCCTACAAGGACGTGTGCTTTCTCATAAATCAAGTGTGCTGACACATACCTGTAATCTCAGCACCCAGGAGGCAGAGACAGGAGGATAGCCACAAGTTTAAAGTAAACTCTAGGCTGGTGAGAGATACACAGCAAGACTGTGTCTCTAAAAATATAAAAAGTGAGTGCATACAGACTGCATGCCTAAGCTCAGAAAAACGGCCTCTGTGACAGGAACAGGTCTATCCTGAGTGTGGGTTGTCACCATTTTCCCACCATTTCTTTATACTCCCATCAAACCATCATCCTGAAGTATAAAATGCACTTGGTTAAAGTCAAAGTGAACCACCGCAGGGAGTAAGGACATGCTCTATGAAAGTGCACTTGAGCTTTGTCCAGGATGTCAGGAAGACTCAAGGTCGACCAAGAGCACATCCTGCAGAAACAGAAACAAGAAGTCCTGTTCAACGCTCGGAGTGTGCAGATCCAGGGTCGAAACTAAGACGAAGGGTCTTCAACAGGACGATAGCATCACAGTGGGCTTATTGAATGAGATTGGACGTTACACAGAAAAAAAGAGAGAGACTCAGAACAAAACTTTCCTAAAGGATTCTTTAAAATGTCAAGTCTACCCTCAATATCAAAAAAAAAAAAAAAAAAAAAA
>NC_034594.1:138265401-138380907 GCF_900095145.1 Mus pahari
CTTTTTTTAAGATTTATGTATTTTATGCGTCTGAGTACACCGGAGCTGTCATCAGACACACCGGAAGAGGGTACTGGATCCCATTACAGATGGTTGTGAGCCACCATGTGGTTGCTGGGAACTGAACTCAGGACCTCTGGAAGAGCAGTCAGTGCTCTTAACCGCTGAGCCACCTCTCCAACCCCAGGGTGGCTTATCTGTTTTATTTTGTTCTCGTTTTTCCTAATTAAGATTTATTTTTTAATGTGTATGAGTGCTTGCATTCATGTGTGCTTGTGAACTACATGTCTGTCTGGTACCCAGAGAGGTCAGAAGATGGCATCAGATCCCTTGAAACTTGAGTGGCAGACTGCTGTCAGCCACTATGTGCACACTAGGAACCAAACCTAGGTCCTTCGCAAGAGCAGCCAGTGAGTGCTCTTAACAGCTAAACCACTTCTGTAGCACAAAGGGATTTTTTTCTTCCTTTTTTTTTTTTTTTAAGAAAAAAGAATGACATATGCCTAATTTCTTTGAAATAGCTGGCAATAAGAAATTCTCGAGCATAGAAAGACAACCAAATCTCTATTTAAGGTCAGCCTGGTACACGGTACGAGTCCCCTACACAGTGAAACCCTGTCTCCCAAAAAGGGGAAGAAATGAATAAAATATATTTATCAAAAGCTCTTAAAGCTTTATTTTCAAACACCACCATCACCACTTCGATGGGAATCTTACCAAACATTTACTTGGTTTCATACCCCTCCCAAGATGGTTCCTTACAAAGCAAGAAAGGATGGTTACTGTACTGTGGAGCAACACAGCACCAGAATGGAAAGAGGAGCCAGCATCTCCTGGTGACCTGCACGGAGGACAGTGACATTCCTGCCAAATACACAGCCCGAATCACCAGACAGTGGACTGAGGGACAATCTACAACGTAACTGGCCTCTATTGTTTATATTTTATATGCTTTAATCTAAATGCACTCAGGAGGCAGAGGCAGGCGGATTTCTGAGTTCGAGCCCAGCCTGGTCTACAGAGTGAGTTCCAGGACAGCCAGAGCTACACAGAGAAATCTTGTCTCAAATAAAAACAAACAAACAAACAAACAAACAAACAAAAGATAGGGGTGTGAATTTTTAACAAGGAAGAAGGGCTCCTGACTAAAGGTGACTAATGAGACAGGGAGGGCCATGATATGAAGGATCATCTTAAGACAACTGGCAAACTGAAGCCACATATTGCACACTAAGACTATTTCAATTTTCATCTTCCAATTATGACAAGGACACTGGTCATACAAGAGAGTATCTTTAAAGAATGCCCAATGGAGGGCTGGTGAGATGGCTCAGCGGGTAAGAGTACCCGACTGTTCTTCCAAAGGTCCTGAGTTCAAATCCCAGCAACCACATGGTGGCTCACAACCATCCACAACGAGATATGTCTCCCTCTTCTGGTGTGTCTGAAGACAGCTTCAGTATACTTACATATAATAAATAAATAAATCTTTAAAAAAAAAAAAAAAAAAAAAGAATGCCCAATGGAGTACTTGGTGGGCAGGAAGCATCATTTCTGATGATGAGCTGGGAGGGGGAGGGGAGAGATTCGAATGTTAACATTTAAACAATCCGAAGCCAGACAGTATTCTTTGCATTCTTATACAACTTTTCCTTAACTCTGAAATTATAACAAAATAAACATGAATGGAAAAAGTAAAGCGGTATTTTACTTACCCCTGCAGACATCTCAACGACTATAATTCAGTGATGCCTTCGTAGCCTCGTACAAGCAGGGTGATGAGCCCCACCTAGAAGTGCCCAGCTTGGAGACTCAACTTGCACATACGCTCTCAACTCCTTACCGCTTGCTCCATTCAGCCCAGGTCAGCTGCCTTGGGTCACTGCCAGCCTCAGGAGCTCCACACCACCTCCTAATTAAGTGTTCCCACATATTACAGGCTTCAAAACTGTCTGGCTCAGGTTCCCTTTACAGATGAAAATACTCTAGGCCAGAAGGATGACTTATTGAAGGTATCTCAACCGTACAAAAGCAGGATGTGACTAATTCCAAGGTTATTACCTTTTTCCTGACACCATGCTCATTTAGCAGCGCATACAATAAGCTGAGTCTTGCAGAAGAGCTAAGCTGGACGTGACGTCACGTGAAAACTGGTGACAGGTAAAGGGGCCTCCATCCCTGGGACCCACATGGGACACAAAGACTCCTGCAGGTTGTGGATCTTACCTCCCCATGCACGCCACAGCACGAATGCATGCATATGCATGCACGCACACACTACATTTTACAAACCTTAGCAACGTGAAGAAATGACTATGCAAACTAGTTTCGGCTTCCTGTGGGCCTTGTTGCTCACTCTGACCCAGTGCCTGAGGAGTCGCCGAGGATGTGTGTGCAATGTGCTGTGTTTCAGGATTTTCATATAACTTCCTCCCTACTTAGCAGAGAAACCCACGTTCTTATTGTTTTAGAGTCTCTGGACAGTTTACCACCTCTGGTGTGGCTGGCTCTATTGATCAAAGCATAGCTCATTACCCTGTGAGTTGTATACACAGAGAGACTACAACACAACTGAGGTTCAAGAACACATTCTGTTACCAGGGTGACAGACACTTGGGGCACCTCACTCATCTAAGACTTTCCCAGACACTTTGAGATAACTGGGTCTTTTGCATCCTGACACGCCATAAATGCTGAATGGATTGAAGGCCCTCAGCTCCTCAGGCTCCGTCTCCCCAGAGGTGAGCACTCACCAGACTCTAGGTGGCAAGAAGTGCCCAGAACGACCAAGTCTATCAAATCACCAAGCGTGATGCCAAAGTTATTTGACCAATGAACAAAGTAGGAGTAAACAGTCTCTTACGGAAGAATCATGTTACCAGTAGAGATAGCGCAAGGACCTTCGAGGAAGCTAACATGAAACTAAGTTGCACTGCCATTTTTAAAATAATTTTCAAATCCACACGTTTGTGTGAATTTTCAAAGAGAAATGTTTAAATAAGTCTTGGATAAGAGGATACCATAGCATCTCTCTCTCTCTCTCTCTCTCTCTCTCTCTCTCTCTCTCTCTCTCTCTCTCTCTCTCTCTCTCTCTGTGTGTGTGTGTGTGTGTGTGTGTGTGTGTGTGTGTGTGTGTAAGCAGGGTCTTTCACTTTACCTGGAGCTTGCCAGACTCAGCTAAACCAGCTGGCCAGAGAAGCCCCCTCAATTCTCCTGCCTCAGTGTCTCCAGCTCAAATCTTTTACCTGGACACTTCAGTGCTGGCTCTTATGAAGGAGCTGCCTGTACAATCCATGACACTGTTGTACTTGAGTGACAAGGACTTGACTGACTGAGCCATCTCCCTAGTCCAGTCAGAAAGTTCTTTAATGATGATATAAAATGATCCCCAATATAGATTACTAAATGAAAAAAAAAAATGTAAACACACCCTATACAAAATTTAACTCAGATCAGACTTAAAGAAGTAAAACTAAACAAGCTTAAAAAAACAAAAACAAAAACAAAAACCCACCAGAGTTAACTGCCGTGCATTGTTATTCATCAGTGATGGTTTCATAGAACTAAAGCAGAATCAATAAAAGGGAGGAGGGTGGGGCTGGAAAGAGGGCTCAGCAGTTAAGAGCACTATTCTTCCAGAGGACCTGGGTTCAATTCCCAGCACCCACATGGCAGCTCATAACTGTCTCTAACTCCTGTTCCAGGAGATCTGACACCCTCACACAGACATACATGCAGTCAAAATACCAATGTACATAAAATAAAATAAATAGAGTATAAAAAGATAAGATGGGTAAATTGGATTTAATAAAAATTAAAAAATCGTGTGCCTCAAACTCTCAAGAAATTGTGATGAAAACTCTCTACTAGGAGGAAATATTTGCCAGCTGTGCCTAACGTGGCGTGCTGCTGCAGGTCAAAGAGACACCCTTGTCTCTCAAGCAGTGGTGGGCTGGGAGGTGACTGTGGTGGGTGCTCGGGGGTTCAGAGCACACACTCACTCCTCTTGCAGAGGGCCAGTTCCCAGCACCCACTGGAGTCTTTTAACTTCAGCTGTGGGACATCTGATACCTCTTCTGCCTCCTTAGGTGCGGGTCAGGCATGGCACATGTGCACAATGTAGGAAAATCACTCATACACGTAAGATAAAATATTTTAGAATTCAATAAGCACAACCGAGGTAGACAGTGCCCGAGGAATGATGACAGAGGTTGGTCTTTGGCCTGTCCCTTTCACACACACATTTGGGGTGAGGGTGGGGGTGGGGCTGGGGGTGGGGCAGAAGGTGGGAGGATAAAGCTGGGGTGCAGGGAACAGACATCTCCCTAGCTCTTTACTCCATTCTGGACTTCCCTAGAACGCCTGCCCTGCTCTCCAAGGAGTTATGAACCTGAAGATGTCATGTCATCAACTCAACCAAATTTTGCATAGGGAGTTCAAAGCCAGCTAACTAGAGAGACATAGTAAGACCCTACTTTACAAACTTAAAATAAATACCAAAATATGTGGTATTAAAAATGTTGCATAAAGTCACCTTCCAGATACTTCTAAATGTTGTCTATCAAACAAATGAGTTTGCATCACAGACTTGTTCCCACCCCAAGATATCTCAGCATGTATATGCGTATGCTGATATGCCACGATTTAGAAAACCACTTCTGGTCCTGTCATTTTAGATAAGGGCTACTCAACCAGGAGTGCCTGCCTCATTAGCCCACTTTAGAACTGAAATTAGTTAATGCTTGCAAAGAACCTAAAATGGCACCTGACCTAGTACATGTTCCATATACTGTAAGAAATAAGCCAACAGCTGCTAGAACACTTAGGTACATTCCTACTGAACAGACTTATGCCCAAAGAAAATTATTAACCAAGAGATCTTAGCAGGGGAGGAGAATGAATTGGAACACTTAGGATATATATGCATTAAAATGTTGTAGAAAATCTCATTACTTTGTATCCTAACTTAAAAAATTAATAAAAGGCATTTATTTTATTTCTCTTTTCTCTGAAACATTACCATTATTGGTGATGAGAATAAAACCTTGGTCCTACTTTCTGTTCATTACTTATCTGTCCCAATGGTCTCTAAACACTGAAGAACCCTAGGCACCTCCAGTCGTCCACTATGCCCTGGGGCTTTTGTGAGTTTGGGCCTTGTGTGGCCCCTTAGTTCAGTGTTTCTCAACTTGTGGGTCATGACCTCTTGGGTGGGGGTGAATGACCCTTTCATAGAGTCACCTAAAATCCCTGGAAAGCAGATATTTGCATTAAAATTCATAACAGTAGCACAATGACAGTCATGAAGTAGCAAGAAGACTAATTTTATGGTGGGGGACGGGCGTCACAACATGAGGAACTGTATGAAACGGGCGCAGTGTTAGGGAGGTTGAGAACCACTGCCCTAGCTAACATGCCTGTCCAGCCATAGAGTGCTCTAAACAGGTCAAGGTTTGCACGGCATCCCTGCGGAGAAGTCTCTGGCAGCACGAGCTGAGGCTTCCCAGCTCCCTCTTCTCAACATGCTTGCTTGTGTGAGCTCCATTCATGAGAAGGGAAAGCACTGTTGAGCCTCCATGACTAGAAGGTTCCTGAACACAAGCTCTGGCACTGTCTCTCTCAGTCTCCCCCTCATCTTTGCTGGAGTGAACAGAGACCAGGGGGAACAACGCACTACAAACCAGAGGCTGAAGAGAAGAATCAGGAAGGAACGCCAAAAGCAAATAAAAGGCCCGCAATGCAAATGTCAAATTCCCAAACCTCCAGGTGACAAGATTTAATCATTAAATGGAGAGCAGATCCTTCTTGAGAAATTTTGCTTAGGGGATGTAGCTAAGGGGAACTGTGAGGCCAAAGACAGATTTCTCAACTAGAACTTCTACAGCACATCTGTGCTGCACAATAGTAAGAAGGATCTGCAAGGGGACGCGAACGCAGCTGCAAGAGCAGACACGAGGCGGTGGTAAGAGCTTTCCCAGACGTGAGGGACTGCCAGGTGTGTACAAGGAAGGGCCAGGAGGGCTGGGAAGGGAAGAGTTTGCCAGGAAATGATTCCAGCAATGGGCTGTGGAGAGCTGGAGGGGGACACTAGCAGCCAGGAAGTGACTAATGCACTGAAGGGGGTGTGGTGGTGGGGAGCAAGACCATAGTCTCAATGAGCTCCAGCAACTTGGACTGGGGCTTGGGAGAGTGCAAAGAAGAGCAGGGCAACATTCTGAAGCTGTTGTGTTTTCTGATAACAGTGAGAGTCCCAGCAGGAGAGAAGGCCAGGCTAGGAAGAAACAGTCTGAGGGTGAGCAGGACCTCAGAGAAACAGGGACTTCTTGTAGGTAAAGGGTCATGTAGGTAAGTGGCCCACAAGGAGAGGACAAGGGATAGGTAAACTGGGGGAGAGACATTTGCCCATGTTCCCCAGGCCCCCTGGACTTGTTGGGTCATCAGGATGATGTGTATATTGTATAGGAAAGCAGTACCACGCAGGGATCTTAGACTTCGCTTTTAACATTTGTTTACCGTAAATTATCTATGCCTCAAGAGTTTAGAAAGCTTTAACTCTGATTTTAAAAATTCAAGTCAAATGTGGTGGTTCATACCAGTGGTCCCAGCACTTAGGAAGGCCAACACAGGAGGATTACTGTGAGCTCAAGGCCAGGTTGAGCTACACAGTGAGTCTGAAGCTAGTCTGGGCTATATAGCATGTGAGACTGTCTCAAATATATATATATATATGAGTGTATACATGTGTGTATATATAATATATAATATTTATTATATATAATATACACACACAAATAAATTAAATAAAAGGGTAAAAACTCAAACTCAAAAGTTCCTCCACTAAAAACTTTCAGTTGTACCAGCTCTGCAATCCAATGAATGCCCTCAACAAACACGTGGTGATTTCCTGCTGTGGCCCAGACACTTTCCTAGGCTTTGCGGTGGGAATCATTCTAAAATAAGCATTCTATGCCAGTAACAGTGAAAGAGAGAAGATGTCACTGGTAGACCGAAGTCAGGACAGCTCCTGAAAGGCTTCATTGCGGGGTCCTGTCTGTATTCTCATTTTATACCCTGAAACCACAAGGTGGAGTGGGCAAACAAGCAAGGTTTTATGGAAGCACATTGGCAGTCAGCAGATGGTTAAGGCCCATTGTCTCGGCTGTTTCTCCAGGTCATTTTGTTTCAGGTAGCAGGTGAAGTCATGTTTGGTCAATAGGTAGTACAAGCAGTGCTTGAAGTCGCATAAGTCAATAAATCATCACGTAAGTCAGTAAATCATCAGTACATAATAACTGGTCTTTTCGACCTTATTCTTTCTTTGCCTCGGTGCTGATTTATATCGTCATCAGTGAAAGATGCCAGGAAAGATAAGCGTGAAAAAATAATCTCCAGTAGAAAGAATATAAAGCAGAGTGATGCGGATGAGGGTGTGATGGGGTCAGTAGGTATGTAAACAACTTCACTCCAGCAAGCAAGAATTTCAAGCACTGGAACTTCTCAGTCCAGTGTTCTTCCCATTTAACATTAGTTTATATAGGTGGACATATATAGCACTGATGAGACTGTTAAAGGGAAGGAGAAAAGGGATGAGTTTTGATACAAGATCTATTATCACAGAATGGACCACACTGTAGAGTTTAATTTACTTTCTAAATGGCAGGCCTCTGCCCTGGAAAGCTAGTCTAGGACAAGAGCCTAATCAAGTTTCAAGGCTGCGCTTCCACACTTACAATGTAACTGTCAGCAGCTTGCAACACTAACGAGCTGTTGGACCACCTTGCTGGAGAGACTTAAGCCCAGATAATGAAGGGTCAATGGTGGGGGAGCCCACACACCCTGACCTGAACTGCTTAGACTTGCATGTGTCTCTGGCCCTCTATTTAAACTTTAAACTTTCAGGACCCTGGGGATGGCTGGAATTGAGTCACTGGATCTCCCTGTGTCTTCCCAATGTGGCCACACTGAATAAATCTCCACTTGTTTGTTTGTTTAACTATTGATTTGACTGTTTTGACTTCTCAAGAACCTGGAGTCTTAGGGTAAAGACTGTGACCCCACATTCCATAAATTTCAAGTACTTAACATCTAAAAGGTGCTGATAGATATTTTCTAAGGAACTGAACAGAACTTGAAAGGCTATTCTGGATGAGAACAGTGGTGTGTTCCTGCAGGTCCCAGGCACCTGGAGGCTGAAGCAGGACTGCTTGAGCCCAGGAGTTGAAGGCCAGGCTAGGCAACACAGTGAGAAAAAACCTCAAAAACAGAAAAGTCAGGTGTGGTATACACCTTTAATCCAGCCCTTGAGAGGCCGAGTCAGGAAGATGCCCAGTTCAAGAACAGCCTGTGATAAAACAGTGAGATGCTGTCTCAGAATGTTTTGTAAAAGATGAGCCCTCATGTGTAGTTCCTTCAAATCAGCCCAGACTGGCCTCCAACTCATGTCAATCCCCCTGTCCTGACCACTCTAGGTGTGAGCCACCATACCTGGCAAAAAAAAAAAAAAAAACAAAACAAAACAGAAAAGGTTTGGCTATGAATATACATATAATGCTACCAAATAAACTTCAAATTGTCAATGGTCTGACAAAAAAACCTTAAATAGCATTGAGGTAAAAGTTTTTATTTTTACATCATAGAAAAATACTTGGAAAAAAAAAAAGAAAAATANAAAAAAAAAAAAAAAAAAAAAAGAATGGTTTCTTTTATACCATAGCAGGTGACATTTCATTCATAACACAAAGTCCCTGCTTCTGCTGCTTTTAACACCCTGAATTTAAGATCACTCTGACCGCCCTGGCCCAGAGGGCAATGTCTGACATCACACAATTCAGCCCACAAACGGGTCTGATAAAGTGGAGTCTGGGTCTGTTCTGAGCTCCTTTACTTAAACACAAATACAGACAGCACCAATAGAAAAACAAAAACAAAAACAAACAAAAAATCCACTCCTTTTCTGTTTCCTTAGGAGAAACAGGAAAAAAAGAAAACAAAAACAGAACGGATCCCATCTGATACATAAAAAAAAAAAAAAAAAAAAAAAATCAATCTTGTCCATTTTCACCTTCAAGCTATTCACTAGGAGCTTAAATGAAAGTTGGTAATCCAACAGAATCTCACCTATATTCCTGATTCGAGAGACTACTACATTAAGAACTTTTGCACAAAAGTACTGAATAAAGGATTTTGAACAAATTACATTTTACACAACAAAAGAATGAGTGGGAGGAACCCCCTCGGTGTTTTCTTAGCAGTTCGACCTCTCGGTAATCACTGCTTAACCGAATTCTGAGACAGAAACAAGTATTTTGCTTTGAATAACACACACAAAAAAGTCCTGGGGCAGACACTACTTCAGACGCCCCATAAAACAACTCGTCCAAGACGTCATATGAGCCGGAGACTTTATCAAAAACTTGAGCCTGGTTTATTTGGTAAGGGCCTGGGAGGGGGGCTTTTAAAATCAAAGTAAAAGCATGCTTTGTAAATGTTCGTCTTGTCAAACTATCTTGCCCATGTTTACCATTAATACGAATTCGACCGAATTCTTTTAAGCCTTTGCATTCTAGTCTAGAAGTAACATAAATTTTGTCTCTGATTTGCAGACCCCAGAGGTGAAATAAATGAGATTCTGAGTTTTCAATCACAGAGCCTTAAGAATGGATCTGAGCGCATTCGAAATAGATCTTACCAGGTAAAGGAAAAACACTGGTTTAAACAAGGAAATAAACCAACAAAGGCCCCACAGGTGAAAAATCCTGCAATCTTCCGCCATCTCCCAAAGGTGGAGAACCTCAATTCCAGGGTCGGACTCCCGGGAGGTCCTGGGCGACCCAGAATCGCCAGGAGGCGACAGCAGGGGACTGGGCGTGAGTGGGCTCCTGGGACTGCCCCCAGGGAGCTGCAAGGTAGGGAGCGCCTCCCCCCTCCGCCCTCCACGCAAGGGGATCCAAAGAAAGAGGTTCCTCGGCTCCCGGCCGCGCTCCCCGGGCGGCGTGCCCGGGCCCCAGAGCGCGCAGGCCGCGCCCCCTCCCCTCCGAGGCGCCCCGAGCGCGCGCACGGCCGCGGAGCCCCCGCCCGACCCCGGCCCGGCATCACTCACACAGCCCGAGCATCGCGGCTAGCACCGACCACAGCCAGCGCCGGCGGGCCGGGGCCGCAATCAGTGCCACGGCTCCGACGGCCTCTGCCATCCTGCTCCCGCCGCTCCGTTCCGCCCGGCTTCCCGTTGCGGTCGGCTGGCTTGCCTGAGCCCACACAGCTCCGACCGGATCGCGGCTGCGGGCGCGAGGACACCTCCACGCCACCGCTCCCCGCTCCCGGCCCCAGTGGCCAACCGCCAGCCCTCTGCCCAGCTCCAGCCCCTGTGCCCGCCCCGCTGCCCGCTCATTGGTCCTCCTGGCAACCTGGGAAAGAAGCCATTGGACAACTCGACTCCCTGTCAGCCCCCTTCGGTCAAGGCCCCGCCCTTCGGGCCCCGCCCTTGGTGTGATATGTGCCGCATGCCCGCGTACTGTGCCTCTGCAGCCGCAGTACTTTGAGCCTGCCTGCGTGGCTGGTCGTGGGGCTGCCCTCCGGCCCACCGCCTCCAGAGGCTGCCCTCCTCGCTGAGGGGCCAGTCCCACAGTTCTCTCAATGTCCCTCCCCGCGGTCTCTTCCAAGTCCGGATCTCATCTCCGACTAGGATCTGCTTGGTTACTCCTGGCCTCACCTAAAGAAAAGCAATTAATTTAGGGACGGGGTGGGGGAGGGGGAGGAACGAAGTGACGAGAGAGGTGAGGAAAGACTTACATTCAGTGGTCGAGATAGAAAAAGACCCACCATCTCTTTGACCTGTGCCGAGTATCTGTCTTTGCCTGAACTGGATCATTTGCGTTGCAACATGAGAAGTCTCCATCTTGCCCTAACCTCTGAGCAGGCCCTCTTTTGGCTTTTCAGAAGACAGGAAAGGAATGGGAATTGGAACTCCGTTCTCGCCACCTAGATAACCAGTGAATGCACTTACTGTTTGTTTAGCATATCAACGTCCCTCGGCCTATAGACGGAGTTAGGTGCCTCACTTCGATTCTGAAAAGTGCCGGCTGCTACTGGCTACCCAACAAACCCTAAAGAGGGGGAGAATTCTGAGAATGGTCTTCTAAGGGGGGAAAAGGAGGGACCAGAACACAAAACAGATGAGAGTGAACGAAGAACGGGAAAATCCAAGTGAGAGTTTGGAGGAGGAAAACAAGTTTTAGACAGGAGCAAGACTATAGGCGGAACGGAGTCCAGTAGACCAAAACGCAGCCTCTTCTTTCAGGATTTTGTCAAAAGCCAGTCTTATCAGTGTCCTTCGGATGTTTTCGCTGGCCTTGCCCTTTAACCTTGCAGTAGAGAGAGTTCCTAATCACCAGGCAATTGGAGAAAACCAGGAATGCATACCGCAGCTCTTTTGCCTTTTTGGTGAGCAGATCCTTCCAGTCGGTGGCTGTAGGTGCACAGCCCTGAGACTTCACTTTCAAGTAGCACACGTTGGAGTTTTAATGACCAAGAGTTTAGCAGGGAAATAGAAAAGGTAAGCTATGGAGAATGAGTCTGAGAAAGAAGGACTGTCTCAAGTTTGAGGCCAGCCTAGGCTGCATCAGGAGTTCTAAGGCAGCCTGTGCCACAGTGTAGACTACCCTGTGAGACTCTTAAAACAAAAAAACCGATTAGGAAAGGCAAACTCGGAGGACAGGAAAGTGTGTCAAGAGGACACGAAGCAGCTCCCAGTTTCGAGGGAGAGAAAAAGGAAAGAAAGAAAGTGAACAGTGTGTGCAGAGTTGGTGTTTGAAGATCCTCAGGTTATCCTGAGGGCAACAGAACGGGAGTGGCCACAAAGTCAGATCTGTACTGAGGAGAGCTCTTCGCTCATCCCACCCTCAGGAGACAGAAACAGGGGGTCTTTGGGTTTGTTCTACATAGTGGTTCTAGGTCTGACAGGATTACTTAGTGTAGTGAAGGCAGCATTTGAGAAAAAGATTAAGAAAAAGAGTTCTAATTCCTAGACCATCAACCTCGCCTTTAGGATCAGTTTCTATGGCCTTGTCAGCCAGCTCCAGTGAGGGCCTCAGCCCACCACCACCATCTTGGTCTGACTTCTCCATGATCCGGGGAATTTTAGTCAGGCTGTGCCTCAAGGTGGAGGTCTAGACGGTCAGTAGAGGTAACACTGATGACTTACTGATGAACGTGCTTCTGAAGAAGGTCAGAGGTCAAAGGTACCAAAGTACAATAATGACAGGTGAGGGTCAGAAGTCAAAGGTACATCGGCAGCGAGGGAGCATCATCCACACAGGAGACCTAAAGCAAGTACATCAGAGACAGGGCTAACTCACCCGGAGGCTGACTTGAGGCAAACCTGAAGACCAGAAGCAAGAAAAAGTAAGGCTCCATATGACCAGGCCGCAGAACAAATTAAGCACACCCTGGTCAATTTCAAAAGCGACCAGGTTTAGTAAATCCTGTTGGCTTGGTTGGTGTTCCGGCCCACGTGACTCCAGGCAGGACTTTATTTAAGGACAGTTTAGAAAATGAAAAAATACTAACGACTCAAGCAATTCTATTGGCTCTGCTGCTAACCACCATAACCGGCTACTGCTTGTGATCCATACAACACCAGAACCCAAGACAAATAAATATGGCTGACATCTTCTTGTGTTTAGTTTAGTTTTGACTGTGATTTATTTAGAGACAGAGATGTGTAACATATGTACATGTATTATGTGTGTATGCATGTATATGTCTATATAATCATGATATGTATCTTGTCTAAAAAATAAAGCATATTTAAACTAAAAATAAAATGTTACCACAAGAGAATGAAATACTGCAATCTGTGAGTAGGGGCAGAAACATGTTCTGAACTCTGAATGGATGACCAACCATTAGACTCAAAGATGATTCCAAGGACTGGTGCGATGGCTCGCCCGGTGAAGCCACTTGCCACCAAGCCTGATGGTGTGACTTCAGTCCCTGGAAGTGACTGGCAGGGTGGAAGGGGATGATAAATTCCTACAAGCTGTCCTGTGACCTCCAAACACACACACACTAAATAAATACATACATACATGTAACTTTTTAAAAAAATTATGGAGCCAAGGTGTGATGGTTTGAATGAAAATGGCCCCCATAGGCTCATATGTTTGAATACTTAGCCAAATTGCGTGGGAAGGATTAGGAGGTGTGGCCTTATTGGAGGAGGGGTATCACTGGGGGTGGGCTTTGAGGCTTCAAAAGCCCACACTATTTCCAGTTAGTCCTTGCTCATGTGCCCTCTCTCTCTCTCTCTCTTTCCTTGTGCTTATGCGTAAATATGAGCTCATGGTTACCACTACATACAATGTCACCATGGATGTTTGCATGTTCTGCCCCAATAAACTCTTTCTTCTATAGGTTGCCTTGGTCATGGCATCTCTTCACAGCAGGGTGGCTAAGACCCTGGGCTTCCCTGAGAAAGGTTTGCCTGAGCAAAATTAGTTTTATTAAGAGTCCTGTAGAGCTGGGCACGGTGGCGCAAGCCTTTAATCCCAGCACTTGGGAGGCAGAAGCAGGTGAATTTCTGAGTTTGAGGCCAGCCTGGTCTACAGAGTGAGTTCCAGGACAGTGAGGGCTACACAGAGAAACCCTGTCCTGTAGAAAAGAATGCCTTAGTAAAACATCTCTGATCCAGAAGTTATTTCTGCTAGAAAGATTTTAAAGTCTGGAAATTAAGGTTTTAGTTTCTTCTGAGCCTATTGACAGAAAATGAAATGGGGGTAATAGGTCCTGGGGGTGGGTAGTAATTATTAAAGGAGACAAGGAGACATGTGGATAGTAACAGGGACAGAGGCCCAGCTACACGACATTACCCACTGCAGCCTGGGAACTTTAGTTTTTAGGAACCTCATTTAGGTAAAACCGTACCTTTGGCATCATCACAGCAAAGAACTTGAAGATGAGCCTGAACGAGTAGGGGCTGGAGTTCGTGAAAAGACTCTGAACATAGATTTTTAAGCAAGAGGAAGAGATACTCAGGAAGATAGATGTGTGTGCTTCTCAGAGAGAGAGCCAGCCACACTTCATTGTCTTTCAGATAGCTACAGATAGGATTCCGGTGAGTTTCTGAAGCTATTGTCTTCCAAAGATTGTAAAGAAATTAACTTTCTAAATAAGTTACATGCATTTATTTGCGTGTGTAGGGAGAGGCACACAGGTGGATGTCAGAGGACGTCAGAGGAAGTCAGAGGACGTCAGAGAACGTCAGAGGAAGTCAGAGGACGTCAGAGAACGTCAGAGGACAGTTCTAAGGGAGTTTGTTTCTCTGCTACCTTGTGAGTTCAGGACACTGTCAGGCTCCGTGGCAAGCACCCTTACCTGCTAAGCCATCGAAGGCCCTTGCTAAAGAGGTTAATAAGTGAGACCACAGGGCAGTTCCTGAGGTGCTTCTGATGGAATTATGATTGACATGGCAAACTGATAGATTACTGAGACACAGGAAGTTGGGGTATCTTTATTATAAATTAAATTAGGAGCTGGAGAGATATGGTACAAATTTGATTCTCAGTACCCACTGGAGACAGCTCATGACTCCAGCTCCAGAACAGATGGGACTGAGGATCCACAAATTCGTGCATACACACACACACACACACACACACACACACACACACACACACACGCCACCACCACCACCGCCACCACCACCGCCATCGTCATCATCATCATCATCATCATCGTATCCATATTTTTATAACCAAACCAAACCAAACCAAACCAAACAGGGACAACGGCATTGTAGTGTTAACAGCCTTATTTGTGAGATTCTGTCAAATGTCTGGTAGAGAAATGAGGTCATATTCAGGCCCAAGGTCATATTCAGGCCATAAGCCTGGTTCACTGCAATTTTAAGGTAGATTATCATATATACAAGAACTATTATAGACATAGTTTTTATTTTGGTTGTGAGCCTATCTCTCCAGAATATGTATGTATAATTTTTTTTAAGTACCTTTAGTTGATAACCTTCCTAGCAAACATATTGGGATTCTTGCTTCAGTCAGAATCTGGATAAACTCTGTTTTCTTTCCAGAATGACCCCATCATTCTCCCTGTCTTTCTATCCTGCTCCTGAAGGATATGCCACTAGGCATATCACTCCGTGTGGCTGCGATAAAATGTCCCTCAAGCACTCTGAAACCATCCACATCCTGTTTCACAAGGACTTCATTCGAAGGAAGCAAGTGCCCTGGGACTGGACCACAGGCCGCCCTAGTTGGTTTTATATCGCTGTGATAGATCCCATGACCAAAAGCCTACACTACAGGCTATGGAGGGAAGCCAGGGCAAGAACTCATGGAACCTGGAGGCAGGAACAGAGGCAGCGACCATGGAGGAATACTGCTGACCGCTTGCTCCTCACATCTCCTTCACATCTGCTTTCTTCGACCACCCAGGACCACCTGCCCAGGGGTGACACTGCTCAAAGGGGGCTGGGCCTCCTCACAGCGATCATTAACAAGGTCAAGCCTCACAGATGTGCCCACAAGCCAATCTGATGGAGGCAATTCCTCAACTGAGGCTCCCTCTTTTTAGGTGAGTCTGGTTTCTGTCAAACTGACAAGCGCAAACCAGCTCAGACGCATCACATTCCTTCTACCAAGGCAGGAAGCCTTTCCACCCTAGGGTATCCGCTACTATGACTCTTACTATCGTCAGTTTCATCCATCACTGCTATGATAGAGAAATGAGATGGTCTAGTATCTGGGGTGCAGAGAGAAAAGGACAAACTCCTTAGCTGACCATGGTGGATCACACTTGTAATCGCAGTGTGCAGGAGACCAGGCCAGCGTTGCTGCTAAAGGTGGGAGGGTGTTCTAAGTTCCAGCGGGCTGCCCTGGATGGGGAGAAGATACTAACTGCTAACTCCGGTGAATTCAAGAAAAAAAGGACAGCATAAACTTTTAGTTTGTGGACACTAAGGGATTACGTTATTTTAGTAATAACCACTGCTTCGTTTAGGAAGTAGAGGCTTCTGTGGTGTCGGGGGCACATTTTTCCCCCAGTTAGATTTTCATGAATAAACTATCCTGGCATCCAGAACTCATTAATATTTTAAAGAGTATTCTCAGAGTTCCTGCCTGGAGCCCTAAGAATTAAAGACTCGAGTTAGTACAGTTTCAAATAAAACAAAGGGCGGAGACTGCATGCTAGAATCCCAGCACTGTAATTTTTCTAGTGTCAAACCCTAGGGGGAAATTTTTTGACATTTCAGGGTGAGGAACCACTATGTGCCAAATGCTTGCTGGCTGAATGAGCAGGGTGCAAATGAGCAAGGCACACTGTTGGACACCAAGCACAGGACATGACTGAATCTGTTGAGGATAACCCACTATCTGTTATTTCTTACACGTTTAGCCATTTGGTAGGATGGTGATTCTCAATTACTCTTCCTCAGAGTACCAAAGTGTATAGTGATAAGGAATTTGGGACAAATTGTAGTCACTTAGAATTACTGAATATTACCCTAAATGTCTATCATAAGTATCAAGGAGAAATGTTTAAAGATTTAATATAGTTAAGAACCTAAGGCATTTTTTTTTTAAATACAGAACCCAGGAGCCAGGCTCTTCTTCATATTGTTTCAGTTTTAGCAAACGGTGTGAACTGTTGAAGAAACCACAGGCTGTGATGTGACTTCTTCGTCTCTAAGGATCATGGGCAATCAGACCACAATGACACAATTAGTTGCCATTTAAACAATAAATTTAAGTTTGGTATTGGGTATTTTGCCCCTCAAGAAATTATCGGAGTCGAGTGTTGCAACGCAGGCCGGGTTTGATGCATAATTTTAAATAAATTAAATTAAAAATATAATAATCACAGCTATTGTGAGGCAGATTTCGATGGGGTTCTGTGAGTTGTGTCCAGCCTGGTCTACATAGTGAGTTCCAGACTACTGAAGATTGTATAGTGAGAGTATACTCTACTATGAGTATACTAAAGTATTGGCTTTAGTATGTCAAAGGATTCCTCCATGCCCATGAAATTTGGAGTTTGGGATTTACCAAAAGACTGAACAGCTTTACCAGCTAAAAAACAAAACAAAAGCTCAAGCATGGACAGGTGGGGATTTGAGAGGAGGGCTTTAAAATATGTGATGCCAAAAAACGGACGATTTCATCGAAACCGCCAAGTGTGAAATAGTACTGCAACATTGAAAACCCAGTAACTGGCATTTGCCCAGGGAATGCTGTCACACATAGCTTATTAGCCACAAAAACAGAATTCTGGTTTTCAAGATAATAGGTCAGCATTAAACTAGTAATGATATCGTTGCGCTTTCTGGCTCACTTAATTTTCAAAGAATAAAACAGAGAAAGGGGAAAATTAAAACTGTAACATATAAACCAAAGAAAATAAACGGTACTATATATGAATGGCCACACGGGGGCGCCCGCTAAGTATTTCTATAGACCTTTAGGATGACAGGAGAAGTAGTTACACATCGGCTCGTTGGTCTAGGGGTATGATTCTCGCTTAGGGTGCGAGAGGTCCCGGGTTCAAATCCCGGACGAGCCCTGTAGTTTTGAATTTTTTTTGGATGATACGTTAATGCACAGAAACCTAAAATCAAACAGCAAAACCACCAGGCACACTTTACTTTCAAGTACCAATAAAAGGAATTACGTGGGAGCATAAAAGTTTTCTAGTCATGTCCTTTGCCTCGCTTAAACCGATGGCAGCGCGAGTGCAGGGACGAGGGTGCTCGGTAGTTAGCAGCCGGGTTTAAACCACCGCGCCTGGGCTGCTCCATTGTGAAGCGGGGCTGCGGCTTCCAGGGATCCCGGAACGTCGCCGTGCCAATCCCCGACGCTCCTGCCACGTGTGTGAGCTTTCGTCCGGGTCTCCCAGGTTTCCTCCTTGGGAGTGTGCTGCAGCGCCCTGCCCTGCTGACCCACACGGAGGTCAGCTGATCCTTAGCTTTCGAAAATAAAATAGATGGACAACCGAGTTCAGAGGATCAGAATAGTTTCACTGGGGTCTTTGGATGATAAACGTGCGAAAAATGAAACCGACTTTAATTTCCGATCTATAGATTTTTCACGAAAAAAAAAAAATAAAACCAGGGCTCGTCCGGGATTTGAACCCGGGACCTCTCGCACCCGAAGCGAGAATCATACCCCTAGACCAACGAGCCGCTCTCGGTGTCGGTGCTCTCAGGACCTCACTTCAGGCTCTTACCGGGCTGACCTGGTCCGGAAACCCTTTGGCCCGAGCAGTTCTTTTGATTCCGACGCTCTGGGGCCAGAACCCCTTCCCGCCGGCCCAAGGGGGGCCGGGAGGACGCGCCTTTGCCCAGAGGGCCGCTCCGGAGCCGGATTGCGGGTGCCGCCCGCTCACTGCGGAACCGAGCTGGGCTCGCCCACGGGCACCCGGTCCTCGGCCACCGCCGGGAGCCGACTTGGAAGGGAGCAGCCGGTAGGAAGTCGGAGCCTGAGGCCCGGAGCGCGGCGAGGGAAGGGAACGCGCCGCAGCCTGGCTCAGGAGATGAAATCTTGGGGTGCTAGGAACAGTGATCTTCCCCGAAATTCCAACTTATTAAGCACTTTGTACTGAAGCCATTTGATGCTCAGTCCCTGAAGCACTCCTGTTGTCCCCTTGTACAGCGGAGGGGACGGAGGTCCAGAGACCCTGAGTTGCTCACCTAAGGAAGTGGAGTTCCCGGAAGGACCCCCGCGCTCCTGGAAGGTGGGACAATAGGGGCTGGGCCGGGGAGAGGGACTGGGGTGGGGGTGGGGGAGTGGGAGCCCATAAAAGGGGGTGGGGTGGGGGCACGATGGCAGTGAGGCAGATCTCGCTCCGGCAGATCTGAGCCTTAGGTCCTACTGTCAGGCCCAGCAGTATTCCTTACTCCAGAGGCTGGTCGCCGTCCCCAGCCGGACGTCGAAACTGGGCTAGCCTTAGTCCCTGCTCTCTCCCACCAACCTTCACGCCTCACCATGCTTAATGCATTAAGGCAGGATTGTAGCGATTTCTTGTTTTCAAATCCTTTCTTCCATCCTTAGGCTACCATGGATTCAGTGCATATGGCCTTTGTCCTGTAATCTGGTCCGACTTTGAGAGTCCTGCTGGCGCGTTTGCCCTCTCATTGGCTCGTGCCAGCCTCTCGGCTCCNNNAAAAAAAAAAAAAAAAACGTGAAACAAAAATCACTGTTATTTTAAAAGGCACTTTCCAGCTGAATTTCTTTTATTTTAAGTCTATGTTATTCTCATTTCAAATGCTATTCCGAAAGTTCCCTATAACCCCCCCCCCCCCCCCCCCAATGCTACCAAACTTCTCTGTATCTCAAGTCCCTATATTCAAGGCCAGCCTGGGCTATATGAGCTCCTGTTTCAAAAATAATAATGATTAATTATTATTCCAAAATTCACACACAAAGTTTATTAAAACAGGACAGGAAGTGCAAGTCTGTAGCATGTTGACACCAATAAACAATAAAGGTCGACCAGCAAATAAATCATTTTGCTGACTACTGCTCTACTAAGGCTCAACAAACAAAATAGATACATATGAAAATGGTTATGAATAATAATAAGTGACCCATTTAGTAAACTTACGTGCATCTTGTATGCAAACCTAAAGAAAGCACACCTGGGAATATTTCTGTGTAAAAGGCATAATGACCAGGCATGTTACCACCACAGAGGCAGAAGCAGGTGGATCTGCATGAATTTCAGGGCAGCCAAGGCTACACACTGAGACCTTGTCTTGAAAAACAAAAAAAAGTCACATTGAAATATTAATTAACAGTCTTACAAACCCATCTCTCAAGAAAATATCCCAGTGAGTCTTGTTAGAAGCGCCCTGCTCACCATCAGTCATTTCTGTTTTAACTGGAAATAGTCCTGCCCGTGTGGGTTTTGGAATCATTGAATCTGGTACCTTCACCGCGTAGCTAGCTCTAGCATTCTCCACTGTGGCCAGACCCTGATTCATTCAAGATACACAGTTTCTTTAGAAAACTGGGGTGGCCCAGTATCACCAATGAAAAAGAACCACCATCATCCTGGCATAAAAACTGGCTTCATTGGGGGTAGGGTAGGGGGTGCCCGTGTCCTGTGCTGTTAATACACATCTGTATGGATTCTCCCGTTAATCCAGCCACTCCCACCATAACGAGCATTGGCTTTCGGTCTCCCAGAGCAAACTGCTTATCCTAAGCATAAGAGATTGATGTGTCTAGTTCTCTTTTCTACTCTCTAAAGTTGCAAATATCGTTTATTCATTTCTGATTAAGGCAGCTATTTTGATAGAGTGTTGAAAAGCCTTCACATACTCCTGCAGTCCTGTAGTTGAGCCTGCCTGGAATTGACATGTGATTTTCCTGATAGTCCTTAGGCACCTCGTATATTCTTTTGGCCAACACCATCCAATTTAACTTCTGATATCTGTTCTGCATAGCAGGAGCATTTGTAACACTATAAAAGAGAAAAGTTGTTCTCTTGCTTTCAACAGTGATAGCCCCATTTGGTTTTAGATGACTCTCAAATTTGTCATGTCTTCTATTCAGTTATACTTTGAAGGTCATTACCCCAGTAAGGAGACGGGGATGCCAGACCCAGATTACGAAAGAACTGATGTTCAGTGGGCGTCTCCTCTTCTTCCTCTTCCTCTTCCTCCTCCTCCTCCTCTTTTTCCAGGCTTTTTTTTTTTTTTTTTTTTAGATTCAGGCTAGGGATGTAACTCAGCTGGCAGAGTGCTGGCAAGTCTGTATAAAGCCCTGGATTTGATTCTCAGCACCTTATAAACCAGGGATGCTGATGCATGCCTGTATCCTAGCACTCAGGAACTGTAGACAGGAGGATTAGAAGTTCAAGATACTGAGTTGGAGGCCAGCCTGGGATCCTGGAAGAGTCTGTTTCAGAACAAAATGAACATACACTAAGTAAAATTAAGATAAGCAATATATTTTTAAAATACTTCTTAGTTTTATGTTTGTGTATGTACACCTTATGTGCACAGTGCTCATCAAGGTCAGATGGTTGTGAGCCACCATGTGGGTGCTGGAGCCAAACCCAGGTCCTCTACAAGAGCGGTAAGCACACTTAGCCACAGAGCCATCTCTTCAGCTCCTAGATAAGTTATGATTTTAAGCTACAAAGAAGGCAGGGCTTGTAAAACCATGTATTTCAATATGTCTGTTCAAGAATGGATAGGGACGCCGCTAGGGGCATCGCAGAGCAGACTTTTCACCATATACATCCATAGGTCATCATCAGTAAGACAGCTCCACCATGCCTGGGAGGTCAAGACAGCCTTGATGTAGAAATGCCTAAGGCCACCCAGCTCCCTGGCTTCCTTGGACCCTCAAGTCAGCCGTGGTTACTTCCAGGGATCCTAGTCCCTGAAGAAACAAGCCATCGTTTTCTTGGAGGGGGATGAGTTTCCAAATCTTAGTAATAATCTTTCACTAATAACCATAAGTTCATTCTAGAATCTTGTTTTTGAATGCTCGTTAAAGGGTAGTTAAGTCCATTCATTTAAAAAAATGTTTTGATTACATTTAACCCCCACACACACACACACATGTGAGCCTTGGTACATATGTAGGGGTCAGAGGGCAACACATGGAGCTCAGGTGTCTTCTTCCACCATGTGGGTCCAGAGGACTGAACTCAGCTTGCTGAATTTGGCAGCACACACTGTTCCCTGCTGAGCTGTCCCACCAGCCCCAAACCACTCATGCTTTAGCTCAGGAGCAATGGTAAGGGTGCGCACTGATTTTATAGGCTGCCTCCTTTCCAATAGTTTCTTTGAGTTTCTATGTAAAACGTGTCATGAAGAGCTGGAGTTGTTAATCACTGGCAGACCCCGGAAACGGAAAGTCAGAGCTGATCTCCAGCTCCAAGACTGTGTACCTGGCTTTTCTTGAGACAGAGCTCAAAAATTGGCAGACGTGAGGTGACAAGTGGGGCCTTAGATTTCATCTATCTTGCTTTTGTTGTCATCGTTATTTTGTTTTGTTTTTTAAACAGTCTCATTATTTAGCTTAGCCTGTTCTCAAACTCACCAATTAACCCAGGCTTGCCTTGAACTCAAGGCAATCCTTCTGCTGTTCCAGACAAACACTGTGCTAACTGAGCCACATTCCCAGCCCATCATGACATTAAACTTTTGTCTAATCTAAAAGGCCTAACCGGAAAATAATGCTGTCTTCTAATCATGTATAACTTTTCACTTGATGTGTATTCAACCACTACCTGGCTGACAGGGCCCAGGCCCAGACCAGCATGGCTGGATTTGTTGGGGGAGATCTCTATGCAACGGTGGTGTCATCAGCTCCTGTGGCTTCTTATGGTCACTCAGTGATGAGTCATCTCACGGGAGGAAACGTCAACCGAAAAAATGCTTCCATAATATCCAGCTGTAGGGCGCTTTTTTCCTTTCTTTCATTCTTTCTGTCTTTCTCTTTCTTTCTTAAAGATGTATTTATTTATTTTATGTATATGAGTATACAGTCACTGTCTTCAGATATGACAGAAGAAGGCATAGGATACAGATGGTTGTGAGCCAATGTGTGGTTGCTAGGAATTGAATTCAGAACCTCTGGAAGAGCAGTCAGTGCTCTTAACTACTGCCAGGGCTCCAGCCCCAGGACATTTTCTTAATTAGTGATGATGTGGAAGGGCAGAGCCCTTCTCCAAGGACTCTGCACCAGTTCCTGCCTCCAGATTCCTGCCCTTGTTTGAGTTTCTGTCCTGACTTCATTCAGTGATGATCAGTGATAATGGAAGTGTAAGCCAAATAAATGATTTTCTCCCCAAAATGATGGTCATGATGTTTCATCATAGCAATAGAAACACGAAGGCACCCATTTAACCAATTTTTTTCTTAATATTTATTTATATGTAAGTACACTGTAGCTATCTTCAGACACTCCAGAAGAGGGAGTCAGATCTTGTTAGGGATGGTTGTGAGCTACCATGTGGTTGCTGGGATTTGAACTCCGGACCTTCGGAAGAACAATCGGGTGTTCTTATCCACTGAGCCATCTCACCAGCCCCAACTAACCAATTCTCTATGAAGTTGATCGATGTGATTTTAATTTTGTCAACTTCATGTTTTATTTTTAACCTGACAGAACTAAGAACCACCTTGAGAAGAAAGAACTTCAGTTAAAGTATTGCCCAGACCACTGTGACCTATGGCTGCGAGAAGTTGTCTTGATTAGTGATTGATACCCAGGCCACTGTGGGCAGTGCCATCCCTAGGCAGGTGGACCTGCGCTGTCCAAGAAAGCTCATTGAGCAAGCCAGGGAGAACAAGCCCGTAAGGAGCATCCCTCTGTGATGTCGGCATCAGCTCCTATCAGAGTTGCTGCCCTGGCTTCCTTCAGTGATGGACTGTGAACCGGAAGTGAGAGCTAAACAAATCCTTTTCTCCCCAAGCTACTTTTGCTCAGAATGTTTTATCGCAGCAACAGAAAGGAACACGCAGTCTCTAAATCTGGCGGGTCTCTCCCCACCTCCCCACTTCCTGTAGGAAGGATGCAGTATGGAATTCAAGCTGAACTTGAAAGGCCACAAAAGGATGTCTTACTCTTCAGCTCATTACTATGGAAGAATCCGTTTTCTTTCAAACCCTTAAAGAAATTCAAACAAAACAAGACCTTCCCTGCCTGGTGGTGACAACCTGTCACTCAAGACACAGACCGGCTTTGGGTATACATCCTGTCCTCAAAGTCTTTGAGACCTTCCTGCCTCAGTCTCCCCAGAGAAGGGATTACAGGTGTGAGTCAGCATGCTTAGCTGTGGGTGATCTTCTTTAAACCCAAATATTGTCTCTAGGTACAGTGCTGTATGCCTTTGGTCCCAGCACTCAGGAGGCAGAGGCAGGGGGGTCTCTATGAGTTTTGAGGCCTGCCTGATCTATAAAGGATTCTCCAGGCTAGTCAGAACTATAGACAGACCCTGTCTCAACACCCCCCCCCCAAATGTGGGGTCCTCCCTATCTACCATAGTGCAGCACTTGGTCTTGGTTGCTTCAGAAAGGGGAGCAAACATTGCCAGGGGAGGACAGGAAGGCATCTGCCCTGTTGCAACACCCTGCCAAGAGGATTCTTGGGACTAAAGAGCCCCTGGGAATGGAGTGGGCTATTTTCATAAACTAGAACAAATGACGTAAGTAACAGGAGCTGGGATTGGGGGGTAGACAAAGGTACCTTTGACACCATCAGGCATGTCCCTGTAGTGTCACAATGTCACTACATCTCAAAGCTGCTCCCTTCTCGTCTGCTACAACATGCTCAGTGCCTTCAGGACAGTCTCCTCTTCGTCTAAGCCCGCCCGTCTTTCCTTACACTTTCCCACCACATACAATCATAAGTGATTAACAGTTGCCATGCCCCGTGTCCACTGAGCAGTCCCGTGAGTGTGAAAACAATCCACTGAGATGCACAAATAAAACCACGTGCTCCTCAGGGGGTGGACATCTCTAGTGACAGACAAGTAAGTAGGCAGACAATATGCAGATTCAAAAAAATGTCTGACATATACTTTCTCCTGAATTTTGTTAAAATTCAAAGCTTATAATGTGTATGACATTGTCAGTCTTGACCAGCTCAAAAGACTTAGAAACCACTAAGTCTTAGACAACTTAGAAAACCACTTTAAAATTTGTTTTGAAAAATAGCATGTCTCACATATTAAAACTATCTTGGAATCAGAAAACCTGTAACTCGGATGAGAAATTGTGGTACCACCTGTGACATTGGCCCTTTTGTCTGTGAGAGTGTTTTCTGAAGGCAGAGTTGGTGTGATCTAATGAACTAATAGGAAAACCATCCCTTTTAGAATACAGATCTGCGCGCCCTGAGACTCAGAGCTACTGAATTCAGAATAAGAACCAACGCGGAAGATTCATCATTTATTTACGTTAACATTTCTTCAGCAGGAGTTCATTGGGGGGAGGGGGTGATCAGAGGAATGGATATCAGACCAACCCCCATGCCTGCAAACCCTGTTTTATTCCCGGACAGGATACTAAGCAGGAGTTCCTGAGGAAGACAGGCTGAAGACCCTAACCCATGCCTCATGAGTCTAGGAAAAGAACTTGAACTTGGATTTGAGAATGCTTACTGAGAGCCAGGCACAATGATGCATACCCACAATCCAGAGGCAGAGTCAGGGGGATCACTAGTTCAAAACCAGCCTGGGCTACATAGAAGTCTACATGGTGAGATTTAAAACAAAAACAAAAAAACAAAAGCAAACAAACAAAAGCTTCATAGAGAAGCTAAGAGGGACACTGAGCGCCCCTCCCAACAGAAGGTAAGCTGTACTTCGGACACTGAGCGCCCCTCCCAGAGGCCAGCCAGTTTCCTGTTCAAGTGTAACCTTCCAGGAGAGAACAACCCATGCTTGGAGCAAGGCAGGCATATGGTGGCACCTTGGGGGTTGGGGTTATGAAGCACAAGTCACCATGTCTGATATCCTGCCTCTCCTTGGGATGGGATGAGATGGATCAATCACCTCCCCTCATTCTCATCAGCCAGGCTGTGTGGGACAGGGGAAGTTCCTGCCCTTGGAGCAGGCAGGAACACGATTTCAAATGTTTTAATAAATATCTCTTTGAGTCTTTGAAACTGGTCAGCTGATTCCCATTTGGAGCAAGCAGAACGGTCGTCGGGGTGGGGCTTTGGCATGCTTTCAGGTCTCTGTAACTTAGGGGATTTTATTCGCCACCAGACTACCTTCTTTATCTACCGAGAATTAGCTTTAAGTTACATCTGAGAACCATAAAAAACGTTAGAACGATAGAAAAAGGCTGTAACTCTACACAAGTTCAACAAGAGCCTAATTGGGAGGTCGGCTGTAGGAAGACATGGGGGTCAACAGGAAGGCCGTGGAGCAGACACCACACCAAATTGCTTTAAATATATTTAACTTTGAGTCATGCGTCAGGTGACACAAACTCAAGTTGATAAAACTCTACTGTCCTCCGCTCTCATCTCCAGTGAGGAGACGGTTGGCGTAGCCTACAGGGGACAAACCACCCTGCATCCTGGGCTGTCTCCAGATGCTCGGTGTATTCTGCTTCTGCAGTGGCTTCACGCACTGCTGCTGCTGCTGCTGCTATTACTGCTGCTGTTTCCAAGGAGATGTTTCCAGTGGCCCCATCACTGTTACCCTGAGCCCTTCATCACATTCGGGTATCCTCGATGGGGATGTCATCCTGTGAACAGGGGAAGAAAGACACAGCGTTCAGCAGAGCCCCTTGAGAGTGAGAGATAAGGGAAAAAATCCATGAGATAAGGAGTGAGCCAGCAGACAATATGCCTGATGTATTTATTCACACACCATTTAATCTTCGCCAAACCCATGGGAGTTAGGCGGTTCTATTAACTCTATGTTATAGGTGAAACAAGGCACAGAGAGAAATGACTTTCCAGGGTTACACAACTAGCAAGTGGTCCAGTTGGGGCCCCCGCAGGCGAGTGCTTGAGTTTGTAGTGGTTTTTGCTGGGGTTGTCATGGATGGAGGCGTGGTGAGAGGGCCCCCAGGCAATAGTCATAGCTGGGCCCAGTGAGCCTAAACCCAGAAGTGTGAACTGAGTCCCCTCTAAGCAGTATCAAGCTTGTAGGGCAGCTCAGTGGCTAGCAAGGTCAGGTTCGAGGAGGAGAAATTCGGTGCCTATGAACAGGGTGGGTCTGAGGACCAAGGGTTCAGAGGGAGTGAGCTGCGATCACAGACACAAGGAAGGCGGAGTTGCCCAGAGCTGGCATGCCAGCGGGCCTGGGAAGGGAGAAAAGAAAGAGATCTTGGGAAAGAACTTGGGAAAGTTGTATGGACAGGGTGTGGATAGAGTGTATGGAGGGGGTCCCCAATGGAACCAGAAGGGATAAGGGGCCCCAGTGGTGAGATTTAATGACCTTCAAATTTCCCTGAGGGAAAGAAAGAGGAAACAGCCGAGGCAGGGGAATGAACTCTCAGATAAACACACTCAGAGTTACACAGGCTCTCAGGATGTGCATCTCCTGCTGTAGAAGAAAAAAAAAAAAAGTCAGCCAACAGAGAAAGCAAAACTGACTAGGAGAAGCAATCACGTTAGGCAGTAAGGAAGGCCACACATATTTAGGGTTGGCACAACCGTTGGATGAATTGAAGACACCCCCATTGCCTTTTGTGGATGTGTGCCTTTGGCAAACTTCAGTGTCTGGTACAGTGCTCCTGTAACCCTGGCTGGCCTTCAGTGGGCTATATGGCTAAGGATGGCCTGGAACCTCTGCTCTGCCTGCCTCAACCTACCAAGTAGCTGGGATTATGTGTGTGTCACAGCACCTGGCAAGTGTTTCCTTATCAACAGAGTCCCAAGTCCTATGACCCCTATGTCCAGACATGTTGAAAATTTTCAGCATGAGATGTTAAATTACCTGGGAGGAGTAACAGGAAGCTATTCCCTTAGATAACACCTTACATTTGATACCTCTGTGCTCAGTGAGAGTGTGTGTGTGTGTGTGTGTGTGTGTGTGTGTGTGTGAGAGAGAGAGAGAGAGAGAGAGAGAGAGAGAGAGAGAGAGAGAGAGAGAGAGAGTTTCACACAATGTGTGCATAGATGTATAAATGCACATAGATGCACACCTATGTGTAAAGGACAAAGGTAGATGTTGGGTGTCTTCCTAAAGTTCCTGTCTTGTTTGTTTGTTTGTTTGTTTATTGAGACAGAGTCTCACTATGTAGCTCTGGTTGTCCTGGAACTAGCTATACAGTCCATGCAAGGCTTAGACTCAGAGGTTCACCTGCCCAAGCCTCCCAGGGGCTCCATCAAAGGTACGCACTCCCATGTACTACTTTGTCTGCATTTAGTTTTTTAAAAGTCATATGGAGGATCTGAGTTTAGATCCTCGAGATTGCATGACAAGGACCTTATGGACTGAGTCACCCCCCTGCCTGCATCCCCCCTTTTTCTGGAAGATCGCCTTGCTCCATCCTACGAGCTTCACACAGCACTGTCGGCATGCAGACCCCACTGATTCTTGTTTCTGCCACTGTGCTTCCCCACTTTGAACCCAGTCTGTCCCACAGCAATAAAGATGACTAATCAGTGCTGACTGAACGAATGCAATGGAATTCATTTATTTGATCAATTGATTTCTATCAATCAAAGTCCCAAATGGGCATTAGATTGGGAGCGGGAAACCATTTACTACTGTTTATTGCCTGTTTCTGCCAGCCCCAGGAAAGTCCCAGAAGAGGCATGGGTGCCTAGGGACCTTACAACTGCTGCCTCTGGGGAATCCTTTTGCCCTAGAGTCTGAGGCATTCTGACTTTAATCTTGAGTCAGGCTGGAGAGGGAAAACAGGAACCTCCCAGCCTGGGAAATGGCCTGGGGGTCACTAGTGAAGGATTCCCTGGACTCCAAGAAGACTAAAGGTTTGGGAATTTGGTGTAATCTTCTGGGGATTTAGTGGAATTTCCAAGTTCCAGAAGATTCTAAACCTAGTGACTAAATCTAATTCAAGGAAGGCTCAGTTAGACATGGATTTCCTTTGTATGCTAGTAGGTCATGAGGCCTGCAGGGAGCCTCAGAGCCGGCAGCCCCTCCCGTTCCTGCTGTTCTACCACTATGAGCCGTTTACATTGGGCCAAGGGATTCTCACTCCCTTTTAAAAATCCATCCACTCCGATGACATAGTGGCACACACCCATCCCAGTACCCAAGAGGCTAAGGCAGGAGGATTTCCTTGAGTTCAAGGCCTCTTGGACTAACAGTGAGCTCCAGGACAGCCTGAGCTATAGACTAAGACCATGTCTCAGGAAACTAAATGAGTTGATTAAAAACCATTCATTCTCTCTACACATATTTTTAAAGACCTACCATAGTCCAGATTCTACAGTAAGTCTTGGGAATATACTAGAGGAATAGCACAAGAGACAATAAAAATAAGCAGGAGAGGAGTTGGAGAGATGGTTCAGTGGTTAGGGTCACTTGCTGCTCTTACAGAAGACCTGGGTTTGGTTTCCGCACTATGGCTCACACCACCCCTAACTCCAGTTCTAGAGGTTCCGACGCCCTCTTTGGCCTCCAAAGGCACTACGCATGTGCATAGTATACATCCACATGTAGGCAAAACATGCATACACATAAAATGAAATAAATAAATCTAAACAAATATCAAAAAAAAAAAATCCCAGGAGAATGACGCAGTGGAATTATGGGAGAGAATAACTGTGGAGTGGGAGCAGATTCCTTTGCCTGAGTGGTCACAAGACAGGCTTTAGGGAGGAGGTCTGCGCCACCTGAGACCGGAAGGGTGGGCTGGATGGAAGTAGTCACAGGAGAATCAGAAAGAAGAGCTTTCTCACTGGGAGGGGCTGCAAAGGCAGAAAGCTCCGAGTGAGGAAGGAATCTGGTGTGTTGCAGGAAGCAGACAGCAGATGGCCAGAGCCCAGCTCCTGGGAGAGCCAGGGAAGAGCGTGTGTGTCCATTCCTCCACCAAGGTTGATCTTATTTGGAAAGCAGAGCGGGACAGATGTGGTGCAGGATTTCAAGAAGAGGTCACACGGCTTTAAGGCACACCCTGCATCTGAGGACTGGTGGCTTATAAGAGAGAAGAGGAGGAAATCTGAGAGACAGACACAGCAGAGGTCACACGGAGATGGTGACAAAGATCGGAGGAGGCACCCTCAAGCCACTGACTGCCAAACGTTTAGGATCCCCGACCAGAAGCTCAGGGGGGGAGGGGAGGTCAAGGGAAGATCACAGAAGTACAGACAGCAACTAACAGAACACAGGCAGGTTCTCCTTTAGCCCTCTGGAGGGGCTCAGGTTATCAACAGCTTAACTTTGGAGTCCCGATTCTGATGGTCAGGACTGTGAGAAAGTGCATTTCCTTCATTTATTTATTTATTTATTTATTTATTTATTTATTTATATCTATGCGCTTATTTACGTATTTATTTATAGGCAGGGTCTTACCAACTTTTTCACGGGCTTACTATGCCTTTTTGTTTGGACTCACTAGTAGCCAAGGCTAGCCTGGAATCTACGCTGACCTTCCATTTCACTCTGAGTGCGGGGATGTCAGGCAGGAGCTGGACACCCAGTTCATTTCTATTGTTTTAAGACCCTAAGCCTATGGCAATGTATCTGGAAACCCTAATAAGAGAGGGGAGACATTTTGCCAAGAGTAGACCCAGCCAGCCAACTACCCATTCGTCTTCCCACCCTTTGGTTACTATGTAAAGAATGAACCCTATCGTGGTTGGTAGGAAGGCAGACAAGAGACTACTGTAGTAGGACGCACATGGTGGCTGAGTGACCTACCGACGCAGGAAAGGAGAACATAAAGATGACAAGGCTAAGAAAATTGTCAGGATCAGGCTGGGGAGGGCGCCCATTCCCAGGATTCCCCTAAGGCAGACAGGTGAATTTAAGGGGAATTTTTTGGGAGCTGGTTGGAACAGACAGGTAGCGAGCGGGTGCAGCAGAAGGTCAGGAAGTGTTCCGCTTCCCTGACACAGACTCTTTCTCTTCAGGACCCCACCAGCAGCACCCTGTTCCCCTTCAGTTCACGCTGCCAACATCAGTCACTGAGATGTGGTCAAGTTTGGCTCACTGCATGCATATCCCAGAAGCTGTACCCAGTCAGCTAGAAGCATGCCAGAACACAACAGAGACTGGGCAGTCTCTCCTCAATCAGCACTGGGTGGGGAGTAGGCGGGGAGGGGCTGTTGACTTTGCTTCTGCATACAGAGCTGATGGGGCAGCTCTGGTCCTGATACTGTGCGTGAGGGCCACCTACCATGGAGACTGCTTTCTCATTCTGGATCTCACTGGTGGTCTCTCCTGCAGCATGGTCGGCCCCTGGGCTACAGCTTGGCTCCAGAGGCGCCTCCTCCTTTTGCTTCGTATCCGGCTCCGCGACAGTAGTACCCTCTGCGTTTCCAGAAGAGGTTTGTGGGGCTTTCTCCCTGACCACTCCCTCCTCCTCGGGCATATTTGCGTCTGGGTTTTTCTGTCCGAGCCTATCTTCTTCATCTGCTACCCTCTCCTCAGAGGCCGTCCCTTCAGTGGCCTTCCCAGTGTCTGTAAGCTCTCCCGGGGCTGTCTCTTCCCGTGGGCTTCCGCACCCATTCTCAGCCTCCGGGCTGCCGGTTTGCGCTGGCGCCTGGACCTCTGGATGACCCTGACTAGCTGTGTCTGGATTCTGTCTGGCCTTCTCTCCAGCATTCGCCTCCTCTGGGGTCCCGACCAACTCCTCTGGCTTCTCTGTGCTGTTACACGTGTTCCTCCTTCGTGGCTTTTCTGCAGACGGCGGGGTTCCCTCCACCCCGTCTGCCACAGCCTCCTGGTTGGGTTGGGGGGACCCGGGGTCCTTGCTCTTGCTAGGAAACACATCATCCCCATTCTCTTCCCTGGCACCGTTTTCCTGAGATGGCTCCACAGCCCTGTAATCTCTAAAATCCCCACAGTCCGACTGAGACCTTCGGAATCGCCGCGAGGGAGGACGTCTTTTGATTGAGCCTCTAGTCCGCACCTGGAAGAAGATATGAAGGAACATTATTTTAAAAACTAAAAAGGCCAAGAGGAGGGCTATGTATTCTGGGAAAAAAAAACCCACTACAGGCTCGTTTAGTTTCCAAGGAGGGTGTAAAGTTCTTTGCTGTTCATTATAAATCGGAATCTAGAGCAGTGTTTCTCAACCTGTGAGTCACAACCCCCCTCAGGGATCACACAGCAGGTATTTACCTTATGATTCCTAACAATAGCAAATTTACAGTTACAAAGTAGCAACAAAATAATTTATGGTGTGTCTGGGGGGGGGGAGCCGCCACACTATGAGGAACTGTCTTAAAGGGTCGACGTTTTAGGAAGGTTGAGAACCTCATTGGAGGTTTGTAAAAATGACTTGGTGAGCTGCAGATTGTTGTCTCAGGAAGATGGAAATGCTTCTCTTGTGTTAACGATGTGCAGAGGCAGTTCAGTGAGCAAAGCATTTGCCGAGAAAGAATGAGCGTCCAAGGTTGGGTCCTCAACACCCATGTGAAAGACTCCAAGGAGAGCAAGCTTGGAGAGAGCGCATCCCTGAAGCTTGCATTGTGAGACAGCAGATCCCTGCTGCGGGCAGGCTGGCAGGCTGGCCAATGGCGAACTCCAGGTTCTGTGATGACGGCCCCCAAACACTGTAGGTGATGTCTTTTTACAGTAGTTTCCTGGGCACACCACGGTCCAAGCGAGCAGTAACTTACCTTATTGTAAGAGGGTAGGTGAGTCCCTTCCGGAGGCTGGTCAAAGCTCACAGGCACCACTTCTGCCTCACCTGGGTGGGATCGGATACCGGGGCTACTGGGTGTGGAAGGGGGACTGTGAAATGGTGATACGATGGCCTTGAGTCCGGGACTTTTGGGTGAAGCCCCAGGTAGAAGAGCTGCCGGGTCAAAGGCTAAGTTGGCCTGCCAAGAAAGGGGAGACGATGAGGGCTTCTGCTGTTAGTTCACTGGCTTCACAGCCGGTTGAGGGGAGCTAACAGGAAGCTTTGTGTGCATCTCCCCAACCAATTATCCGCTGTCACTTACACTGTGGCTGTTCCAGAAGCATGGCCTACCCGACACCTTGGATGCTTGGATCGGGATGAAGTGGAGTCACTATAGACACTCCCAACAAGAATGGAACTGCCCTGGCCTGGCATAGTGGTGTATGCCTTTATTCCCAGCACTCAGAAGGCAGAGGCAGGGAGAGCTGGCAGATCTCCATGGGTTTGAGGTCAGTCTGGGGAGTCTAGGCCAGCTGGGGCTCATAGTGAGACCCTCCCTCACTAATGACAATAATGGTGGTGGTGGTGGTGGTGGTGGTGGTGGTGGTAACAGAAGAGTGCCACCACCGCCCAGCACCTCTCAGGCTCTTGCAGTATCTGGCACCCATGTCATTCCCCCCCCCCCCATTAGCCAGGAGCATTTGTTGCTCATGGTATCTGCTGTGTGCAGCTATTGCCTCTGTAGAGACTCTACACAGTCAGTGTTGGTCTCCTGACATATCAGTAAGGTGGTTTAAATAGCCAGAGGCTCATGACAGGCCCTCTTGTCCCTCGAACCTCCAGGGAGAGTTCTGTCTTTAGAGACAGCACAGTGGTGGACATGGCAGTCTACAGGGTGTCTGCCCTTCAGTCACCACGCTACAGGTGACACCAGATGAATATGGATATAAAGGGACCCCAAAGACCAAAGGGAGAGTTACTCGAAGGTAACTAAAGCCTAAAAAACCTACAAATTTGGCTGGGGAACAGGTGGGGCCCCCAAATCAACCTTACAGATGACAGAGCAGGAAGGTTATGGAGGGATTACATGTGAACAGCCCAGACAGGATCTCACGGGGCTAAGGTTGGCCTTCAACTCACTAATTAGCTGAGAATGACCCTGAACTTCTGAGCCTCCTTTGTCCACCTTTAGGGTGCTGGGATCACAGGCTTGTTCCACCATGCTGGTTTTTGGGGTGCTAGGAATAGAACTTTGAATTGAATTGGGCTATCTGCACACTAAGCAAGCACTCAGCCTCTGGCTCTACATCACCAGTCCACAGAGTTTTAGTGCCATCTAGGGGCACACATCTTCCTTCTGCTCCCTGTAGTTCCAGTCCCACACAGTTGAATCTTTCTGATCTAACTGGACGGGTCAGATGGAGGATCTCCCAGAGAGGGGACTAGGCAAGAGAGGCAGATGGAACACCAGAAAGTCCCACATACCCAACTCCAAATACAGGATCTTTCTCTTAATAGCTGCTGTATGAGCTTTAGCAAATCTAAATACCCTTTTGCATCGCACGTCCTCTATTTGTCCCAACTTTTAGTCTGACTTCCACAGTCTGCTACAGATGATTTCTGGTTACTCTCATGCATTGCTTGGCTAATAAATACCCCTCATTCACAATGTCTCCCACAGTACTGACCCTCAGGCCATATTGATGACCTCGAGAATCCCAGACCACAAGGCATTGTGTGTGTGTTTAGGAAGGCAGTCATTCTTTAGTGTGTTCTTAAGGACAAATGCACAAAACAGACAGGACTGGATATATAGAAAATGCACAAGCTAAGAAACAGCACTGTTAAGCCCAGGTCACGTTTTTTCATTTGTGTTTTTGTTTTTAGGTAGCATATGATAACAGGAAGGAAGGGGCAGGACCATACATGTCACATCACAGGAATGTGTGTAAGGCAGGAGACATCCTGCACTTACCTGAAGCTTCTCGATCAGGGGGGAGCTCTTCACCTTGATTTTAGGTGGGTGGCTGGCACTGGATGGTGATTTCTACAGGGCAAACAGACAAAAAATGACCAAGTGAGCTAGAGGGAGGAGGGAGGAGGGAAGAGGGAAGAGGAAGAAGGGAGGGTGGGCTACTAAGCCATCACCGCTTTGGTGCTGTATCACTTACTTCAGGCCTGGAGGAGTCAGGCCTCCCATCCCCCTCACCTCACCACAAGCAAGACCACGAGTTTGAGCTGAGAAGTCAGGGCAGACATTCATATCACAGGAAAACTCCCATCCCAGGAAGAATGACTTCATTGTCATGGGGAGGAAAAACTACGTCTGTGTCAAGGCCTTCACCTCATGGCCTTCTGCAAGGCAACTTAACAATTGGAGGGAATTTCACAGACCAAAGGCAAAAACGGCCATCCACTCTCTCATCACAAACAAGACAATAAATCACAGGCTGGGGATGAAATCAGACAGAAGTATTATTAAAGCCCCTCCATTGGATTAATACTTTGGAAAATTCCACCAACAGTGTGGTTGAGATGCCAGAATTTCCCCCAACCCTGAATATTCATGTAAACAGGCAGACGTGTGTGTTAAGTATCTTCCAGTCCTGCCATGGATGGTGTTAGTTATATGAGGATGAAGGTGATTCAGTCTCTTCCCATAGCTAACGGTCAGGGGCTGCTCTCTCTACTATGTACTCTCTGCTAATTGCTTGTGTGAATGGTGCACACCAGAATCATTCCTGCTCCCAGACTACATATTTATAAAAAGATCGGCGCCTGGTTTTATTCTAAATACAATACAAGAAGGACAGCAGCCGTGTGATGATTAAGGGAGGGTGAAGAAATGGAAGACGCCTTTCATGTTGATAGCCAAGCACAGGAAGGGGTTTCTCCAATAGTTTGGGTCCCTCCAACCCACCCCCGTCCCCATATATGAGTGTATGGAAACCATAAGAAGAGAAGTACTGCTGATCTCTGGGTAATGTTCTGAGACATCTGGTTATACTATGGTTGTTAAGAAGAGAGACCGACTCAGCTGATCCTCCATGACCTCAACTGCCAGTGTCATGGGAGAGCATGCCACAGTGGGGCAGTGGATGACTGGGACCTAGAGACTGCCTCCTTCTGACTCCGACTTTGGTGGGCAGATGGACGCCCGTCCTGTCAGGATGTGGTGGCTAAGGCAAAGGATGTGGAGGCCTTCCCTTCAAGCTCTGGGTTGCCTCCGCCACTGTGAGTCTTCCTCGTCAGACACATTGCTGAGGCAGTCAGTCATGGAGCGTTTTGTTTCTAGTGAGTCCCAACTGGGAGGTTCTTAGTTTCTGGGCTTCACAAAGGAATTAGGTTTTGGAAGTTTCAGTTTTAGAAACTACAGCAAACATTTTGCTACCAAAGCTTACTTTAGGTGATATTACAAACTATTAAACTGCTTTTGAAGACAGTGGCAATCCAACTAACAGTACCTCTTAATTTTAGTACTAGAGACCTAGCAGATGTCAGACTGCAGACCCTTACTGATTTGACTACAAAGCAGAATGAAGCCCATACAACCGCCAATGCAGTTCACACTATGGACAGCAGATGGCAGCATTTAGTTTATAATTTAATCACAGGCATCAGGCCAGTGGTGGGACTAAGTCAGTCAGTGAAGATGTATATTGCTATGACATCCCAATAATGTATTATGACGTCTATAAATTGTTGACCTGATAGTTTCAGATGGAGTGGTGTTCATGTCTTTCCAACAGCCTGTCATCTGGTTCTCCCAGGAAAGGTAACTTGTCACTTTGCCTGTAGTCAGTAGGTGAAATTCTGGGGCTGACTCTACATCTCAGACACAGAATGTATAGGAGTCCCAGCCACCCTACCCACCCCTGTGCATGAGCAACGTCGGTGCCTGAGGGATGTTGTTGCTCCTGTAGGCTGCATGCACTACAGAGGCTTGTGACACCTCCATTCAGTCCTGCCAGGTGAACTGTACCCTCTCTCTGACAGAGGTCTCACTGTGACATCTTGGCCTGGAGCTTGCTATGTAGACCAGTCTGGTCTTGAATTAGCAATCCTCCGAAATGTTGGCATCACTGTTGTGGTCTGTGAGGCCCTACTCTGTAAATTTCAAGGCAAAAAGAAAGTGACTGACCCTGGGGGCAATGTTGTCATGCACACACAGCATCTCACTCCAGAATGGATTTTTCAATCTAAAACCATTCCTCGCCTTTAACTTTTCAAGGAAAGCTCTAAGTTTATATTCTCATAAAGTCCTTGAAATGAAGCTGTATACTCCAGTCACTACAAACCCGACCCACTCCATCTGTTTTCGTTCCCATGAGCACCACTTCTGCATCCAGTCCCTGCTCTCTCTCTCTGCTTATGTTCTTGTCCTCTTTTTACAAATAAGGAATTAGTGTGGAGCAATGAGTCCTCTTGGGGCAAGCCTAGGTTATCAGGGGACAGCTCAGATGGCCACAGCCACAGCTCACTGTACCTCAGCAAAGGTGCCAAGCTCAGCAGGGAAGAGTTGCAAGGAGAAGTTGACCCTCTGTAAAGAGACTTACTGGTTGTAGCTTTGGCTGGGAACCCCATGAAGTCACAGCACCATGATGACAGCACTCGAGGGGACCCAACAAAAACACAAGTTTCTTAGACTTAGCCCTTGGGATTTCTCACCTCACAAGACTACCTTTGCTCAGTGGAGGGGAAGTTATTCCCAGAGCAGGTGGACCCAGGACTCCACACCTACTCGACTGAGGGTAGCTATGAGGTTTGGGCCCTTTAAATGTTTCAGAATTTATTTTACTGGAAAAAGAAAAACCTTATTGTGTTCAGGTGCTTTGCCTGCATGTAACTCTGTGCACCGTGGGTATTTTGATGCCCAGAGAGGTTAAAGGAAGACATCAGATTCGCTGGCACTGGAGTAACAGATAGTTGTGAACCATCATGTGGGTATTGGGAATTGAACCCAGGCCCTCTGAAACAGCCATATTCTAAGCACTAAGTTCACTGCTCTTTAATCACACTTATCTATTATTAATTTGCTTGTTTGTTTAGTGTGTGTGTATGCATGTGTGTGTTGCACGTGTGTCCTTGCATGTGTGTAGAGGTCAGAGGACACCCTTTGAGAGTGGGTCCTTTCCTTTTACCATGTGGTTACTAAAGACAGAATTCGGATTCAGGCCATCATCGGACTTGGTGGCACGCAAGCGCCTTCACCTGCTGGGCCCTCTTGCTGGCCCAGGTTCTCTGCTTTTGGATGCACTTCTGCTTGGGAGCCCTGGGGCTGACAAAAGGCTCAGAAACCATTCATCTACATCAAACGTTTCACTTTGTAGGGGACAAAATGTCCCAAGTTCACAGGGGTCTTCCGTGCTTTTTATGAGGATGCTGGTCCCCGGAAAGAAGGGAAGGGAAGAAGAGGGGGCTGAGGTGGGACTTGGGAGCTGAGCTGTTTGGTTTGCTTGCTCTATTTTGGGCTTGGCCTCTGTGGCCCAGCCAGAAGACAACATGCAAATTGGTTTCTGGCAGGACCATGACCGTGACCACAGTGAAGGTTCCCGGGCTTCTGGGTTGGGGCCTGCAGCAGCTACTCTAACAGCTACAATTAGATAAATAAGACTGGGCAGCATGAAGGCTGGGACTCTATTACTGGCTATGATCTATAACACCAGAGCCTTCATTATGTCGGCAGCACTGGCTATTTATATCCGAGAGGCAGGAGGCCTCCTGTGTGCTCTGGGTTTCTTCCAGTGATGCACAACAATGGCCAGCCTTTTCAAAGGCTATGGAGAGGCCATGAACTTCTCCAGCACTGTAGCTCTGCCTCTGAGGACATGGCTTCTCTCCCCCCAAGGACCCTTCTACACCTCCTCTACCACCCTTGGACTTGGGGACTGAAAAATGGCTCCGGTCCCTGACTGATCCCTGAAGGAGGCTTAAGGGAGAGAGAGCTAGCCTCCCGCAGTAAAGGATGCAGGAAGTATTAAGAGAGACTTGTTCCTGAACTGGAGGTGAAGCGACCCTTGTGGAACTGTCAAGGCCTGAAACTGATGCTTGTAGCTCTTTCCTGCTACAAGGAGGGTGAAACCCCATAGGCAGCAGCCGTGTGCGCGCACCCAGGGTAGCACTTACCTCACCATTCTGGCCCAGCTCTACCTTGGGGGGAAACAGGGGGAGGGAGCAGGGCGGTTTCCTTCTTGTTGGCTTACTGGCTGGTGTCTAGAGGGAGAGTGACAGACGACACAGAGAGAAAAAGAGAGGCGGTGAAGCAGGCAACAGGGAGGAGGAGGGAGGTGGACAGCGGTGTTAGGAATGGTTAGGGATGTCTAGAGGAAGAGAGAATGGGCAGTGGGCCTGACTGTCTAAGGGACTGTCCTCCCACCCACTCGCTGTGCACGGTCCAAAACCCTTGAGCCCCTCTGCCCTTCTGTTCAGCAGTAAGGTCCTCTTGTACTTGACCCTCGCCCCCCTCCAATCTGAGCCAAGCTTACAAGATGACAGCCGCATTTTGCCTTTTTGCTGAGAAGCAGAACTAGACCCTTAGATCAATGCCACCTCCTTTGTCCTTTAGAGCATCACTCTCTACAAATCATGGGTCACTTTTAACAGTGCAAAATCACCTACCTAAAAGAACAAGGCGACCAAGCTCCTGCGGGGTCCCTGGGGCTGAAGCAACCCCTCCCCCACCTCAGGAGCCCCTGCTGCCCTTGACTTTCCTGGATGCTCTTTGACAGAAGGTCTCCTGTAGTCTGGGCTGAGCCTTGAAGTCCTCATGGAACTGAAGGTGACCTTGAGCGCTCTCTCTCTCTCTCTCTCTCTCTCTCTCTCTCTCTCTCTCTCTCTCTCTCTCTCTCCTCTCTCTCTCTCCTCTATTCTTTTTGTTTTGGTTCGTTTTGTTTTGTTTGAGACAGGGTTCCTTCTCTGTGCAGCCCTGGCTGTCCCGGCTTTCACTCTGTAGACCAGGCCTCCAGTCAGAAATCCTCTGCCTCCTCCCCTTTTTCTTTTTCCTTTTTCGTTTGTTTGTTTGTTTTTGTTTTTTGTTTTTTTCGAGACAGGGTTTCTCTGTATAGCCCTGGTTGTCCTGGAACTCACTCTGTAGACCAGGCCAGCCTTGAACTCAGAAATCCACCTGCCTCTGCCTCCCAAGTGCTGGGATAAAAGCTGTGCACCGCCCATTCCTGGCTGACCCTGAAATCTTGGTTCTTCTTCCTCTAACACTAGTGCGCAGCTGCTCCCCCCAGCTCACTTTTAATGGAAGCCACCCACTACGCGAGACAATCCAGTACAACTGTCCAAAAGCATTAACTCTTTTTAAAATTATTAAACATTTTCTTAATCAGCAGGATTCTTCTAGAAGCTCCTAGCCCTGGATCCCTTTTTTCCACATTCCTGGTTTCTTATTGAATGTGATTCCTTCGAAGTTCTCAGTTCCGGATCTGATGGGGGGGCAGTGGGGGGGGAAGGGAGGAGTGGATCTTGCCTATCTCCTGCTTCCTAGGCTAGAAGCATCGGCTGGGTGTACAGAGACATCTTTATTCTGAACCAATCCAAGCTGGGCAAAGGGGAACGCTGGCCATCTGTGTCAGTGGAAGATCAAGGGAATCTGCACTGTCTGGCTGTCACCCCTCTTCAGTACAGTGGGAGCCTCACTCCAGGAGGGAAAGACGCTCCAGCCAGGAAGGCAAATTCTCCCTATTCAGAGGGACCCTCTCTGGCTTCTTTTCCTAATTTGGAAATTGCCAAGGCTCCTCCAGCCCCTTTCTCCTCAGAGAGGCTTCTCCTCCCTCCAGTCCCCTCCTCCAAGGATGCCCCAAGCATCCAAACTCACCTCCCTGGCCACAGCTGCATGCTCCCGAAAGCGCCCAGCCAGCTGGGCCACTGAAGGCTGCGCTGAGCTGTCGACATTGGAGTTGGTCTCTGAGGGTCTTTCCTGGCAAACAAAGAAGACACAAACAGCGATCAGCAAGGTCACGTGGGGAGCCATGAGAGGCACCTGTTTTGTGGTCCTGACAGGAATTCTATGAGATATTTTTAACAGTATTTTGCAACTAACTCTCATACTCAAGCTTGAAAATAAGCAACAGCTACTGGGCTAGAGAGATGGCTCAGCAGTTAAGAGCACTGACTGGGGCCGGGCGTGGTGGAGGAGCACTTGGGAGGCAGAGGCAGGCGGATTTCTGAGTTTGAGGCCAGCCTGGTCTACAGAGTGAGTTCCAGGACAACCAGGGCTATACAGAGAAACCCTGTACTTATTTATTTATTATATATAAGTACAGTGTAGCTGTCTTCAGACATACCAGAAGAGGGCGTCAGATCTCGTTACGGATGGTTGTGAGCTACCATGTGGTTGCTGGGGTTTGAACTCAGGACCTTTGGAAAAGCAGTCGGGTGCTCTTACCTGCTGAGCCATCTCACCAGCCCAAATAAATAAATCTTAAAAACAACAACTAATCATAATAATAATATTTCTACTACTACTATACACAAACTATATCAGTCACCGAGTAGGTACAATGTATTGGGGTTCTGGGTTCTGAGTGTACCCCTGGAGACAGATAAGACAAGGGCTTGTCAGCAGTCAGGGCAAGGTCTCACCCTGCAGAGAGTCCCCGAGACATGGGAAGTATCAACAATAGCTTGCAAACCCCCTTCCCCTGTTTAATGACTCTGATAAATGGGGGTACCATGGGGATGCAAATGCCGCCAGAACCAGGGTCTTTGCAGGAAATGGACAGAGGATTTGCTCTTCTAGAATTTTCCCATCCAAATGTCCATGATTTTGTTTTCCGTGCTTACTGACCACCTTGGGCAATAGTGACCATTTATTACATTAGTGAGTGCCTGAGAGGCTGAAGCAGAGGGGATGAGGCGGGGGTGGGTGGGGGGGGGCACTGGGAGACTCTCTCTGCCTCTCATTGATGCAGCAGTCCCAGCCTTGGCAGGGCGACAGCAGTGTCTCTCCTTGGGCTGCTCAGAGTCTGGTGAGTGACTACATTATAACGGCAGAACAGGGGCAAGGAGCAGGCTTTCAGTCACTGTAACTGGCTGTGGTCCAGCCTCCAGTTCTGGTCAATAAACTTATTGATGCTTCAGGCCAAGATGCTTGAAGTCTATCCCATGTGCCACTTGTCACTGTGACACAGAGGGTATCAGGTGACCCTGGAAATGGCACTTCATGCTTATTATATATACATGGTCTATATAATAACCTGGTTTTGGGTATCTGTCTCTCTGTGTCTCTCTTCCTCTCTCTCTCTCTCTCTCTCTCTCTCTCTCTCTCTCTCTCCCTTCCTCTCTCTGTCTCTATCTGTCTATCTATCTATTTATCTGTTCCTCTCTTTGATGCAGGATCTTGTTCTGTAAAGTAAGCTGACCTTGAACTTATGACCCTCCTACCTTTTCTTCCACAAGTGTTAGGATTTTAGGTGTGTACCACCATGCCCAGCTCCTCCTGTTTTATTTTGTTTTGTTTTTTAACATTTAATGTGTGTGTGTGTGTGTGTGTGTGTGTGTGTGTATCTGTGTGTATGTGGGGGAGGGCAGAGAACAACTTGCAGACCTGTAGGCTGGACCCACAGGCAGTCACAATAACAACCACCCTGCTCCTTTTCCACGCCCCCAGTCCCCACCCCTGCTGCCATTTGGTCTGAGTTTGGTCAGTGGCCTAATGAGAGACACATCAGCCCTGCTTCCTGCCGAAGCGATGAGAGAGGTGGAGCGAGTCTCTAGCTGAGTCCCTGCGGCCCCCTTCTCATCCCGTTTGCTACTTGCAGGAGTCAGGTCTTTCCTTCCACCAGTGAATCCCAGGAATTGAACTCTGGTCATCAGCCTTAGTAGCAATCATCTGTGTCTGCTAAGCCATCCTGCTGGCCCCTCCTCTTGGTCTTACATATTCAGCTCTGGAGCTATTAGGCTTCTGCGTTTTTTTTGTCACTATGATTGTGATTGTGATTTTTTTTTTATTTTTTTTTATTAAAAAGACATAGACAGAGAACGTTATCACTCTCCCTCTGTCCTGGGAGGGACTGCTGTCCTTGGGCAGCAGTTTAAGAAAGTCGGTCTCTGCCTGAGTGTCATGGCCTCTGAGCTGGGTCCCAGCCTGCTCCAGCCGAAAGCATGCATCTCTGTACCATGTGTCCCCTGTGCGCAGACATACCCACGACCTTCCTTCTGGTACTAAAACTGTCTCCAAGTTTCTTGATTTGGTCCCTGCCACCTCCTGGCAACTAAATGGAACCAGCATAGCTGGTTGGAAAGGACATTTGTGCAGAGTCAGGAAAGACTAAGAGGCCAAAGTCAGGTTCCTCATTCCTGCCGGCTACGTCACTCAAGTTCATCCCCACTCCAGTTTAAACACCAAGCTTTATTTCAAGGAAGGTTCCAAAGGATTCACCTCTGTTCACAGATGCCAGCCTTCTCCCAGGTTGCTGGAAAGGCCCTGGAAGCCTGATGCTCCGTCCCAGCAGGTGGCTGCATGGGCTCAGGGCTGGCCCCTGTCCGACTGTCCCGCTGGTTGCCTGAATGGTGGTCAGAGACCCATGTCTCCCTGTGCTGGAGTATCAGAAATGCTTGAGAGACAGAGTGTGGTGAATTGAGCTAACCTTGGCAAAGATGCGGGGGCAATCATTTTATCCCTGTCTAGCTTCCTGCCACATACCAGCATGGCCTCTGCCCACCACTATTTATTGCCCAGGCCCTGCTGACCGTGCATTCTACCCCAGCTTCCCGGGCGCCGATGGCTGGTGGTGCAGGGAGAGACATTCCAGTTAAAAATAGAGTGATAGAGGGATCCAACACACCGGAACTTCCCTGTCTGGAGGCTGTGCTTGGTGAGGGGCTCTGCAGCAGGGGAACATAAGGCTTCTGGAAGCACTTAGAGCTTACAAGTCAGGAGAGAGAAAAAAAAAAAGATTCTAATACCGAGTTTGTTTTCTTAAGACCCCCTAGGTAGTGAGCTGTCTTTAGCTGGCTAGGCTTCTCATACCCACCTATCTCCGGAATACCTTCTCTCCTAAATGTCAGAATACTGAAAGATGATTGCTTCCTACACACAGGACACACTGAAGCCGGGAGACACACATCATTTAGCCAGTGACACACAGAAGAAACGAAATAGAATTAACCATGGGATTATTTGACCCTGACACCCACAAAGGTTAAGTAATATATCCTGCGAAGGTGCTTTAAGAACTGTCAAGGGCTATTAAGTATCAAAATCATGATTAGCCATTGAGTTGCAGACGTGCCTGCAACTCAGCCGCTAATCATGGGGCAAGCCCAGGCCTCAGGCTGGTGGCTCAGCCCATGTGAAAGACTCTGCCTCCATCTTTACATTGCAATTCCAGCCACAAAGCTCCTTCCACCGGAGCAACAGCTTACACGCCCATCCCGGGCTGGAGCGGCCACACTCTCATTAGCTCCTGTTCCTGCACCAGGAGATTTTTATGCAAACCAAGATCTCAAACACACTGTGAAGCTGAGGACAATCTTAAACTTTTTGCTTCCTCTCCCCAAGTGCTGAGACTCCTTACACACACACACACACACACACACACATCAAGATGCCCAGTTTCATCTGACACTGGGCATTGAACCTGGAGCTTTGTGTATGCTAGGGAAACACTCTAGCAACCGAGCAACATTTGTAGCCCACATATTCTTGGTTTTAAGAAAGACTTCAGCCTCCTTTAAGGCATTCCCAAGATGCTCAGCATTCCTGAATATTTTTCCTTTTTCCTCCTGGTTCATAAGGTACTTAGCACCGGGCCTGAACTGTAGAATGTGCTCATTAGAGTCTGTGTCCTTTGTTCCTCTCTCATCCAGCCCTATCTGCCAGGGCAGGACCTGGGCACCTGTTCCTATAGTCACCCCTAACTCATCCCGTGGATCACACACACCTGGTCACAAGCCCGAACTCCACATCTTTCTGGGCCCAAATCTTGCTTGCTATGCCCTTCCTGCTACCATGTAAGCCTGGCTCTGCCAACTACCTTGATAAGAACACACTTATAAGAAAGTCTGACACACCCAGCAGTGGTGATGTACACCTTTAATCTCAGCACTCAGGATGCAGAGGCAAGTGGATCTCTGAGTTCAGGGCCAGCCTGGTCCACAGAGTGAGTTCCAGGACAGCCAGGGCTACACAGAGAAACCCTGTCTCAAAAAAAAAAAAAAAAAAAAAAAAAAAAAAAAAAAAAAAAAAAAAGTCTGATTCAGCGGGGGCCTGAGAAAAATCACCTGTGGTGATTTTTTTTTTTCCACAACTGGGGATTTTCTGAGAACAGAGGAGCCCATGTCTAGACTGTGTGGAACTTCCTGGACACTGTTGCCACGCTGAGTAAATAATTTGGAGGCTGCTGACCATAGTAGAACCTTTGTGTATGGGCCAGGGGATGGGCCTGCTACCCCCCTGACTCTTCCTTGCTTCTCCACCCTCCCTGCTGTTCCAAACTCTAAGTGCCGAACAGTCTCCAGGCCACAGCTTAGGGCAACAAGGCATGATGGGAAGCCAGATAGTGTGTGGCAACGAGAGGGGTCCGCCTAAGGGTGAAGGAACTTTTGCTCTCAGCCAGTAGGAAGGTTCCTCGCTCTTTAGAACACGGATCCCAGAGCTTCGTAGGCAGTAAAAGATGCTTGCTTTCTTTGGTCTTCCAGAAAGAACAGGCTCTCAAGATGGTGCTGTCTCCCATGAAGAGTAGCCAACCCGTTACAAAGCTGCTTCACTATCGCTTGGGAAGGATCAGTATAGAGTTCTGGGGCATTCGTTCTCTTTGTTCCCAACTCTTCAGTTTATCCCTCTGTTTCCCTTATTGCCATCCTAGGATGATGGAGAGGCTGCTGGACCAGACTAGACCTGCCTCTGTGAGAAGCTCTGTCCTCAGAGCTGTGGGTGGCACACTGTGTGACTCTTCCCTCTTCTAGAGGAGAAAATTGGCTGCAGAGTAACTTTCTGTTTAGTGAGTAAGTGCTCAGAGCCACTGGGTTCTGGGGTGCCAGCTCTTCCCACACCCCAGTCTCCACTAGTCCTATCCCTTCACTAGAGGGTGTGTCTCAGGCTCTGAGCATAACAGTGAATAAGGTAGAAGGGTTGCCGGCTTCCAGAATTTTCCCGTGAGAGAAAGAAACAACAAAGACACAGATAGATCAACAACAAAGTGACTTGTTAGGGGACATGGCAGAGGCAAAGCGGGTCACCTTTCCTATGAGGGTTCAGAAAGACATCTCTGAGGAGGGAGTATCAGTTAAATCCCAGGCAGGGAGGAGAGGTGTCCTGCACAGAAGCACAAACAGAAATGGGATAAGGGACAGCAGAGATAAGTGAGCAAGGATAATCTGGGCACCAGAGTCAGGTGGGGAGGTAAGGGATAGGTCAGGGTTAGTCTGGGGCCAGCTGCACACAGATACAGTGTAACAAGCTGTTGTGAGTTCATTCCGAGTAACTAAGTGGTTACTCATAAAGAAGCTACACGTGGAAGACTAAAGAGGATGGGAAAGAGACTGAAGGCAGGTGTTGGCAAGGCATGGTCCGGGGAGGAGGGGACAGCAGAGTGGATGAAACATGCAGGCAGGAGATGGGGAGAGAGGAGAGAGACTTATGGACCATGTATAGATATGAGGGACAAAGTGGAATAAACAAATGCCTGGACTTTTGTTACGGACAATGGGACACTTGATGGACAATGGGACACTTGACATATTTTCTTTTGGGTTAAGAAAGGCTGGTTGTGGAAGGAAGAGTGGGTAGGACAGATGGGGAGGAAATAGTACTTTCTTGGTCATGAAAGTCTGAATTGTCTCAAAGTCACCCTGGTTGAGATGCAGGGAGAGAGAGAGAGAGAGAGAGAGAGAGAGAGAGAGAGAGAGAGAGAGATACACCTGGGTTTAGAGATAAAAGAATGAAACTAAGCCCAGAGTACCCAGGTAGAAGTGGCATTTGAAGCCACAAGGCTGGATCAAATTAGAGGAAACTCAGATCAGGGAAGGGCAAAGATGAAAGTTTGGACACTGCTGGTCTCCCCTGCCATTAGCTAGCCTTTATCCACGAAGGTGGATCACCACCGTTACTCTAGGGAGACATCAGGTGTGGACTGCTGACAGGATAGGGCAATGCCAGAAGGTTTTCTGTTTAAAGTGAATAGGGGGGCAAGGACCCCTTAATGTTCCACATAGACAGGGTGGTGTTCCTCACCCCTTCTGGTGGGTGATTTATCCATTCTCTCTTGAGCATCACCAGACACTGCCAAATGCATTGTGGGAACCAGTGATGCCCTTAAGCTGTGAACACCTGCTCTAGGGGAACACTAGGTGAAGGTGAACATCACTTGAGAGAAGAAAAGAAAAATGGGCACATGGCGGCACATACTTATTTCACACAAGATCGAGAAAGTTCCAAATATCTCCAACCTACCTGCTTGTAGGATTTGAGGACCTGAAAATGGAAGTTGACCTCTGCAACTCTCTCCCAGGGAAAACCCACATAAAATACCCCACCCATCCTCAAAGCCACAGGCACAGGAAAGGGGTGAGCCTCTGGGCTTCCCATTTCATCTGGGACTTGGTGTTGCAGGCCCCTGATCCCAGTGGGGTGACCATGGGACACAGTCCTGGGTGCCTAAGGGAAGGCCTCCAAGTGGGGGCCATCGGGTATAATGGTAGGAACGTAAGCAGGGTTAGAGTTTGGATGAATGCCCATGTAACACAGGTGGGTAACAGAATAGGGTGGCCTTGGCAGTGCTTGGGTTTAGCAATGTAATCTGGGAGATGCTTTGTCTGGAAAAACAAAATCAAAACCAACTGTGAGCTGAGGCACAAGCATAGGGAATGTATTTAGGCTTGCAAAGGCACAGGGACAATAGATGAGAGCGACACATTCAGGGTCAGATGCCGGCTTCTGGATGCTCCTCATGTGTGGAAGGCTGGGGCTTCTAAAACATCTTGAATGTCTATAAGGCCCATGTGTTGGAGGTTTGGTTTCCAGCCTACTATTGAGAGTGGGTGAAACCTTTGAGAAGTTGGGTCTAGTGTTAGGGCATTAGGTCACTGTGGACATGTTCTAGCAGGAAATATTATGATGCTGACCTGTGACCTTTTCTCTCTCTTTGCATCCTAGCTGTCATGAGATGAGCAAGTCTCCTCTACCCTACATATACTCTCCCTAGGATGTAGCATATCTGCTACCACAGGCCCGAAGCAGCAAGGCTGCTTGGCCATGGGACTTCAGAGATCACAAACCTTTCCTACTTTAAAAGTTGATTTAGCCTGGGTAGCAGTATCTTATTGAACATCCATTTCCTGTTTTGTAAGTGAAGTTATTAATATCCAGCAGCCTTTGCTTGAACACACTATGCAACTTGTGTCCTGGTGTTTGGTGGCCGCACCACCCTTCTTCATGGATGGCAAGAAACTAAGTCCCACACAGCCCCACATGACTGGGAGTGAGCCGCGTGTTCCAGGCAGGGAGCACTGGTTTTACCATGCTCTGTGTGGGGAGCAGGTCAGACTTCAGACTGACTGAGTTCAAATGCTGGCTCTGCATTTTCCATTCTGTGGCCCCAGATGTTAACTCTAGGGAGCGAGTGAAGTCCTGAGCCAATGGAGTCCCAACTGAATGAGCCGGCCATGTCAGCGTGCATGACCTCAGACTCATAGTCGGCAGAGCCTTTCCCATTTGGGTCAGGCTAGGATCGGGCAAAGCCTTCTTCTGGCCCAATATGAGTGCTCACGAGAGAGTGACCAGTGTGTGCAAAACTACAGCTGCAGCTTCCTCCCCCTGGTGGAGACTGCCCCCCTACAAACACATCCTTACCCCCCACCCCTGTGCTGTACATAATTAACATGCTGAGGTTCTGGGTGGCAGAGGTAGTTGGAATGGTAGGTACCATTCCAGCAGAGTCTGCATGGACCAACTGTCCCCAGCTTTTTTGGATACACCATGTCTATCTTTTCTTCTCTCCCCTCCCCCCCCCCTGCCCCTAGTCAGGTCAACTTCCAGCCATACTGGATACAATGGTTTCTAAACATCATGTCTCAGGTTCCCAATCTTTAAAATGGGAACGAATACAGAAGTGCTATGTTACAGAGCCACTGACAGGATTTAGTGAGTTATACATGTAAAATGCTTACAATAGGATCAGACATTATTGATAGGGTTCAATAATCGCTCCCTATTGATGAATGTAGGTTATAATGCTAGCAGCTTGCCTGTACAGGCTGACGAATGTTCATGGGCATGCTTATCTCTTCTGCTCTCTCTGGGGTACAGAGGCCTAGCTAGCTAAGATGCTGTTCTCCTCCATTGGGAGTGTGGCATCCTGCACCAACCATTGGGCTACTTTATCACCAAGGTGGGTGCACAGAAGACACTCTTTCTCCTTCCTTGAACTCATTTTCCATCCCCAGGAAAATTTCACAGGAACCACAAACACCTCCCCAAACCCCCAGCTATGTGTGAATCTCTAAGTCAAATTAAATCACTTTCATCAAAACTCCAGGATCATGTCCACCAGCCAGTGAATGGAAGAGTCGGATAGGACACAACCAATCGATTCATTGTGCTCCCCCGCCCGCTTTGAGACAGGATCTCACTCTGTGGCACAGGCTGGTATCAAACTCACAACTATCCCCCTACGCTAGCCTCCCAAGTGCTGGGACTATAGGCTTGAGCCAACATGCCAGTTCTGTCTATTAATTTAAAAAAATTCATTTATTTATTAATTGTGTGTATGCATGCATGCATATGTGTGTGTGTGTGTGTGTGTGTGCATGTATGTGCATGAACTCACTCACACATAAGTGCCAACTCTGCATGCCAGAGATCAGAGTCACTTCTTCCCTCCCACTAAGTGGGTCCCAGGGATTAAACTCAGGTTGTCCAATTTGGAAGCTTTTGCCCACTGAGTCATCTTGCCAGCACTGATTGTCCACTTTAAATATGTGAATTGTATAGTGTGTCGATCATACCTCAGTCAACTTATTACTTTAAAAAATGGCAAATCCTTAATGCCCAGCCTAAAGGGACGACTGAACTGAGATAGAGGGGTTAAGGAGGAGGAAAGCTGACTTTGTTGTGCTGACTCTCCTCCCCTGCGTTCTGCATCCCCCATGGGTAGGCTCTTCCTGTTCCCAGCATGCCTTGTGACTGCAAGATACACCTGAGGAGTGTTTTCCAGTCAGGTTCTAGGGAAAGATGCTGATGAGATGATTATAAATTAGGTACCAAACCTTAAAGGTCTTCAAGGACAGAGGGAGTTTGCTCCAAGAAGCAGCAGAAGGCTCTGCACTCAGCACTCAGCATTGAGAAGGTGGACACGGACTGTGTGCCTAACAATGGAGAAGTGTTTATGGGTTAAGGTATATAACCCATATATGGGTATATTAGATAATGGATTAAAGGGCAGGATTTATAGTGCTGGAGCTCAAAGAGCTTCTGGTCTACCTGAAGGCCTGGTTGTGATGAGAGGGTGGGCCACCGTGCTTGGTGGACTCACCAGCCCACACCAGAAGCTTGGAGGTAAAGTCACAGGAACAACATCAGGAAGGAGGTGTTGAGAGTGTCACAGAATCACAGCCAGTGCTTATGATGAGTTTCCTGGGTGACAGGCTCATTCCTCTGGTGTCCTCACATCATATGGGACGTGCTAACTGAAGCTGTTATGTGGAACATGGGCTACAGAGCACAGTTCCCTCCTTAAGCTGCCGTGGGCTGACATGTTGAAGGAGCTGCTGTTTAATCTCAAGACCGACACTGTAACAATGGGTATTTCTTTCTTGGTGTTTTGCGGATGTCTGTTTTATTGTTTAAATTATGTGTGTATGTGTGTGTGTGTGTATGAGGATATGTGTGTGGGAGTGCATATACCTGCAGGGGCCAGAAGAGAGTGTGCCCCACACAACTGGAGTTATAGGCAGTTTTGAGTTGCCCAGCTTGGGTCCTCTGCAAGAACTGTATGCATTCTGTTTGTTTGTTTGTGTGTTTGTGTTTGTTTTCCAAGATGAGTTTCCCTGCTTAGTCCTGGCTGGCTCTGTTAACCAGGCTGGTCTCGAACTCAGAGATCCACCCGCTTCTGCCTCCAAGTGCTAGGATTAAAGGTGTGCCCCACTATACCTCACGGCTGTCTGGGCTCTTAATCTATGAGCCATCTCTCCAGCCACAACACTGCACATTTCACTCCATCTTGGGGATGTTTGGCAACTGGAAGCAACATGCTGTGACCCTTTGAAGGCGGTCCCACTAAAAAGACACATGACATCACTGTCAACACCCTCTCTTCATTCATCGCCCTGGTTTTGACCATTTCTGTTATTTTATGCACGTTCCTTCCTCCTAATGCAGGAACTCTCAGAGGCCTGCTCTCAAGCAATCGGGGGGGAAGCGTGTGTGGGGGAAGCATAGTCTTGGGCTTCCTGTTTCTAAGTAACCCTGACCATGTCACATGAACTCCTGGAGCCTCAGCCTCTACATCTGCGACATCACAATTACCTCTGCCTTGCTTTGTGCCCTAGATGGCCATGAGGCTTCAAGGATGCGGAGAGTGAGCGAGCACGTTGGATGAGAAGTACACATCTGGGTGGGAGGAGCACCCTTCACCTCTGGAAGCAAGGGTTAAAGCACAACAAATAGGCCAGTCATCATCAGAGGTAGAATGGTGCTCCCCTAGCCTCACCAAACTTTGTATCCACATCCCAGTCCCTGGAACCTGTCAATACATTAGGGCCCAGGGTAAATGACAGATGAGGCAGCTGGTGGGAATAAGATTGCCTATCAGCCAATCTTAAAACAGGGGGCGTGTTCTGTGTGGTCTGAGTGGGCTCCACGCAACTACAAGATCTTTAAAGCAGAAAAGATAGCCGACTGAAAGACAGAGCCAGTGGCTAGAGCCTAGAAAGACTCCACCCAGCCAGGGAGGTGGCACACACCTTTAATTCCAGTGTTTAGGAGGCAGAAGCAGGTGGATCTCTGTGAGTTCAAGGCCAGCCTGGTCTACAAAGTGAGTTCCAGGACATCCAGGACTGTTACACAGAGAAACTCTGTCTTGAACATCCCCCTCCCCCAAACAACAACAACAACAACAACAACAACAACAACAAGGAAACTGGGTGTGGATGCACACCTGTGAAATTAGCTCTCAGGAGATAGAGGCAGATCAGAAGTTTAGGGTCTTCCTCAGCTACATCACAAGTTCAAAGCTAGCCTGGCCTATGTGGGACCTTGTCTCAGAGAGAGGAGTAAAAGGGGCTGGGGAGAGAATAGATGGACCAAGGGAAAGAAGCAGGAGCAAATGAATGCCTAGACTGAGTGACACACCATGAGCATAGTGGGATGGGCTAGCCTGGGAGCACAGGGGCTGTCATCACCAGTGTAGAGGGGTCAGGGACAATGGTAATGGCAGGAGGGCAGGGATGCGGACCAGATGCTCCTGGTTGGACTAGGGACATCCCAACTGGTTCCTGGAGGAAGGAGGTTATGTAGGGGGATGCAGGGTAGAGACAAGAGGCTTCTGGGTAGACAAGGGTGTCATTGACAAAGAGGACAGGCCTGGGGAGAGGCAGGACCAAGGAAACATACTCAGAAAGGCTGAGATGGAGCACACAGCAGCCCCAGCAGCCCCAGCAGCCCCAGCAGCCCCAGCAGCCCCAGCAGCCCCAGCAGCCCCAGCAGCCCCAGCAGCCCNCCCCAGCAGCCCCAGCAGCCCCAGCAGCCCCAGCAGCCCCAGCAGCCCCAGCAGCCCCAGCAGCCCCAGCAGCCCCAGCAGCCCCAGGGTGGGATTGGAGGGGTCAGGAACCTAGAGCTGAAGCCTGGCTCATACTACAAGCTGACAGTAGAGCCTGCAGAAGGATCTCAGACCACATTCAGCTGAGGATGGTTATCCGTGCAGTCTGACACAAAACTAAAACACAAGTTTGTTTGTTTGTTTGTTTTAAAAAAAAGCTCTCTTGCACAATTCTTGACTGTGAAGTTGGAGATGCTAACCTCATGTTCCAATGTCCAAAGGACAAGTACACCTGATTCCTAGACAATTCATTCACCTCCATCAACAAATAAGTATACATTCTGTCTGTCTCTTTCTAGAATTTGTTCAAAACCTCCCAGCCCTGTGCTGAGCTCACACACATATTGCGCAAATATTCTTGACCTTCTGGAGAGTCCCTCCCACTGTGAGCCTGGAGTTCTCTGGGCAGCCACCTAGACGCACCCACAAAAACCCTTCTCTAGGGACCACAGTGGTGACAGCATATGTATATCTGAGGTCTGTGACATTTGTCCTGCCTGCCGCAGCAGAAGGTGGGGACTACCTTCTAAGATTAGAACAGATTTCCCAAGGACCAGGCTTGCCTGCCAGCCAGCTGCTGCCTCTCCTGTTACAGCAGCCTCCTCCTGGCTCCCTGTGGGCTGGAGCCGGCACAGCCAGGAATGGGGGTTTTATCAGTTCTCAGGATATCCCATGCTTGGGGTGTCCACAGAAGTGAGTGGAACTGAGTCCCAGAGTCCCTAATGTTGAGAGCCTCACAAAAAGTGACGTGGGGAGGAGAAAGTCCCTTAAAATATCTTCGGTCTGAGTTGTGGACCTAGTTCACAGGCAGAAGAACCTACTGGTAATTCCAGTTGCTACAGTGCCCTGAGCACTTTCCAAATACCAACCCATCTATGGACACAGCTTCATAGAACCTATGCAACACAATAGAGTCTATCAATAGAAGGAGGAATATTGGCTACTCATGGTTAGAGGAATTAAGGCGGAGAGCTATTAACAGGTGATACTCCCTAAGTGGTAGGGACAGCCATGTTCTCCGGTGTCACTCTGGGGAATGTGCACAGAACTCTGTGTCCCATAGATGAGTACTTTTACAGTCCCTGTAAGGAACAGACAGGACAAGGGCTCGTCTGAAAATGACAAATCAGGCAGACTCGGCGCATAGCTGAGGGCTTGTCTGGAAGCCAGGGGCCCCAGGCTTATGGTACCATCAGAGGCTAGTGAGCAGAAGCTAGGAGCTAAACAGTTTCCCCATTAGTCAATACATATCTGCTGGATGGTTTTTACAAAACATGGCTATTTGATTAAATTGCCTGGTATAACTCAGCCACAGTCCCTTGAAAATTCCATATAAGAAACCCCCTACAGCAAGGCTTTTCACTGTTTGAAGTAACGGCCAACTGGCTGTTTGCAAGCATGAGGAAAACGTCTCCTGTGCACACAGCTGACTTGGCCCTGGTTTGTTCTTAGAAGCAACGCGTGTGGAATTGTCCAGTATAGAGACAGAGGCTAACAGAAGGATAAAAGCTTAATTATTTTAAATAAATGGCTGAGCTCACAAGTCTACCTAACAACTCTGGCAAACACTGTCCAGCCCTGAAGAGTGCTGTGAGTCTAAGCATACAGAGTCCTCACCCGGCTAACTGACACAGGGTGTTCCCCCGCAACCTCAAGAGCAGCCTGGGCACTTCCACAAACTGTGCCAGGCGGCTGTCACCCATCTGCACATTTGGCCAGAAGTAGCTGTTCCGTCTTTGTCCTACCTTGTCTTAGACTTATGCATTCAAGCTTGCTGTAGCCTGTGCCCTGCACCTCAAAGTACTCAGGGCCTGCCAAGACATAGCTCCCTTCATAATGGAGGGCACTGTGGAAGATGTCCATTCAACAGTCATCAGTATTTTAACTTCGGCTCATAGTATATTGGGGCAATACAACTAAAATGCGGAGAGGAAGGATGAGGAAAGCATATGAGGAAGAAGCCTGATCCATGATCCATGATGTGACATTTAAATAAGATGAGCAGAAGTGGTGTGGACCATGTGCATGGTGTGTGTACAGGCACTCATGTGTGCAAGCATGCACGCTCATGTGTGTATGTGTGTGTGTACTTGCATCAAGAGAATTACATGAAAAACCAGTTGAGAAGAGGTTCTCGGGGACCAGGAAGCTTGTGTGACTGAAACTAAGTGTGTCCTTTAAAACACATCTCTGTGAGAGTCTCTCCTGCTGTCAGCCCTGAGCACAGATACAGTGTGGTTAGTCCCAGCCTTCAGGGCCGTGAGGTTGCTCAGTGAGTACAGACACTTGTCATGTAAAACCTAACGAGACTGCCCGGGAGTTTGCAGGTCAGCAAGCTTAGGGCATTCAGCCCAGCAGAAATAAGAGACTACCTCAACAAGGTGAGAAGAGCGGTCAGACTCCAGGAAGGGGAAAGAATGAGGAGGAGACAGGTCCGAGGTGGTTATGGTCAGAGCTGTGGAGCAAACTCCGGACGCCAAGACAGATGATGACTTCACCTCTGGAATGTTCAGGACCTTGTCTATAAAGAGAGACAATAACTCTTCCCATCATGGGCTTGTATAACAATCAGATGAGGGCGCTGGAGAGACTCAGAGGTGGAGGGCAAACTGATCTTGCAGACAACCCGGGGTTTGGATCCCAGCACCCACACTGGGTGGCTCCCAAAGGTCTACAACTCTAGCTCCAAGGAATTTGACACCTTCTTCTGGACTCTGGGGGTACTGCATGCACAGGGTGCACAGATAAGCAAGCAAAATACTCAAACACATAGGGGGAAAAATCATTTTTAAAAAGAAATCCAATGAGCGGGTGTGCGCAGAGTATCTGTCAGCCTGAGTATTCTATAAATGCAAAAGTGTTTGGAAGCTATCCCCAAAAGGTGAAAGCTGCAGAGGATTTTAAGGGGAGACTCTTGACCTGGATCCTACCACTCAAAGAGAGACTATGAAAACCAAACAGGGAAGCAGACCTCACAGTGCTGCCTTCTAGAGAGAGCGCTGGGTGTCCAGGGAAGGGTGGGGACCCGGCTGAGACTACCGGAAAGGACTTCGTAATACTGGGCATGTTTGGAGCAGGGGCACAGAGAGTTCAGGGACATTCCATATCTAGTCCATCACAGCAAATGGAAAAGTATAGAGGAGATCTGGGAAACGGAGACTTCTGGTTAAGGAGTACATGGAGGAAGGCTTACAGAGGAGAGAAAGGAAGACAGCAGCTAAAACACAGAATTATTCCACACTGGTATTTGCTATGGGATCTGGTCAAAGAATGGGCTTGAAGCCTAAGGGGAGTTGTACCACAGGACTCACTCAGCAAGGCCTGAGGGGCGAGGGGGCTGTACCACAGGACTAAGCAGGGCCTGAGGGGAACTGTACCACAGGGCTCAGCAAGGACTGAGGGAAGCTGTACCACAGGACTCACTCAGCAAGGCCTGAGGGGCGGGGCGAGGGGGCTGTACCACAGGACTTAGCAGGGCCTGAGGGGAGCTGTACCACAGAACTCACTCAGTAAGGCCTGAGGGGAGCTGCACCACAGGACTCAGCAGAGCCTGAGGGGAGTTGCACCACAGGACTCAGCAGAGCCTGAGGGGAGTTGCACCACAGGACTCACTCAGAAAGGCCTGAGGGGGCTGCACCCCAGAACTCAACAGGGCCTGAGGGGAGCTGCACCCCAGGACTCACCAGGGCCTGAGGGGAATTGCACCACAGGACTCAACAGGGCCTGAGGGGAGACTGCACCACAGGACTCAACAGGGCCTGAGGGGAGACTGCACCACAGGACTCAGCAGGGCCTGAGGGGAGACTGTACCACAGGACTCAGCAGGGCCTGAGGGGGGCTGCACCACAGGACTCAGCAGGGCCTGAGGGGGGCTGCACCACAGGACTCAGCAGGGTCTGAGGGGAGCTGCACCACAGGACTCAGCAGGGCCTGAGGGGGGCTGCACCACAGGACTCAGCAGGGCCTGAGGGGAGACTGCACCACAGGACTCAGCAGGGCCTGAGGGGAGACTGCACCACAGGACTCAGCAGGGTCTGAGGGGAGCTGCACCACAGGACTCAGCAGGGCCTGAGGGGGGCTGTACCACAGGACTCAGCAGGGCCTGAGGGGAGCTGTACCACAGAACTCACTCAGAAAGGCCTGAGGGGGCTGCACCACAGGACTCAGCAGGGCCTGAGGGGAGCTGTACCACAGAACTCACTCAGAAAGGCCTGAGGGGGCTGCACCCCAGGACTCAGCAGGGCCTGAGGGGGCTGCACCACAGGACTCAGCAAGCTTTGCTAAATTCCCACACTTGGCTCTGGGGTTCTAAGATTTCAAAGGCAAACAGATAACTCAGCTGCGAGGAGGGATGCAGTTATCATAGTGCAGGACACAGGCGTGCCAACCCGACATGCTTCCCCTTCTAATTGGAGCCGGACATCCTAGACGCTATTAAAACAAAACAAAACAAAACAAAAAACAAAAACAATTTAAAGAAGCAGAAGTTTCCTATAACTATTAAAACTTTCTAAAGCTGTTTTTGGTATGTGGCATATGTACATTTTTTTCACACAGTGTGTACACATATGTGTGCAGGTATGGACTCATAGCATGTGCACACGCAGCGGCCAGCAGGCAGCGTTGGGGTCACTCCATCACTCTCCCTCTTTTCTGAGACAAGGTTCCTTAGTAAACATGGAGTTTGCTGATTCAGCTACACTGGCTGGCCAGGAAGCTCCAGGGATCTCCTGTTGCTGCCTCCCCAGGGCTGGGCTTAGGCACACACCACCATACCCAGCTGTTGTGTGGGGCTCTGAGAGTTCGAACTCAGGTCCCCAAGTGTGCAGAACAGCAGTTTACCAACTGAGCCTTCTCTCAAATCTCTGAAAACTTGTATGGTAAAAATGCTATACACAAAGGGAAGGAGAAGAACTCGTAACACAGACAGAAAGGGGGCAACATCTGCCATATAAAGCAAGCTGGCATGACAAGGACATGGTGTGTATGTGTATGTGTGTGTACACAAATATGCAAAAGTAAAAAGCCAGTCTACTTAAAGACATGCTCAGACTCACTCATTGTAAGGCAGTGTGAACTAAGGTAGCACTGTATTGCTATGTCTTTCACATGGGCAGGAAGGAGGAGCTGGAGGAGCCAGAGGCCATGGGGGAGCCCTCATGTACTGCTGGAGGAAATATAGTTGTTTCAGTGCTTTGGGAAAGCAATTTAGAAGCATCTATTAAACTAGATTATACAAATCTTCCTGGGTCAGTCTCATGTTCTATCTACCTCACGGATTGTAAAAGGCCCCATGTGTATGGGCACACAGGTCACCGAGGCGCTGTTTATACCAGTAAAGTCACGACAACACAGAGAATGCCCATTAAAAAAAAAAAAGGAAATGGTTTACAGTGTATCCACATAACAGGCTATTACAAAACCATGAAAAGGACTGAAAGAGAACACTCTGAACTTCCACAAAATATTTTAACACACATATAGAAGCAGACACAGAGAAGCCAACAGTATATATAAAACCTGTGCCTTGGGCGTGCCAATCTGCATCTGTAGATATGTGTACAAACACATTCAACTGGATAGTTACGTGAACATAGCTATTCTGCAGAAAGACGTACATGAGGTTTCTAGGGACTGTGGGGAAAGGAGCTCGTTTGAGGGGAAAACAAAAATATCGTTGGGAAAACCTAGGGTGTGGGGATAATCCCAGTCACGTGAAAAGGTCCGACACTGAGCACAGGTGTGCTGGCATACAGAACTAGACAGCAACTCAGAGCTGATTATAAAGCTGTCCATCACACATTTTTACGGGAAAGAAAGGTAATCGCTGAGACATATTAAAATACAAAATATTAAATATAGAAAAAAAGTTGAATTGCTGAAGTGAGATTTCCAAGCTCTCTCCTAAGAGGAAGGTGTGGCTCAGGAGCAAAACCTGGAAAACACTCAAGGGAGGGAGTTGTCAGCCTCTCCGATGTCAACACCTAGTCCCAGGTGTCTACAGAACAGGCATGCATGCCCAGAGGGGAGGAGGGGAGGAGGCACAGTTACTAATAATTGCATGAAGATATTTTGGTACTAAATGTAAGTATGTGTGCCCTGGAGGTGGTTTTAGGAAAACTGAAACTTAAGCCAACTTGCAGTAGCTGCAGACACATTTTTCTTTTCTTTTTTTTTCGAGACAGGGTTTCTCTGTGTGGCCCTGGCTGTCCTGGAACTCACTCTGTAGACCAGGCTGGCCTCGAACTCAGAAANCCGCCTGCCTCTGCCTCCTGAGTGCTGGGATTAAAGGCGTGCGCCACCGCCCGGCTGCAGACACATTTTTAAACGCTGCCTCTTCTTCCCTTTCTGTGATCAGCCTGAAGCTCGAACAGCTGCTTGACCTCACCATCCCCTTCGAAGAGACAGATTTCCAGAACTAGGAGCATAGGTGATTTCCTTTCATCCCCACGCCCCTGATTTCCTAACAGCCTTGAACAACCCACTTTAAACTCACATTCCCGGCAATAAACAGACTGCATCCTCCGCAGAGGCCATGGAGTCACCAGCTCGGGAAAGGAGAAAGAAGACAGGAGCCAATATAGTCGGAGCACTTCCGGTGTCTACGGTAGGGACATCAGCTCTTAGCCCTCGCTGCATCCTGGGAGCTACAGGGTACCACTGCGCAGTGTCAGTTACCTCGGAGTCAGTTCCTCAGTTACGTGCTGGCTCAGTGGCACTGGCTTCAAAACTTGTTGAGTCTGACTCAACATGCAAGATTTTACTCTTCGAGGTCTACGTTATGGACAGAAGATGCTAATCTGACACCACAGCTTAACCCTGAGAGCAAAGTCCCACTTCTGTATAGATGGGAAATGTATCTCCCCAATACATGAGCTTCATGCTCAGCCCGGGGTGGTGACCGTTGCAGGCTGAGTCCATGACATGCCCCAAGGGTCAGAGGCCTCAGGGTGTTCAGAGACCAAGAAAACTACATAAAAGAAGGATGGGTGGGTAAGCCATGACCATCTAAATGAATATGGCTGCTGCTGTTCACCCAAGGCTCCACGTGGTGCACGCCTTTAATCCCAGCACTCGGGAGGCAGAAACAGGCAGATTTCTGAGTTCGAGGCCAGCCTGGTCTACACCAGGACAGCCAGGACTGCACAGGGAAACCCTATTTCGAAAAACCAAAAAAAAAAAAAAATCTGACTTTCAATAGAAGATTACAACATGTAATGAAGGTGGGAAACGTGCATTTGGCCAAGCCCAGTGTCCAGTTGCCAGCACCGACTCATGGGAAGAATTCTGTCATCATGCAACAACCATTTCCCTCACCAATTCCATGTGACAGTCTTTGGCTTAATATATTATTTTTAATCTTTATAAGCTTGTATTCTTTTCTTAAAATTAATTGATACAAAAGGTATTATTTCTCCCTCCATGAATTCTAAGTAGGATTATACTATAAAACTCCAGATAAGATAAAAGGCTTGGGTTCAAACTCTCCTCCTGTCCCTTAACAACTATTAGACCTCTTACCTTTCGGAAACTTAGTTCCCTAATCAAGAAGATGAATCACTGTCTACACTGAGAAACTCATGGCCTCCTGCAACTCCAGCTTTGAGTAACCCAATGGCCTGTCTGGCCTCTGACATTTGCACTCATATGAACATACCTACACACAGACACATAAATACACATAATTAAAAGTAAAAAATAAATCATAAAAGAAAGAGTCATTTGGCCAGGTGCGCTGGTGCGTGCCTTTAATCCCAGCCCTCAGGAGGCAGAGGCAGGTGGATCTCTGTGAGTTTGGGGTCAGCCTGAGCTACACAGTAAGGCTGCCATCCTCACAAATAGGAAAGAAAAGGAGCCACCTCAGCTGTGCATGGTGGTGTATGCCTTTAATTCCTGAACTTGGGAGGCAGAGGCAGGTGGATCTCTGTGAGTTTGGGGTCAGCCTGAGCTACACAGTAAGGCTGCCATCCTCACAAATAGGAAAGAAAAGGAGCCACCTCAGCTGTGCATGGTGGTGTATTCCTTCAGTTCCAGCACTTGGCCAGAGGCAGGTGGGTCTCTGAGTTCTGAGTTCAAGGCCAGCCTGATTTACAGAGTAAGTTCCAGAACAGGCAGGGCTACGCAGAGAAACGGTCTCAACCAACAACAAGCAAACAAGACCCACCTCCTAGAATGGCCTTAAAAGAAGCTACATAATAAAAAGTATTCCAGGAATATTTGTTCTATCCAGTCTAAAAGGCAGCCGTGAGGTGCCATAAATCCACGTAGGCTATAAACAAATAAACTGAGGAAGGTATTATTTTAATAATTGTCTCTTTGCTTTATAACAGGATTTCCTGTAACAGGCCTCTCTGGTACAAAGAGGACCTGGTGTTTTCCATAAAAGTTTTAGGTTTGGGCAACTTTTTGTTTTAAAATGAAGAAGCGTTGTGTGTTTTCAATGTCAGAGGAAAAGGCTTTTCACCTGTGGTGATGGGAGGGCTATCTTTGCAGGTGAGAAGCCAAGAACAACAGCACTACCTGGTTGCCTAGCAGCCACATCCCTCCTCCCAGGCTCCCATCCCCAGGGACTCCACAGCCAGCTGTGGAGATGGAGGCTTCCACCTGTGTCATCCTTTGGGGTAGGGAGTAGGGGGTGACAGGGGGTGTGGGCATCGGGGTGGGACTGCGGGGCAGATGGGGTGCAGTCACTGCCCCTGGCCCAGAGGAGATCCAGGACAGCGACCCCAGTCAGAGCAGGGATTTTGGAGCTCTGGAGAACAAAGCAGATTCTATCACGGACTCTGTCTTCTCCACAGCAGCTCCATAGGAAACACCTGTAGAGCAGGAAGCTAGAGAGATTAAAAATATCTGCCTGATCCCTTAAAATAAATAAATAAAAGATGAGAGGAAAATGGTCTCTTGTCTTCACAGGGGAAACAAACGAAGCGATATCTGGCTCGAGCCATTTCCTCTCAGCAAAGCACAGCCCTCCCCAGCCAGAGCTGGGCCTGGACCACACATTTGAACAGCCCAAGACATCCTGATAATTGATGGTGCCTATGAGGGACGGGCTTGGAACAGGTTCCCAGTCCCCAGGCTTGGGGCTTCTTCTGCCCGAGGGTGTATTAGGGGAAGCTGAGATAACCTCATTTCCTTGCGGAGATGTGCAGCCTCCAGCCAGCTTTGGAAACAAGGGGCCCTTGTGCTCCTCCTCCACTGTCTTCCCAATCCCAGGAAGTCTGTCCCTAGGGTCACAAAGGGTGGTGATGACAACCCCGTCCAGAGAGGACACGGTGCTCTCTTTACAGGACCTGGCTGAGCTCAGACTCAGACGGAGGGTGGCAATCCAGAAATAGATCGTGCTGGCTCCTTGATGTCTCACTTGCAAGGAATCACCAAGCCTGGCGCTTTTGTCCTTAGCGTCCCTTTCTGGCCCCCCAGGCTGCTATCCCCCCCTCTCCCTCAGTTCCGGCCACTGGCGATGCTCGCCTCACCGATGCTCGCCTCATCATTTTCCCTGCTCTTCCCTCTGCTGCCCAGATAATCATTCTCAGACTTGAGTTCAGTCATCATCTTTACTTGGTTTACCTGTTCCATGCTACCCACTGTACGCTGGGGACATCTTGGTACAGGCGGAACAGCCTGAATCTTCAAGTCCCTAACCAGAAGTGATTCCATAGCCCCAAAGTCTTTGGATGAACACATGACAGCACAAGCAGAAAATTCCATACCCAATCTCATGTGATAGGAGGAGGTCAAAATGAAGGAACACCAAAAAAAAAAAAAAAAAGATAAAAAAAGGTATCACAAAATTATCATCAGCCTATATATGTAAGAGGTGTCAGTGAAGTATACAGGAATTTTATGTTTGTACTTTACTTGCATCCCAAATAACTCAAGATAGCCACGGATTTGAGTCTGAAAATAATTGAAGATTAAAGATAATTTTTTTGTGTGTGCTCTGGAGAGATGGTTCAGTGGTTAAAGGCACTCGCTGCTCTTCCAAGGAAGCTGAGTTCAGCACCCAGCATCTATGTCAGGCAGCTGGTCCTATAAAGGTGGAAAAAAAAAAAAAAAGGAAACCACCTGATGGCTGAGATTCAGAGAAGATCTAAAGTCAGTCACAGAGCACAAAGCTCGTAAAACATTATGCTCCTGCTGAACACGACACACGTATAACATTCTGGAACTGTGAGATGAACACGAAGCAACGACAACAACTGCAAAATGGCTGGAAAACCCATAGCAAGTGGGCAGAGTAACCTAGCAGAAGGGCTACAGTGCCAAGCGGAGGCTGGAGGGGAAATTGCAAGCTAGGCAAAAATGTTAACGTTTTTACTCTCCTGGGGCTGTTCACACCTCTCACAATTTGAAAAGAATGACTGGAAAGACAATCTGTGTTTTCCCAGGCCAGCAACCATGCATGTCTTTAGGGAGGAGCAGCCCAGTTCCACAGACAATTGCTTGGATCTCTGCTTGGTCCTAGGGCCTGAAAATACCTTCAAGTCTATGGAGAGGGCTCAACTTTAAAGGGGTTCAGTTTTTTTCACCCTTAAATTCTTTCCGGTCAGTCCAGATGATAAGAAAGGAATGGTGGCCCCATGAGGGATGAAAAACGGGGAGGGAGGTGGGAGCCAGGGGTAGGAGAGTTTCTTCCTCTTAGGCCTGGTAACCCGGCTAGGCTGGCCTCTGGGGAAAGGCAGAGCATGGCTGGGTGACAGGAAACATCTAGGCTCTACTCATCTGAGGAAGATGGGGGCTGGACATAGACACTCCTAGAGTATGAGTCTAGCTTGGAGTCTAATTGACTGAGTGAGACTCATTATGTCTCTCCCTCTCTTAGAGCAAGGACTGTAGGTATAAGGGAGAAGGCAGGTTCACAGAAACCCACATCCTATTTGTACTCCCGTCTCCTCTCTCCTGCCTTAATTGGGAAGACAGGCTTCCTCACACAGAATAAACACAGGAGAATACAATCCAGTAAGAACTTCTTGCAGGACTTCAGGACAAGGTCAACTGAGGTCAACGAATTCCCCCAAGGTCTGTGCTGTCCAGAGCACTTGACATTGTCTGTCAGGCAGAAACAGTAGGACAGCTAGAGAGGTTACTACCTGCTTGGACCTTTCCATTCCCTCTACCGCCCCCAACCCCCACCGCCCTGTTTTATTTTGAGACAGGGTTTCTTTGTGTAGCTCTGACTGTCCTGGAACTCACTCTGTAGTCCAGGCTGGCCTGGAACTCAAAGATTTACATGCCTCTGTTTCTGGAGTTCTGGGATTAAAGACAAGGGCCACCACCACCCAGACAGACCTTCCCATTCTCATTCACACTAGGCAGTGAGGGTAATGGGTCGGACTGAGCCCTTCACAGTTCGCCTGTTGAAGCCTTGGTCCTCAGCACCTCACAATGCAACTGTATTTGAACACAGGGTTTATACCGAGATAATTAAGTTAAAATGTAGCTTTGAGGGTGGTCTTTTTTTTTTTTAATTTGATTTCTTTTTGTGTATATGAGTGTTGGTTATATGTATTCATGTACACCACGCATGTGCCTGGTGCCCATGGAGATTAGAAGAGGGCGCCCGATTCCCTGGAAATAGAGTTACAGATGGTTATGAGCTACCACATGGGTGCTGGGGCTTGACTCTGGGTCTTCTGTGAGAGCAAACAATGATCTTCACCACTAAGCCATCTCTCCAGCCCCCAGTGGGTGGTCTTTTTGACTTGGATCCCACAAAGGGACACAGGAGAGAACCAAGGCAGGAAGGTTTAGAGGAAGAGATAATCTCTCTCTCTCTCTCTCTCTCTCTCTCTCTCTCTCTCTCACACACACACACACACACACACACACACACACACACACACACGCGCGCGCGCGCGCACGCTTGAACATGAAAGGTCATCTCCAGGTTCCTTCTGTTGAATGGTCCTTAGGACATTTAGGAGTTGGAAACTCTGGGAGATGGGGTAGAGGAGTATGTGTATTTTTCATAAGTATCTGGTCCCTAGCTCCTTAGCTCCTTCTTGTGCCCCCTCTCTATTTGTTGATGTTGCTGTGGCCCCAACCCCTGCCATGAGAGACTGGCACCTTTGAAGCTGTCATCCCAGATAAAGCCTTCCTCCTGTATCAGGAGTTTTTCTCACAAGAAAGGTGACTAATAGACACACAGACGCCGTGTGAGGTCATAATGAGAAGATGACCACGTACAAGTCCTGGAGTGCAGTTTCAAAAGAGACAACTCATCTACCTTGATCTCGGACTCCCAGCCTCCGGGTCTATGAGATGGTTGAGCCATCTGATGCTGCGTCAGAAGCTTCGAGGTCTTGCCTCCCCCACTGTCACTCTTCTGCTCACCGCCTGTGCTGTCTCCCCAGCCTACCCAAACTTGTGACTTTGCACAGGCAGAGCCCTTGGCTGGGCTATTACTCTGGATGTCTGTCTTTCTTGTTCTATCTTTACCTAGAATTCTGTTTCTAGAATTCAAACTCTTGTCCTAGATGGGGGAATCGCTAGCCCGGTCTTTGCTTGTGACTGGGACAGTTGATGCTGGATGGCTGGGCAACGGGTGTGTCTTCGGGTGTGTCACACCAGTGCTCAACCCTCTTCTGGAGAGTCAGAAAGTGCTGCGAGTCCCTGGTTGCCCCCTTCAAACACAGTCTCAGCCTGCAAGTGAGTTGTCTGCTCTGCCCAGCCCAGCTTCTCATCTGTAACAGCCTCTGGAACATCAAAGGGAAGCCACAAGAAGAGGGCGGAGGCAGAGCCTCAGACAGGTGGCTGTCCTCAGCTTTATCCCCATTCCCAACACCTTTCCTGGCTTCAGGGCACCTGCTTCCTGTTAAGGGGCTAAATCTTTCCCAGATATTTTCCTGCATTTTTAAAAGAACAGTGGTAACAATACTTTAGGTGTGTGGAGAACTTCACAATTCTTCCAAGTCTTTGTCTATAAATTATCTCATTTAACTCTTCCAGCAAGCCAGGCAGAGAAAAAAAACCTATATATCCTGGTGATGTCTCTACACCTTGCATGCCTGATTCAGTACTCCATAGCAATTTACTGATGGAGTTCTGTCTAGAATCACCAGGCCCAGTTAGACTTTAAAGGTGTTAAAGATCCCATTCTCCTCTCATACATACCACACCAACACATCCCCATGTGTCCAGAGGCCCAGGTGAGCTCCTTGCTATTGCTATGGAAACAAGAAGTCTAGTTCCTGTCTGCCTGTTTTTAAAATTATGGTTGCACCTCGGCATTCCCACTAAAACCCAGGCTCCTTAGTCTTCAAGGTCTTGGGTAGAAAAGTCCTGTCCCAATAAGGAGAGGCCCTCCTCTCTCCTTTCCCTGCCTCCTCCTCCCCAGTTCCCCAAGAAGCCTTAGCTCTCCTGGCCTTGAGATTGGATGCCTGAGCAGCCCCCAAGGGGCTTCACAGCCTGCAATCTCCACTCCTCTTTCTGCACGGCCCAAATGAGCTTGGTACAATTCCTGGCCCCGTTGCTCTTCGGATAAAATGAGCGGTGGCCCCAAGGACTGGCTTGGGGGAGCTCTTCCTCTCTGTAACCTGTCAGCCACACCTGTGAACATCCAGTTTAAGTGAAACAGGGTGTTGGCTATTTGAGCACAGATTTAAGGCTAGCCCCTAAGACTTTCCCCTGAAACTAGACCGTGCAGAAATCCTGGGTACCCCCCAACCCAAGTCCTGAAGATGCCAGGAAGGTCTGACAGGAAGGAGCTCTCGCTGTAACCAGCCGTAAGCTCGCTCTCCTCCAGTGCCATCCTTCTGCAACTGGCCCGATTTGTCCTTCAAGTTAGGTTGAGCTCAGGATCACCTCTCCTTGTAAAACGCCCCATCTGCTCCTTTCCTTAGACAGGATACCTAGCTCATATCTACGTGAACACTTGATCACACTGCAACCATCATCTGTCATCTTTCTGATTCCCTCAAAAGACTGCAAAGCCCCTGGTCCCCTTGGAAGACAGGCACCAAGTCATTTTCCTACTGAGTCCAGACCCAGCAAAGAACCTGACCTAGTGGGTACTTGTCAACAGTTTATCCATCGAGTTAGTGACCGAGTGATTGGTGCTCCTCCCCTACCCAGACAGACCACACTAAACTGTGAAGGGTTTCCAGAAGACATTCCCTACTCATTAACCCAGTACTCTGGTATTGCTCTATCCCTGGCTACACACACACACACACACACACACACACACACACACACACACACACACAGGTGTGTACACATACCACACCAGCCTGTTATTTCCCCCATCTGCAGATGCTTCAGCAGGAAGTACCAAATGGTTGCTTCATTTCCCAGTGTCCACATCCCCTTCCTGCCCTGCCTTGCTCTCCCCTCCCAGCAGAAACCGCAGGACTCACAGGCAGCAGGGCCTTGGAAGGAGCGGATCGGATCGGGATCGCCTACTGGATACACTTGTGAGTCCCTCTCACCTCACCTTCCCTCCCCGGGCCACTCTGCTGAGCCTGCAGTTTGTGTAGACCAGGTACAGCCAGGCCCTGTGGAGGAAGGCCGCAGGGCAAGAGTCATAAAAATATCCACATCCTTTGGCCTAATAATTCCACTCCTGGGAATTGCTTCCAAAGAAATCGCTTAAAAGAAAAGGATACATGTACTGTTTATAGCTATGTTATTTATAACACAGAGAAAGTAGAAGCAAATGCCATGACCCAAAATAGAAAAATAATAAAATAAATGATGGTGTATTTGCATAGCAGACATTTAAAACGAAAATACAATTCTGTAAGGACAAGGATATCATCTTGCAAATCACTTTAAATAAAAAGATTACAGCGCAGAGTTGTATGTACATATGCTTATTACAATCGTGTAAGTGGGGGCCAGAGAGACAGCTCAGCAGCTAAGAGCCCTGGAGGATCCATGTTCAATCCCCAGCACCTACATGGTGTCCCACAATTATCTGTAACCAAGGGATTTGATGTTTACTTCTGACTTGGTCAGGCACCTATATACATGCAAAAAATACCCATACACATATAATAAAAAGTAATAATGTAGAAAGAATTATGCATGTGGCTGAGAATAATAAAGACATGCAAAGCTGGACACAGTCATATTTAGTGGTGTCATCATTTTCTCCCCATGCCACCTCTGCTCTGAGACAAAAACACAACAGGAGGAGATACCCACCTGGGTCATGTGGTCTAGGTTGGCCTTGGTGCTCCGGCCCTCATTAATACATTAATAGTTTTTTTGTTTGTTTGATTGTGACTAGGGACTATGGAAAGACCCCTGAACTCAAATGCTAGAGTTTTCCAGAAGGACCCCACCCCCAATTGCAACTTCATCATGGAATATACTAATGAAAACATGCCTCATTTGAAGCTCTCCAGTACCTGGGGGTGGGTTTATAAATCACCTGCTGTGTGGGCCTGTAGCTTGACAGCTTCTAAAGGCACTCAGAGGACATTTTTGCATAATGAACAAATAGCTCTATCTACGGAGCTCTCCATCTGGCTACCATTCCCTAGCCTCCCGGGCACAGTCCAGCAGTCCTGCAGACTCTCCTCAGAGTCCCCCATCCTGGGACTTGAGGGGGGAGGAGGGGGCTCACAGATTCCAGGGGTCACCTAGGTGGATAAGGAACTCTAATAGGGCCAGACTTTATGTGATGGAAATAAAGCCTGAGAGGGAGTCCTCTTTACTCTCCTCCCCTCTCTTCTCTTTTGTCATCCCCTCCCCTGGCCTCCCTTCCCTTCCCTTCTCCTCTCAACTCTTCTCCTTTCCTCTCTCCACTCTCTTCTCATTTCCCTCTCCTCTGCCCCTCTCCCCTGCCCCCCTCTTCTCCACTTCCTTCCCCTCCCTTTTCCTCCCCTCCCCTCCTTTCCCCTCCCCTCCTATCTCCTCCCCTCTCCTCCTCTCCTCTCCCCTCCTCTCCCCTCTCCTCCACTTCACTTCTTCCCCCTTCTCATTCTTTTCTTTTTTGAAGGAGAGAGTTGGACTGGAGTTCCACCTCCATCCTCCCCTTGGCTGAGTTTGCAGCTTTGTCATCCCAGTCCCAAGGCCACCTCTAGCTAGCGCTTCAGCCCCTCAACTCATATGTCTGCCTCTCCTTTCTTCACCCACAATATACACCGGGGCGAGTCACGAGCCTGTCAGCACAGCTTTGATGCCTTGAAAGCCCCTCTTCCAAGGCCCTCATTATAGATGAGAGGAGGCACCCACTGATCAACGCTATCTTTCTAATCAGCACAGAGATTCGCCTCATGCATTCCTACTGGCCCATCCCGGTGTCTGGCATATGTGTGCACCGTGTACATCAGAGACCCTGCAGGTCACTGACCAGTGGCCTTTCACTATTGCAACCTGTTTATAAAACAACCACTTTCAGTGCATCAATGGAGAATGTATTTTCACCTCAAATCCTCAGCATACCTATCCCTTGCTTCATTTGGGGGACACAGGACTTCCCGCCACCACTACACCTCCAGCTCATGGTCTCTACGTTTACTCTCTCCAAGAAGACAGACAGTATTCTTTGTGCAGCTAGCTGCGAAACCATTGCAGAATGACTGAGCAAACAGATGTGGTTTTCCAAGCCAGGTCTGTCCTGCACTAAAGCTAAGCAGGGGACTTCACATTTATCCCTGTTTAATTTCATTATGTTGGCTTTGGCCCCGAGTCCCATCCTATATAAATCATTTTGTACTCGAATGTGTCATGTATCATATTAAGTATCCCAGCTGTGGGTCATCTGGATTCTTTCTAGCTTTCATTCAAATCGTTAACAAAAAAATATTTAACAAGTGCATGCCAAGGAGAGAATGCTGTGTCTTGCCACTGGAGACTGTCCTCGGGGAAGACCCAAGGTCGCTAATGAGGGTACTTTGGACAGGGAGCTCAATCTACTCTGAATCTGTCTTGGCAAAAAAAAAAAATAAATAAAAAAAAATAAAAAATTTCTTTGTAATATAATGTGACTATTTGAGAAATCAGAATATCCTTGTTGATATAGGAAAACATTTGATCCTCTAAATCCCTCGAGAAGCTCTTGATTGATGTCAGCCGAGAGGGAGAGATGTCTGATGTTTATTTCCCATCCCTGCTGGGCTCCTGAGGCACCCCACTCTGTTCTGCTCCCCAGGAGGCCTCCCTACAGAAGGTCAGCGGGGGCACTGGGTGGCTGGAGTGTCCTGGGCATGTGGGAGGCAGAGAGGAAGCTGAGAGTGGGCTGACTTATATACTGTATTCTTCTTTCAATCACTCATGATCAACTATAATCCAAAAATACTAAATGGAAACTCACAAACAGAAAGGACTTAGCAGTTACAAAATTTGCTTTCTTGTCCTCCAGCATGTCCTTTCTGCATATGCCACCTGCCTGCTGGCTAATAGCAGCTCCACTGCCGTGTTGCTGTTCGTGCTCAACCAACTTGATCTCACTTGGTTATGGCCTCAAAGCACAAGAGCATTGGCAGTGGTGAGTCGGATACGCTGAAGAGTAGCTATGAAGTACTTCCTTCAGGTAAAAAGCTTGGACATTTTTTTTCCCCCAATAAGTTAGGGAAAAGGAAATCATAATTCAAGCTGCTAAGACTCTGTACGATTGAATGTTCTACCCATAGAACTGTGATGAAGGAAAAACAAAACAAAACAAAACAAAATCATGCATTGTAGTGTTGCAAGTGTGCCTTATACTATAAAGGTTATGACCATAGTACATGCTGTAATTATGATAGAAAAAGGCAAAGACAGGCAGGCCTGTTGGCTCACACTTGCTAGATCTCCACTTGGGAGGCTGAATGAAGCAGGAGGATTGCCACGAGTTCCAGGCCAGCCAGCCTGGGATATGAGTGAAGTCAAAAATAAATAGATAGATAGATAGATAGATAGATAGATAGATAGATAGATAGATAGATAGATAGGCAGACAGATAGACAGATAGATGGAGGAAGACATTAAATTATTAACGTGGTACTCTGGCTTTAGGAATCCTGTGAGGTCTGTGCCCATATCAAGAGTGACTGATCTTTTCCTCATTTCCTGTCTCCTCCCTTAATCACTCTCCAGGTTGAAGGCATTAAATTCAGCTGTCTCCTCTCCTCCCTTCCTTTACATTTCAAGTTGAGGAGTCTCCCTTCCTCTAGCAGGCCTTGGCTGCCCTGGGAGCCTACAGCTTTGATCTGTTACTTCACACCAGGTCCAGCTGTCGGCAGAAATCCAAAGAGGTGGGCTTGTGTGTGGTCTGCAATAACTAGGTTGCCACAAACCCTGGGGCTAGTGGGGACCTTCAGATATCCTGGTGTCCCAGTCAAAGCTGCACCAACTGCATGGGCTGTTCTCTTCCAATAACAGCCCCCTCCCCGACTCATCATCTACACTTGGTCCTCTTCACTAATGTTAACTCAGAGGTGTTCTCTAAAGACTCAACTGGTGGGAAACCAAGAGTGCAGGAGTTCACACTCTAGTGAATGGTAAGGTCAGACTGAATCTCAGCTACTTGCCTCCTGGACCTATGTGCTTTAGCTCTTATAGGACAGTACTGTCTCTGCATGTGGCCATCTGTGGATCCACAGAATACCTGTGATGGTATTGTCCTGCAGGGACAAGGGGATTCTGTGTATGTATCAGTCTTATCATAGGGTCTGTGGCCAATGTGTTTAGATCTTCCACTTTAGAGAAGTGAAAAGTGTTTTTGCACGGCCCAGGTCAGAACTTATTGTTGTTGTTACTGTGTGTAAGATACGTGCATAAGGGGGTGTATACATGCCGCAGCAGTCACTTAAGTCAAATGATAACTTGGTGGAGTAGGTTCTTTCCTTTCGCCTTCACATGGAAACTCAAAGATGGAGCTCAGGTCATCAGGCTTGGGCAGCAAGCCCTTTACTGCCCAAGACATCTCACTGGCCCCAGAACCTTTCGTTTGTTTTGTTTTGAGATAGGCTGTCTAGCTCAGGCTGGCTTCCAGCTCACTGTGAGACTGATCCCCTTGCCTTTACTTCCCAAGTGCTTGAATTACAGGCGTGCACCACCATACCTGGTGTGTGCTAGAGTCCGAACACGGGACTCTGCACACAAGGCTAATGCTCTATAAACCAAGCTATATTTCTGGCCCAGACTAACCTTTCTTGTTTGTTTGTTTGTTTTGGCTTTTGTTTTGTTGGTTTTTCTTTTCAAAACAGGGTTTCTCTGTAATAGCCCTGGTTGACTCACTTTGTAGACCAGGCTGGCCTCGAACTCACAAAGAGACCTGCCTCTGCCACCCGGGTGCTGGGATTCAAGGTGTGAGCCTCCATGCTCAGCCTCCAGAGCCACTATGATGCTGTGACAGTGTCCTTGCTTATATTATGATCCTTATTGTCTCAAGGCTCTGCTCATGCCTCCTTCATCACGTCCTCTTCTAACACCTATACTATAAGTCCTATTTGGGTTATCACAATTTTTCAAACATTAATTGATTAAGTATTAATAAAACCACCACCATGAATCTGTGGCTCTGTAGCTTTTCAAGCTGACATCAGTTATCTTATCTAGGACATGCATGATCAGATTTCCTTTTAAGACAGCCTGGATGATAAAGAGAGATTAGTTTTACTGATGGAGAACAGACTCCGAAGTTGCTATCTACCCCTCAGCCTGACACTCAGAGTTCCCATCTCCCTCTGGCGCAGAGCCCTCCTGGGCTTGCCACAAGTCTAATGATTGGACTATGTCCTTCAACATCACCGCCACGTTCCAGTGACCTTCACTAACCCTTCCACAGGCACAGAGGGTGGGACTTATGAACGAGGGCCACGGAAAAGAACGATGATCGTTGGTGTCATGTAACTGTAAGCAGGGGAAAGGCTTAGGGTCCCTATTTGATGGTAGTAGAGGTGGGGTTTAAAAATCAAAAACTTTGGGGTGATTTAACACTGTGTTGCTGAAAAAGGCAAAGAGGTTTTCAAATCCCAGGAGTCAATAAAGCTATAAACTGCATCTCCTGACAGCACGCTCTTTGGATTGGGTTATTCCAGGACCAAGATGTTTAAGAAACTGTCCAAGCAGCCATACCTAATAGCTTAGGTATAGATGTCTCCAATGGTCTCCTATAGAAATACACACACACACACACACACACACACACACACACACACACACTTGACTTTCCCTCCAAACCTATTGTCTTTCTAAACCATCCCCCAAGCCCAGAGAGCAGTTAGCATCACTGGGAACAAGCTTTCTGCTTGCAAGGCAACTTTTACTTCAGTCAGGAAGAGCAGATCTGACCACAGAGCTCTGACAATCTCCAGAGCCCAAGACTGAGCGGCGGGTAAAGCTGCTGCCTTCCTTGGCCTTCCCACCTTCAGCAGCCTGAAGGACACAGCCTTGCTTCCAGACCAGCTCAGAGATGGGCAGCGCTGTGAAGTAAGACTTCCTCGGCCTATAAAAGCCACCACACAGTCTTTCTAACTCACATTGGCGTGGGAGGTGATAGGAGGGAACTGTACTTTTGGGCTCTGTGGTTGTGAGGAGCTGTGTGGCCACTTGTTACCTTTCCAGGTCTGAGACAAAGGACAAATGATGAGGTGAAGGTCTAGCTAAGCTATGGTGGTCATATCACACTGTCGGAATGAACAGACAGTTGCTGTGTAGACTAGAACTGTGGCCTTGTTCGTTACAGCAACGTTCATCTGGCTGGAAACTCACACAACTGAGCTATCCACTCACCTATCTTGATCAGCTCTTGCCAGCCTGCCAGCCCGGCTAGTCTCACTAGCAAGAGAAGAGGTCAGGAGGAAAAGAGGGTGGCTCTACGGATATGCTTTTTTGCACCCCAGGGTCTCCCCTTCTTAACAGCAGCTCTCCCAGTGAAGAGCCCTAGCTGAGCTCTGCACCCGTTTAAGTCTGAAGAAGACTAAAGTGGAATGGGCTAAGGGGGAAGGATGTTTGTCACACAGTAAACGCTAATGAACATCCACTATATTCATTTGACATTAACTTGAGCATAGCGGTAAGGATGCTTACACTACAACCTAATATTAAGGATTTTCCCTATCCATCCCCGAGTCCCTTACCCCTGTATGGATAACAACTTTCCTGCTGTAAAAGCGGTGATTAGTGGCTCCTCAATCACATACTCGCCCCCTGATCCCTGGAATCTGTAAATACAACCTTATTTCTAAAAAAAAAAAAATAGAGATTTTTGCAGATGGACTTAAGGATTTTTGAAATGAGGGGCTCATAATCCTGAATTGTTATCGAGGGTCGTAATTTGGTGCCGCATGTCCCCGTTAGGAACACACAGAGAGAAGAGGGGTGTAGCCTCAAGCCAGAGCCAGCAAGCACCAGGAGTGAAGAGAGGTGTGAAGAGGATTGCTCCTTGGAGCCTCGGTAAGGAGTGTGGTCCAGCTAGCACCAGGCCATGGCCATCTCTTAGCAGAGATGCACACACTTAGCAAATGCACACACTGGCTAATTTCCTTGACTTTGGCTTCTCCATCTGTCCCATTCCCCAGCAGCCCAGAGCACCAGGTAGCCCAGTGAGCCTCTCTCACTGAGCCTCCCACACACTTCCACAAGAAAAAAATTCTAGAATCTTCCTTACTCTCCCCTGAGTATTCATGAGGACACATGGCCATGACCAGCCAATAGGGACCACAAATCTCCCTGGGGAAGCTCCCTCAAGATGGAAAGCAGCCCAGTGAGAAAGAACCCATGCTGCCCTTGGAAGAGGGTGGACCTTTTCTAGCCTTGGCTCATGGTCTCCTGACTCTCGTTAAAATGGTGATAATGAAAACTGTTCTTCTCCCAACTCCCATTGAGAATAATGATTGGCAGGGAGGACCTCGAGCCACACTGAACCCTAGAGTCTGGAAGACCATGGAGAGCCGGCAGAACGTGAGGCTCTGTGCTGCAGAGACAGCAAAGTGTGTGTGAGTCAGGCACATGGATTGGACATGTCCTGTAGCGAGCGCCTTGGGGGTTAGAAGGCCATTGCCATAGTTCTGACTCAGCCACTACTGACTTTCAGCACGCCTATCCACACATCAAGTTTAAGGACTCCACCTTTAAAGTAAAGGGAGATGAAAGAAACTGCTAAGTCCCTTTGACTTTCTGAGCTCTTATGCTCTAAGGATCCTTAATGCATTTTTAAAATTTTATTAATTTTAAATTTTTCAGTTTTTCAAGACAGGTTTTCTCTGTGTAGCCCTGGCTGTCCTGGAACTTGCTCTGTAGACCAGGCTAGCCTCCAACTTAGAGATCTGCATACCTCCATCTCCCCTGGGATTAAAAGCATGTACCACTGTGCCTGGTGGAATGTACATTTATAAACCTGGCATTTGGGAGATGGCGTAGAGGGATCAAGGATTTAAGGCTAATCTGGGCTATAGGAGACCCTTCTCAAAAAAACAAAACAAAACAACAACAACCAAAAAAATGAATTTTCAAAATTCTACTTCCTTGCCATGGAGGTTGACATCCTCTGCCCTGGGCTGGTGTGTGTGTGTGTGTGTGTGTGTGTGTGTGTGTGTGTGTGTGTGAGAGAGAGAGAGAGAGAGAGAGAGAGAGAGAGAGAGAGAGAGAGAATGGACAATGGAGTCTTCTTGATATCTTTTAGATGAGGATCAGAATTAATTCAGCTGATCCAAGTCTTAAAAACTCCAAGTGTTGAGCTGCCTAGCCCAGCAAGGGCTAAAGGAAGACTGGCCAGGCAGAAGAAGAGAAAGCACAGGGCCTTAGGACCCCACCCATGGAGTAGTACCCTTGTGGCTCTTAGGACAATCACCTGCCAGATCTTCCAGCAACACGGACTCTTACTTATCGAGAAAACAAACGCAGAAAGACTTTATAAGGATTAAAAAGATACATTTAGGACCGGGCAGTGGTGTCGCACGCCTTTAATCCCAGCACTCAGGAGGCAGAGGCAGGTGGATTTCTGAGCTTGAGGCCATCCTGGTCTACAGAGTGGGTTCTAGGACAGCCAGGGCTACACAGAGAAACCTTGTCTCAAAAAAAACAAAAAACAAACAAAAAAAAAGATACATTTTTGGAAAACACCAGTACCTAATAAGTCTGTAGCATGTTGTAGCAATCACCATGAGGACAGCTTTTAGATGTTTGCCCACACTGCCACACATCACTGTGGCTGCTCAGAGTGAATTTCCCACTATCCATCAGTTCGTATCTCAGAAGCATGACAAGCCAGGGACCTGAGGCCCAGGAATGTATTCTGGAGGACTGAGAGTGTGGGGGTGGGGCAGCAGGCTGGAGTAAGTGGCCCTGTAGCTCATGTGTTTGGAATGAACTGTTCAGGGTGAGGGTCCAGCAGGGAGGGAGGTTCAGAGGAGGTGGAAGCCTTCCATGGCATTTTATATGATGAAAATGCCCTCTCTGGTAGGTGCCTGAGTTGTGCAACAGGAACCACAGGCTCAGCCTTTCATTTCCGTTGCTCTGTTTTAACTGGGTGGGGCTAATGTGGGTGCCTTTGGTCTGCTGTTGCTCCTTGGTCCACCTGGCTCACCCCTGGGCAGGCTGGAGACAATGAGAAACAAATTGTTTTTTTGTTTGTTTGTTTGTTTTCACAGAATGAGCAGGAGGGGCAACCACAATGGGAGACAAGAGCAGGGAGGCAGGGGGAGTGAAACAGGAGTGTGTGTGTGTGTGTGTGTGTGTGTGTGTGTGTGTGTGTGTGTGTGTGATTTGTTCTGAGGCCTCTAGTTAGAAAAGAAGAGGTGGTCTTGAAGATGGCTTTGATGGACTTGACCGAAGGCTCCCCTTGGGGCCAAGACCCTGTGTCAAACTGAATGTCCTCAGTAGGAGTGGTGGACAGGAGTGATCTCACTGAGACTGAAGCCCCCACGGCTGTCAGATGATGGAGGGGAAGCACCCAGAGGGGAAGCCCGAGGAGGAAGCCTGCTTTCTCTTTCTCCCACACAGAAGAAGCTGACTTTAAACTCCACACACCTCCCAGCTAATCAAGATCACATCTTGTATTTTTTAACACGTCCCGTCATATGTGTAGCTCTTGTTTCTCCAAATAGAAAAGAGCCTTTTATGGTAGTAACACCAATCACCATTTCTCTGCTACCACTCAGAGCTCCCTCTCAAAGCTTGTTATCTCTTTTTACCTTCCAGGAATCAACACCCATCCTGTGAGGCTTGCTTTTGCCTAGAATGGACTCTTCCTAATTCTCTGCGGTTGGTTAACTTCAACTACTCCCTCAATACTCAACTCAGAGGTCATCCGTCACCGGAAGCCCTCCCTGAGCCCCAGGCTGGGTGTGGCACCCCTCCTCCAGTGGGGCAAGCTCTCATCCTGTTCTGCAATGAAGGGTTTAAGTGCTCGTTTCCCCCTCTGAGAGGGTCAGCAAGATGAGACATAGGTCACAGATAGAGGCCCAGTGCCTGGCAAGCTGTAAATGATCATTATGTGTTGGCTAATCCTAATTAAACAGTTCTGTGGGCAGAGGAGTTAGCTCAGCGAATCAGATACCAGCTCTGCAAGCGTGAAGACTGAAACTCAGTCCCCAGCACTTAGTTTACAAGGTGTGTGTGTGTGTGTGTGTGTGTGTGTGTGTGTGTGTGTGTCAGGCATGGTGACACGTGTCTGAATCGGCAAGCTCTAGATTTAGTGAGAGACTCAGAAATGCAAGACAGAGAGCAATTAGGAAGACACTTGGTGTTGACATCTGGTTTCCACATGTACTTCGGCATATACACACGCACACAAATAAATCAGCAGCAACAATAAAAACAGCTATCTGTTTTCTTACAAACTGACACCAATAGATTATAGAAGACTCAGCTGGAGAAAGAGTTGTGATCACCAGCCACAGGCACAGAGAACAGGTCTGAGATGGCACAGGGGCATCTATGATGCTAGGGAGACTGTCATCTCCAATGGCCAGAACTATGAGGTTCCAGCCAGGGATTCACATGAAGAGACTTAGGAAGGTAAAGATCCTGCAAGTCCACCTTACCTTTCCTAGGGAGCTACTGAGTCTTGAATGGCAGTCGGAAGAAGCCTTCTCGCTAGAACAGGGTCTGATCCACCCAAAGGTGTGACTTTACATCGTGAGCCTCATGGGTTCACCAGTTTATGTCCACAAATCTCAATAGCCAGTATTCAGAAAGCCCCAAAGAAGAAAAAGGTAGGAAGGACACTGTCCCAAAGACCAAAGGACAAAGGCAATGTCCTCTCTGGTCTGGCTCTTTTTGAGAGATGGGTTCAATGTTTGTGCTCTGCCTATGGTATCTCTGGGAGATGTGTCCACCTGACACCATAAGGGTGGATGCAAGCCACATGCTGCTGTGGTGGTGACACTTTATGAGAATGACATCTTAGAGCATGGGCTAAACTACTCTCCAGATAAGAGAATCCAGAGTTGTTACCTTCCAAAGGTCCGACTGCACCCGCAGCTCCAGCATACCTCAGGGTCCTGCTTGCTCCTTCCCAGTAAGGCAGGAGCAATTAGGGACTGTCTTGTTTCTCCCAGGGCTGTGTGCCTTTTCCCAGTGGGTTAGATAGGCTAGACTGGCCCTGCGAACCTCAGACGCTGTCACTAGAGGAAGGCAGAGCTGCCTTCTCTGGTACCGAAAGGCTTTCTTCGGTGGCTCTGATAAGATTATGGTGCTGCTGAGCCGCCTCCGTTCAGATTTCCCACGGAACCGCAGGAGCCAGGCTCCAGCCCTCCTTGCTGTGGGCAGCCTGCTGAGGAGCAGGCTCTGAAACCGGACTCCGCTCCAGGAATGCTCTCACCCCACCGTGATAGGGCCGATTCTTGACAGTGTGCCTACCCGAAACTACCCTTGTTCTCACAGCCCAGCAAATGAAAGATGTCTGCTAAGGGCAGCCAGGAGTGGCTGCAAGGGTCTCCACCCAGCAGGAGCTCAAGAGGAGGAGTGGGTATCTCGGGCTTGCCCGAAAGTCCATCCAATCTAAATCCCTCTTCAGAGGCCGACGGTCCCCATTATGACGACCAGCCTCAACCAGCACACCATGACTCAGTGACAGGATGGGGAAAACCAGTAAGGATCACAGGGACATCCCCAAATAATCCTTCTTACCTAAACTTGGGAGTTTCCCCTCTAATAAATAAATGAGATAAAAATAAGGTAGGCGGTTAGGGAAGATATTCCAATGGGTAAATACGCTTGCTGGGTGAACAAGAAAATCTGGGTTCACCCAAGTATTCCCATGGTAGAAGGAGAAAACTGATTACTGAAAAAATGACCTTTGATCTGTGTAGCATGGGAAACCCCATACTCATACACACACAACAATAATTATTATTATTAATAAAACAAACATTTAATGTGTTAAAATGTTTGTAAAAATAAACTAGCAAATGTTTAACAAGGTAAAAAAAAATGAACCTAAGACATAGATTATAGGGCTGGAGATATGGTTCAGCATTTAAGAGCACTGGCTGCTCTTTTAGAAGTCCTGAGTTCAATTCCCGGAAACCATATGGTGACTCATGACCATCTATAATGGGATCTGAAGACATACAGGTGTACATGCAGATAAAGCATTCATATACATAAAATAAATAAATAAAATCTTTTGAAAAATACACAGGTTGCAAAATGAATATATCATATCTAATACTGGTATACACAAACATGCACACTCATGAGGATGACTAGATAGCTTCATTTCATGTGTGTGTGGGTTCTTCAGAAAAGGTCTCAGGAAGCGCTGGCTGGCCTGGAACTCAGTATGTCGTTGAAGATAATCTTTAACTTGGCTCTGCTACTTCTAGCTCTCATGTGTTGCAATTAAAAGATGGACTAATACCCTCAGCTTGTTCACACACCCCCCACACCCTTTGAGAAAGGGTTTGTCTCTCTGTGTAGCCCTGGCTGGCCTGGAACTGGTTCTATAGACCAGGCTGACCTTGAACTGACAGAGATCCGCCTGCATTTGCCTCTCCAGTGCTACTCTCAGATCGTTTTTTTGGGAAAACATTCCTTATGTGTATGCACACACTCATGCAGGTGCCCTCAAAGGCCAGAAGACCATTTTCCCTGACTTCCTATCTCCAATAACGTCACCATTACTGTTTCTAGAGACAATGACTTAGTAGCCAAAGAGGTCTGCCTGTCTCACAGTGCTGAAATACTGTTCAGAACAAACCAGCAAAGAAACACACCAAAGCCTGCTTTTTCTTTCCTTTTCTTTCTTTCTTTTCTCCTCTCTCTTTCTTAAAAGTCTAATGTCTCTCGTCTCCAATAACATATTCACCCAATCAGTATGTCTTAGTTGGTGCTCATGAGGCCCTAGATATGTAAAGTATGATCCCTTCCTTCTTACTGGGAGCCAAAGAGCCTGCCCTAGTAGGACTAGTTAGATGCTCTGTAGAGACTGAGGGCCTCTGGGAAGGTAGAGTTTCTATTAATTTATTAGGCAAATTGTATCGGGAAGCTTGGGTTTCTGTGATGGGCACTTTGTTGGTTTATGGAAACCCATCCACCAGTAAGACAGTGACATATATCCTCTCCCTCCCTCCCCCCTCCTCTCCCTTCCTCTTCCCCTCCCCCCACTCCTTCTCTTCCTCTGCTAGGGATCAAACCCAGACTTCACATCCTGCTATGTAAGCGCCACTGCCATGTCCTCTCTTCTGGGTACCCTGATGAACTCAAATGCAGACATTTCCGCTCGCCCTCCATCCAGCACATGGTCTTTCCTCTCTGTCCTTCTGTTGGAGTCGAACTACACCCCATCCAGAGCTTCCGAGGGGCTCCGTCGATGGGGCACCTTGCACATGCAATGTGTGGTGCCATGGTTGCTACCTCGAGCAGGACTTCTCAGGTTCTTAGTCTGTGGGGCAGAATCCATTCATCAGCCACCTTCAAGGTCTGAAAATGGTAAATTACAGGAGGGTAGGAGTTGGGAGCACTGCTGGGAAGGAGAAAAAGGAACTCCTTCTAGGAAGGCTTAGATTTTGGCCCCCGGTGGCCACCTCTGGGGGGGGGGGAACCTTACTGCTTCCACAGCTTTATCTTGTTACTTTCACTTTTTTCTTCCTTTAGGGATCCCTCTATTTGCCCCTGCAACCAACCATCCTGTCTCCCTGAATGAAGCCAGTGTATTCTCCCTGTCCCTACATCTCTCTACCCGATCACTGCCTTTCTTTCAAGGCTTCTGAGCAGCATCTGCTCTGGGCCTATACACATCATGCCTGCAGAAGCATTCATTAAGCACACAGTGACAGGATGTGTGCGTCCTGTTTCCTCGATTGGATTGGGAGTGTTAGGAAGGCACAGGTCAAGTGCCATCTTGCTTTTGTTTATTCCAGGGAGGTCCTTACAGACTGAGGTGTGATTAATGTGGCTGACAGCAGTCACAGGAATTTGAAGATTTCCCTAACATTTTCGGTAGGCAAGTGTGGGGGTAGAGCCTGAATGTGGTTAACCGGCCCTGTTGATCTGGGTTGAATGCTCAATACGGGGACATGATGTAACTCCGTTTCTTCTCAAATAAATAAGTAGCCTCCCTCAGGAGGCTGATGTTAGGGCACCCTTAGCTCCTCTCATGAGCAGGTAACACACCTGTCACTGACTTTCACTTCCTAGCTGAGAATTGTCACCTCCTCTGTCTTCTGTTTCCTCTTTATTTCCTTTAACAACAGCTCAGCTGCTACCTGTTGTGGTGTTTTGCTCATTTGTTTGGGCTTCTGTGACTGGTTCTCGAAAAGAAACTTAAAAACAGTCACTGCCGGCCCCCAAGGCCATGGCACACTTCAGGATGAGTGGGTGTAAGCGGATCTGTCTGGCCTTCTGGTTGACTAGGCAATTTCCCTGTGCTGGTCCAGCCTTTGGCACACAGGAATTTGGCTATCTCCATCCAACCCCTTTTTCGTTACTGCATATATCAGCTTGTAGAGAGAAGAGTCATCTCTTTTCGTGCCTCCCGCCTACCAAGCCACACAGGAAGTTGCTGGGCTAATACTTTCAGGGCCTTGGACTCCCTCTGTTTCTTCCTCAGCTGAGGGAGGAAGAAGTGGCCCTGTGAAGAGAGCCCCTTCTGTGTCCCCCTAGATTAAAGTTAGAGCTTGCATTAGGACCTTCAAGCAACACCCCGCTTAAGTCCATTTGGGCTTCCATCCTGAGTCCATTACAGTTCCGTTAGTTTCCAGCTCGTCACCAGAGGTACCCTGAGCTCTCCCCGAGGAGGGGGCTTATAAGTACAGCAGTTTCTTTATGAACATCTCCCGGCTCCCTGCTCCGTTTCCCTCCTCTGTCCTGTAGCAGTAGACGGCACAGAGAATCCTATTGCATTGAGTTTGCAAGGTCTTGACCATATGGAAGGACCCATCTGGAACACTTTGTGGTCTAGCAACCTTAATCAACTACTTCCTGACTTGCACATGTCGCTTCAGAGAGTCCATCTCAGACTCCAGCAACCCAGGTACTCAGACCCAGCAACTCAGACCCAACTCAGACCCCAGCAACCCACTCCCCAAGTGCCCTGAATGTCCTACTTTAGGACAACTGGTTGAGCTAAATGGGCAGCCTTGGTATTGTTCTTTTAGAGCAGACAGTGAAGCTCAGAAAAGATGAGTGGACTCAGGCCTGGAAGGGATTGAACTTCTGTGCACCGGGATCTCCACAGACCTTGGGCTGAGGAGGAGCACTTTCCTTTTGAGTGGGAGGAGGAATCACCTTAAAGGCCTGTGGGTTTTTCATCTCCCTTTTTTCTTTTTGAAAATCCCAGGTCCTACTGAGATTTATTAGGATACAATAAAAGGTCACAGTTTCTTTTTCTTTCTTTGAGTGTGTGTGTGTGTGTGTGTGTGTGTGTGTGTGACCCTGGGAGTTGAACCGGGGGCTTTGCCCATGCTGTGCCTCTGAGTTCACCTGAAGATAGTCTGGGTTTGAAGGGAAACATTTCTTTGGAAATCTATAGACCCGGAGGAGGACGCTAGGTGAACTAGCTGGATGGAAAGTAGTGACCAGTATTACACTGAGGTTGGAAAAGCGCAGAGAAAGTCTGGGCCTCACCCCCACAAACCTCTCAGATATGGCTACCACACCCCAAGGTGCACACCACCTCAGGAGTCAGGACATCTTGGAGAGCCTCTAATGTCTCAGAAATAAGTTTATCTGACCGGCGGCAAGGGAGCTTTCCAGAAAGTTTTGAAGAAAGATGTGCCAGACACAAGGGGCATCAGAAGTAAGAGAACAACTGGTCCGAAAAGCCACACTGCAATCAAAAGGGGAAGCCATGCGGGCAGAGTTCTGGCTTCAACTGCCAGCTCTGTTTCTCAATGCCTGGGTCAGGGTTGCTGGAGTTTTTGTTTTGGGGTTCTTGGCTCACACCTTTATCCATTTATGACTTTACTTGTACCTAAGTTTTATTTTCTAAAAATACAAAAACAAAAACAAAAAAAGCATGTATGCGCACAGTCTGAACACCTGAATCCCTACAAAGGGCCCCCTCCTTCCCCTTGAGGTCCTTTCCTGACAAGCCCACGCCGGCCCACAGGGGTCTCCGAGGAGCAGAGACCAGACTCTCTAGACTTGGCCTGCGCGACATTTCGGCTGCGAGCTCCCTGCTTAGAGCAGGAAGGGCGACCTGGGCAGGAGCGCTCTGACCTCCCTCTCCCCCACCCCCAGGCCCGCGTCCCCGCTGGTCTTTTACCTCCATGTCCTCCAGGTAGTCCTCCGGCTGCGGACACGCCCGCTCTCTCGGGTTAAGAGCCCACAATCCCCACTGTCCCTTCAGCTCCCAGCCCGGGTCACTTTCGGGGCTGTAGCGGGCACAGGGCGAGTGGGCGGCGGCGCGCGCCTGGCTGCACTCGGCTGCGGGACTGCCCCAGCTGGGGGCCCTGCGCCAGAGAACGAGGAAGGAGGAGGAGGAGGGAGGGAGGGACCGAGGGACGCAGGAGGAGGGGAGGGGAGTGGAGGGGAGCAGAGAGGGAGGCCGGATCGGGGTTTAAATTTAGACACAAATCTAAACAGATACTGTCCCTCCCAAGGCAGGACTCAAGAGCCCGAGCCGCCACGACTCCATTAATCTGCCCAAACATGGGCTGGGCAGCGCCGCGCCCCCTTTCTCGCGCAAGTTTCTCAGGACCCTGGGCTTTGCATTTTTTTCAGACCACCTCAACTCTCCCTCTTTTAGCCTGCCTTCTTTACTTTCCTTGCCCCTCAATTAGAATTGCCTTTTAATCCTTTTCCTCTTTGCCATTTCCTTCTTTTCATACCAATTTTCCCAGCCTCCGTTCCTCCTCCTTCTCCTTCCCCCTGCCCCCCATCCTCTCCTGTATTACTTAACCTCGTACCTGGCCTTCCTGTATCCAGTAGCCTAATAGGATCACCTTTGCTTTGATACCTCTTTTCCTGAATTTCATTTGCAGGAAACAATTATCAGTCTGTCCATCTTATTATCTGTGTATGAAGGAGGAGAGGAATCCAAGCAAAGTTTCCCAAGTTTCCTGCTGCACGCAGCAGGCTTCTCTTCTCCTCTGTTCTGATGCATGCAGCTTAGGGGGTTGTGGGACTATCTGCTCCGACATGCTGCTTGCTAAAGGACCTTTTTCCCATTCCTATTAAATATAGCAAAGGGCACGGTCCTAAACATCCGATTCACATAAGGCCCCACTTAGTAACTCTCCCCAGGGAATGTGGGTTTAAGGCTGCGTGGGAGGGATGTAGTGACTTGAATCTATGCCGAGGCTATTGTCTGCTAAGGGCTTATAGCTCTGAGTGTCTCTTCAGGGTCCCATTTCTTCAGGGAATTGGCTGACAAGGATGCCTGTGTGTCTTCTTACAGCATCCCTCAACTTTGTACTCCAAACCCAGACCTGCTATGCAAGGGAGAGAGAGAAAGAGAGAGAGAGAGAGAGAGAGAGAGAGAGAGAGAGAGAGAGAGAGAGAGAGAGAAACAGAGAGCCAACACAGAGGTGTTGCCCCTATGCAAAGAGCCCAAGAGAAACCACTACCAGAAACCAGCAGAGAACTCAGCCACATGGCAAAGGCTGCCCTGGCTGCTTCTCATCACAGTTGGTCTGTAGATCTTGACGTCACAGCCCTTCTAAACCTTACCTTGTAAAACATGAAGTCAGGGCAGCCTCTGTTCCATTGAACTCAGCAAAGCACAGGGGCAAGACCTCTGCTTCAGAAGCAGGCGGAGGGTGAGGGTGAGATTCTAGCTCGGTGCTTTCTAGATGAGTTCCTTTAGAAAAGCCTCTTATCAGATCTTCATTTTCTGCATCTTCTCGGCGGCGTGGTAGGTGCTTGGAAAGAGCAGCTATCTTAAAAGCCTGTCGTTTCATTACATAGTTGAGATGGATAAGCGCCCCATAATCCTTTTATCTAAGAGTCAGGGATTCTGGATTCCAAAGAAAGAGTCCCCTTATTCTATCTACACAGCTGCAAGCAGATTCTAGAACAGAGATGATGGAAGCAAGAAAGGAATGTCTTGCTGATCTTGAATTTCTGATCTCCTTGCCTTGGCTCCCTGAAACTGGGATGACGGGTGTGTGCCTTCAGGTCAGGCTGACGTCCCCCTTTTTCTTAGAGCTAGGTGTTCCTTTCCACTCAAAGACAGCAGCATGAATCTTTAAGGCTCTACAAGCAGGAGGGCGGAAGTATCTACCCAGAAGAAACCGTTGGGCCCAGATAATACCACAGCCACCAAGGTGAGGTGCAGCTGCTGTCTCGCCCCTCCCTCCACAGGCAGGGCCTCCCTAGGCTGAGAACAGATGACCCGCCAAGAAAACAGCACAGCTCCTCCATGTTCCCGGGAGCGAGTGCAAAGCATGCTGAACCAGAGCTCTTTGCCTTCCTGTTCTCCCAGGGAAGGGGTAGAGCAGAATACGGAAACCCGGAAACCCGGTGCTGTGCTCAGCAATCCCGAGTACGTGTGGGATGTATTCTTCTGTTACCCTCCCTCCCACCTCTGTAGAGGATCACCAGACACCAAAGTGGAGGCAGGCAAGCTCATACACAGCCAGCTCTTCTGACAACCAAGGGGAAGAGAAAGTGGCTCTCTCAGTTCCCCCTCTCTCCACGCTCCAGGGTCTAGCTGGCTCAGCCTGGGTTTGCCTTTTACACAATCTAATAATCTTAAACAGCTAAACAAGAAACAGAGGCAAGACTGTGGAACACCGGAGATGCAGCTTGGGCCAGCAAAGGGCAGGAGAGGAGACGCCCATGTATTCGGGCAGCCCTTACACGCAGGCTGTCAATAAATGTTGGGTGAACGACTACGTGGAAAGCTGAAAGAATGAAGAGCAGGAGCAGACGGGCAGAATCTGTATGTGGGAACGAAAGTCAGAGACGTTCAACAATCACATTGGCACCAACTCTAGGTCCTAGGGGAGAAAGGACTTCGTGGAAGAGATCATCAAAAGCCATAAGTGGTATCTGAATAGATTGATTGGATACAGAACTTTCAGAGGCTCCAATTAGCTACCTCTTTGTAAATGGCCTTCTAGTGCTGCTGATCACTTATTTTAATTGATTAACAAATCTGATGTAGCATTTGTGTTATAGTTTTATTTCTGTCACTGTAATAAAATACCCCAACCAAAAGCAACATAGAGGAGAAGGGGAGTTATTGGTTTATCATTCCAGGTTACAACCCATTTATTTGGGAAAAATCAAGGCAGGACCTTAAAACAGCATATCCATAGTTCAGAGCAGAGAATAAACACACAGTTCTTTAATGCTCGCCCTACTAGCTTTGATCAGGCCCAGCCAAGGGAATGGTGTTGCCCACAGTGGGTTAGGTCAGTTAACAATCAAGACAACCCCCCCACACCCCCCACAGGTCAACACTAGCCAAATAATTCCACCTTAAACCAATTTTAGGTTGTGTCAAGTTGACGGTTAACACTAGACAGCATAGTCTGTCTGTGTTCCAGGCTTGCCTCAGAATTTCTCAGTGCTGTGATCACAGGTGTGCACCAGCACTCCTGGCTCAATGTTAATATCTAGAGCAGGAAGAAAATGTTCTTTAGTGACTATAAATACTAACTAAAACATACATACAGTTGACCCACAGTGAATAGTTCCAGGAATACCGGCCCTACCTTCCACAGGTACCCAAATCTGTGGTACTCAAGTATTTTGTGTATGATGGCATGATACTTGCATATAGCTATGCACAGAGCTCTGTATACTTTAATCATCTCTATCTTACTTAACTCTTAAAGATTCACATTTATTTCTCTCTGTCTCTGTCTCTGTCTCTGTCTGTCTCTCTCTCTCTCTCTCTCTCTCTCTCTCTCTCTCTCTCTGTCTGTGTGTGTATGTGTGTGTATGTGTGTGTGCGACCACACATATCACACAGCCCATGTATGGAGGTCAGATTCAACTTCTGAAAGTTGGTTCTCTCTGTCCACTGTGTGGGTTCAGAGGGTCAAACTCAGGTCATCAAGCTTGGTGGCAATTAAATCTTTTCCCACTGAGCCATCTTCCTGGCCTCAGATTACTTTCAATATCTATTGTAATGTAAATGCTCTGCCAGTAATTGTGTTATTTGGGAATAAGGAGAAAGCAAAAATCTGTATGAGATCAATAGAAGTGTATTTTTTTCCTGAGTATTTTTTTGACTCCATGGATGTAAAATCACAATGACAAAGAGCAGTTGATTGTCTACATTTCAGGCCTAAATCCTGGGGATGTGATAAGATAGACAGGACATCTAAAAACCCTGATTCATTCTACCACCAAGAAGGATGGGGAATTCACAAGGAAGGCTTTCAACCAAGCATTCCTGTGGAGATCAGTGGATTGGCCCCATTGGGAAATCATCAATAATGTCAAGGATGGTAGGAATCAATCTCCTCACTGTAGTGGTGTACACCTCTAATCCTAACACTCAGGCGGCAGAAACAGACAGATATCTGTGAGTTTGAGGCCAGCCAGATCTACACAGCTAGTTCCAGGCCAGCCAGAACTACATAGAGAAAATCTGTCTTAAAAACAAACCAACTTGCAAAAGTAGAGGGCAACCATGAACCCTGTGGTTCTGAGGAAGCACACGTGTGGGGCGCGTGGTTTTCAGTCTATAGAAATGATTGTAGTGATATGATAGATGTTAAGTCTGTGTATATGTGTGTTTCTTCCTTTGATACACTGGACTGGCCCAGGAGCAATGCACACAGTAACAGCGACACACAGCCCTATATATCTGCTTCTGACCATTCTTCACTAGAAGAACAGATACAGTCCTACACAATAAGAGAAGCCCAGGAAAATCTTATACCAAGAAATAAGGACATTCTCACTGGCTCATAGGGAGATGCTGAAATGATACAGAAGTCAGATTACTTGTGACAGTGAAGTAAGTGACTTCGTAGAGAAAAAAGTTCACAAGTGACCAGAGCAAATCCCGCCAGTGAGGGAATAGACCACATCCTGTGCTGTCTGATGAGATATAGAACCCATCACTGCTTCTCTGTTATTTTAACCAAAAGGGACCAACCTGAGCCTAATCAGGAAGAAACATTGCAGAAACCAATAGGAAGTTATTTCTCAAAGTGGCTGGCCTTATGAAGAGTCATTGTCAATGTTAAGAGAGGCCCAGGAAGGGCTTTGGTGGGGGAAAGCTGCAGACATGTGACAGCTGGTTCAACCACATAGTTTTATATTGGCTCTTTTGTCTAGAAGCATGTTACAAAAATTATGAAGAGTTTACATAGAAATGCTAAAATGAATCTTGAGCAAAGGGTATATGAGAATTCTTTGTACTAATTTTTCAATTTTCTCCAAGTTTACGATCAGTGGGCAGGAGAGATGATTTAATGGTTAAGAGAACATCCTGCTCTTGGTTCCCAGAACCTACATCTGGTGGCTCACCCCAGTAACTCCAGCTTCATCTCCAAGAGATCATATACCTTCTTCAGGCTTCTGCAGTTGCCTATACCGTCATGGCACACACACGACACAGACACACAAACATATACTATTTTGAAAACTATATTAAAGTAAATAAATTAATAAAAAATAGTAGTGAGGTAGGGAGATTCTGGACTGAGCCCAGCTCTGTCACTTCATTTCCCAGTGCTAGGGCCTGGTGATACTGGCCTGAAGACAGACAGCAGTACACTAGGAGTCCACCCTTCAGATAATGCAGGATAAGATCAGGAAGATAAGATTATCCCAACACACCTTTGCAAATGTCTTTGTGTTGCTTCAGTGGGTTGAGTTAATACCTCTCCCCACCCCCACCACATCACTGAGGCTGCCTTTGAACTCACTGTGTAGCCAAGAATAACCTTGAACTCCTGATCACCAGGCCTCCACCTTCCAAGTATTTTATAATTTTGGAGAAGAGGTTTAACTGAATGGAAGACGGTCTGGCCACTCAGATAGAGAGCACTGGCAGCTCCGGAACTCTGAGGGAAGACTGCTTGCATACCAGCTGCAGGAAGGGGAGGCCACGAGGGAATCCAGATGCGTTAGAGAAGTGGAGCCAGCACACTGGACTGACCAACAGGCTGAAGAAGAGTGTGGTAAAAACCCGAAGGCAATCCAAAGGTTCTAGCCAATGCTCCCTTATTCTTCTGAGGCATGATCTTAGGGGTAGGAGTAGAGTGTGGCCAACTAAACAAGCCAGCTCAAGCCTGACCAAGGTCATTCACATCACCTGAGCACCAACTTCAACTTTAGCTGCCAATGGCGATGACCCAAGGAGATCTGAAAAACTATGGACCAGACTCCACATAGATGAGGGGGTGGGGCCTGATACTAGTGTACTCATTTGCAAGAGTCTACTAAAGCCTTGCATCCTTACTGTTAGTTTCTCTCTCTGTCCTGCGGTGGTCTCACTGTCCATCTGTCCTGACAGAAACCAGCTCTGGCCCTGTGCTCCACACAGGAGCTCAGGACAGTACTGGATTCTGGCTCTGAGACATTCCATGGGCATCTGGTCCCTCCATTTGCCTCTGCATGAAGTGAGCTGGTCTTGGCTAAGCTGCACATCTCCCAACTGTTCTCCTCACCGTCACCATTGCCTACCGTCCCCTTCGTCCGTTCTGGACCCTCCAGGTATGGCTCCAAGGAATCCTTAGGATGCAGCTGAACTTCTTGCAGGACTCATTTGTGCCCGTTCATGACAGACCACACTTACACCTCTAGCCTCTTCTCAAGAGGACACCTAGTCTTAGCCCTCGGAAAGCAGAGGCAGGAGGGTTTGTTAGTTCAAGGTCGGTCTGGGCTACAGAGCAAGACTCTGTCTCAAAGGAACCAAAAACAGAGCAGCGACAAAACTCCCAAGGACCCTCAGTATTATTTCACTGTGTCATTTGAATTACTCCAGGGCTGCCAGAAAGTTTGTTTCTGTGTCTGGAATACATTCAAGACAGGGTTTCTCTGTGTGTAGCCCTGGAAGTCCTGGAAGTCTCTCTTTTTGGCCAGGCTGGCTTGGAAATTCACAGAGATCCACCTGCCTCGATGTGCCTGGCTCCTCTTGCTTTTCAGGAAGTCCACTCCCACTCATCTCATTTAACTTCCCAGGGGAAGCTTCCTCTGAGAAGGCTTGCTCTGTATCTTTCTGACCTAACCCAGCACTGGGAAGACTTTGTAACAGCCACTTACATTCTCTGTGCTCCACAGAAAGTTCGAGGCTAAGGAGAGCACACTTCATTCTCGTGGGTTTCGTGGTCAGGGATGACTTCAAGTTTGGTGTGCATACATGCTGGACGAATGACTAAGCACTGAATGGACACTCGTTCCATGCAAAAAGGAAGCTCCATCATTTGTAATCCAGTTCTTACCTGTCTCCCTAAAAATGGACCAGTACGAACAGTACTATAGCAAAAAGCACATAGCACAGAGGTTCAGGGGCAGCTCGGTCATCAACATTGTGGGACAGTTGTGACTTCTGATTTTGTCTCTCAGATTCATCGATAAAGTAGGAATGAGGGAATTCACTGCCTTGCGTTGTAAGGAATGCTTAGACTAGCACTGTCATGTGACTGGAATAAATACACTCGTCAGTAGCAATGGGCAGAAAAGATTACAGTCAGGGGCTGGGCCAGGTAGCACACTTCACTCACAACACGGTTCCCAGGTCACCTCTCAGTTACAAGCCATCCAGGCCCTAGCAATTTCCATCTGCTTTTTACAAGCCTCTGAGCTCGGCCACAGTCTGACCTCGAGAGAAAGCCTTTTTTGGGCTTCACTTTCCTCCTTTGTGCTCTGTATAGTGGTTCTTGAATCCTCTAAGTGCCAGAAGAGGAAGAGTGTCAGGAAGTACAGGAAGAGGAGAAGGAGGAAGAGGAAGAGGAGCAGGAACAACAGGAGGAAGAGAAGGAAGAAGAGGAAGGAGGAGAAGGAAGAGGAGGAGNGAGGAGGAGGAGGAGGAGGAGAAGAAGAAGAAGAAGAAGAAGAAGAAGAAGAAGAAGAAGAAGAAGAAGAAGAAGAAGAAGAAGAAGAAGAAAATTTTTTATACCACAATTTGGAATAAAATTTGCAATATTGAATAGTTATCATTTTGGATACCATTTTTAGGTTCCCCATAGCTAAATAACTCAAACAAGTATCTATAGTTTATTCCTAGTGCAAGCGACTATCATTCTTAACGTTTTTCATACATCAACGCTTCTTTATTCATTCCCCTTCTTCAATGTGTAAACTGACAATTCTTGGTTCTGAAGTTTTCTGCATGATTTTGGCCTTTGAGGGTATGTCACAACTGCATTGTCTAAACTCAGATATCCTCCTTTACTTCCCTACTTCCTGATCTGTCTGACTTAAGACTTTCCTCACCTTGTACATCCTATACTGTAGGCGCCATGAGGCAAGCTCAGGGGCCCTAACTTATTAGCCTGTCACTGCTCTGAGAAAAGGAAATCTAATACAATCAAATACTATACTACATATTCCCAAGTGGTGGGCAACCAGGTGATGTGGAGTCCTTCGGAAGATCATGCTGACAAAGATAAACTGGTCCAGCAAAGCCTGGGCGACAAGTGGAGGGGGAAGTGGACCAAGGTGGAGTGGAGAACAAGAAGGGGGATGGCATGAGGGACAGGACCTTATGAGCCTTGAGGAGCAAGGGGTGGGGAGAGCATGAGTGTTCCCCAGCGGCCAGGCTGAAGAGGCCCTCAGGCTAGTAATATGTATTCCAACAGGGCACACACACATCAGTCTTTGAGCAGGTGTAAGTCTGGGCTTCGACTCCTCCTAGGGAAGTCGGCTGCACACAGAGTATTGATCTGCCAATATTTTACCATTGGCGTTTTCCCTGTGAAAACAGGTGGTGTGTGTGTGTGTGTGTGTGTGTGTGTGTGTGTGTGTGTGTGATTATGTGTGTGTCTGTGTGATTATGTGTGTGTGAATTTGTGTGTGTATGAGTTTGTGTGTGTGTGTGTGTCTGTATGTGTCTGTATATGTGAGTTTGTGTGTCTTTATGTGTGAGTGTGTGTGTATATGAATTTGTGTGTCTCTGTATGTGAGTGTGTGTGTATGAGTGTATATGTGAGAATGTATCTATATGTGTGTATCTGTGTGTATATTTGTGTATCTGTATTTATCTGTTAGTGAATCTGTGTGTGTCTGTCTGTGAGTATATATGTGTGTGTATATGAGTATGTCTGTGTGTGTGTGTGTCTCTATGTATGAGTGTGTGTCTATGTGTGTGCCTATGTATGTAGGAGTGTATCTATGTGTGTGAGTGTGTATCTGTTGGTTTCTATTCTGTTTCTTTTTCCTTCATTCACACAAGGAAGGGCTCTTATGTGGCAACAAAAAGCGAAAGAAGGGTGATCTAGGAAAAGCAAGGGGGCCCCCGGTGAGGTCTGAGGTCCAAGGTTACTACTGGTAGGTTCCGTGAGAAAGCAGAATTACTCAGCCTTTCTGCTTCTTTTATTTGATGTGAACTCTTGTCAGCTGTGGGTACAGAACTCCTAAAATCAAAACCCACCATGAGTCTGAAACCGTAGCTCAGTGAGTTAGGCACTGAATCCGACTGCACAGCAGGGCTGGTTCAGAAAGAAAGGAAAGAAAGGGGTGCAGGGCCCCCTGATAAAAGCCACACGGGGAGCTGAATGGTCCCTCCAGCGGAGAGTGGTGTGGGTGGCAGTGGCTGGGGAATGGGTGGGTGTGGGGACAGGGAGGAATTTACATCTCTTGGCTCAGTTAGATCTGAAAGCGCACATCCTGTTTTTCTGTAGGTTGGGCGCATTGGGCTCCAAGAGCCTCCTCTGACCATGGCCTGCTGCAGGAAATGAGTGTCAACAGTCTTGCAGATGGGAACCAAACTTCTGGGAGACTGACTAACCAAGAAGAAGCAAGTCCAGCCCCACCAGCCCCTGCCCTCCCTCTACCCCAATTCGGAGACTCCAGGCCTCACCCCCTCCTCCCTGGAGACTATCAACAGGAAGTTAAATCGGCTGGAACACTCTGTTCCCCTTGACATTTTTTTGTTTGAAATCTGCAGCTGTGTTAAGGCTTCGTGAATCCTCTCTGGCTCTGCATCCTGGGTCCATCTCTTTGCCTGTCTGGAGTTTTTCCTCCCTCATCCATGCACAGAAGACTGAACATTTGGCACCAAGAACTGAGGCTATATAACAGCATGAGAGCAAGCAAATGAGAACGAAGGAAGGGTTTCCAAGAAGGGAGTCAGGTGTTGAGAAAACACCAGGGGCTGAAATGCTGGCTGCTGGTAGGCTAAAGATGTTGTTGGCCTGACCTAGGGATCATTACTGAAGAAAGGCTGGCAAGATTGTAACGGAACCCCACATAAACTCTCTCCTCCTCACTCACTCATGGTGCTCACCCCCTATCAGCCATGTGTGGGTGTATCTTCTCTCCTAACATCCTATGCTGCCAACGCAGCATTCTCTACAGCCGCCCAACTCACTCATACGTTCAGGAAGCAGTCGGCGCTGACATGAAGGAAACTTCTCTCTGTCCTTTAATCTCAACTCAGCTTGTCAGGTAAGGAATAAAAGAAACAGAACCAAAATAAGCAAGTTACAGTTCCCCAAAGCAACTTGGTCCTGTTGGAGATGCTGTTTCTTCTTTTCCTGTGGCCGCTCCTGTCTCGCTACTTGTTCATGTTTCTGTCTTCATGGAGCACAGCGGCTCTGGCACTCTTGGGAGTGAGACGCCATCCCTCGAAGGCTGCCTTTCCTTTGGTTGCCTTGCCCTCAAGTATGAGAGGAAATACCTCAAGAGTTAGACTAAGCCTCCGAAGCCACCAAGCACTTTAGGAAGGGAATTAATCTCTTCCAAGTTCTCTCTCAACAACCGGAGAAGAATGTCCCCACCCCCCCCTGTTCATTACTGCGCATGTGCAAAGCATCAACGCTGGCTCTAAAGACCACCCAGGAAAGTGGCTTATCATTGGTTGCTCTGGATATGCTTCCTGTGTGAAGCCTTAGGGACCACTGTTTCCCAAACTCACGTGTGAGAGAACACACCTTAACTGCGTTCACTCAGAAATCCAGACGATGCTACAAAACCCAGATGGAGATCTTTTATTAGCAATTGGTCATCCTGGGCTTGCCCCCCTGCCCACCCACTCTTCTTCCCTCCCTCCCTCCCTCCCTCCCTCCCTCCCTTCCTTCCTTCCTTCCTTCCTTCCTTTCTCTCTCCCTCCCTTCTCCCCTTCCTTCTGCCTTTTTTCTCTCTTCTTCCTTTTCTTTTTTTTCCTTCCTGACTCTTAAGATCAAAATCATAACATCACACATAAAGAAGCAGTCTGCCTGTGAGGTTCATCCTCAGCTGGGCTGTCATTTCTAACACCAGATTAGCATCTGTCTGATTTGATATTTCAATAAATTCCAAGCCAATAATTCCAATAAATATATGCAACGTTGAGAACGTTGCTTTGTTTTCTTTCCTTTTTTTCTCCCCCTCTTTCTTTTCTTTTTTTTTTTTCCCCCCAACAACAGGTTTTACTGTGTAGCGCCTGTCTGTCTTGGAATTCACTCTATAGACCAGGCTAGCCTTGAACTCACAGAGATTCCCCTGCTTCTGCTGGGATTAAAGCTTTGTTTTATTTCTTCAGACAAAGTCCTACTTAAGTTGCCTAAGCTCACCTTGAACTTATGATCTTCCAATCTCAGCACCATCAATGCTAGAATTCATAACCATTCATTTTTACTCTCAGCCCCAAACCTGTATTTTATTTTTAATTTTAAGTACACGCATGCAAGTCAGAGGAAAACTTAAGGGAGCTGGTTCTCTCCTTCCACCATATGGGACCCAGGGATGGAACTCAGGTTGGCCAGCTTGGCCAGTGCATCTTTACCCACTGAGCTGTCTTGCTGGCCCCCAAACCCTATATTTTAAAAAGTAAAGCCTACAGGTAGCCTCATACTCCACAGTGAAAAACTGACAGTTTTCTCCATAAAGTCAGCAGCAAGGTGAGGGGGCTCTATCTTTCCACTTGTCTTCCACAAGGCACCAGGAGTTTTAGTCAGAGAGGTCAGCAAGAAGAGACAACACACATGGAAATCAGAGAGGAAGAAGAAACCTTCACTTTCAGATGGCGTGCTTTTATTTGTATAAAATCCTGAAGATTCTGCAAGAAAACACTGCTGGAAACAATAAACAAATCCAGCAACGCTGCAGATAGAATATTAACACACAGCTCAGATTCTGCACAGCTCGAGCAACCCAAGAAGGAAGGCAAGAAAAGGGTTTGAAATGGCATAAAAAAGAATGAACTGCATAGGAAGGAGTTGACTTAGCACGGAGGGAAACACTGGACACAGAAAACCACAAACATTGAAAGAATTAAAGAAAGCTAAATAAAGAGAAAGATACTATGTGCCCATAGATCGGGATATGCTGCGTTGTTAAAGCAGTCACATTTGCCAAAGCTATCCATCCCTGTCAAGGCTGCAATAGTACTTTTTGGGTAACAGACAGGAAGGAAGGAAGGAAGGAAGGAAGGAAGGAAGGAAGGAAGGAAGGAAGGAAGGCAGGCAAAATTCATATGGAACCTCAAGGGACTCCAAATTACCAAAAAGTCTTGAAAGTTGCTAGCCTCAGATTTCTTGAATCCAAAGCATAGGACAAAGCTACAGTAATCAAAACAGTGTGGTTATTGACACGAAACCAGACACGTGGACCAAGAGAACAGAATAGAGTTAGGAACAGACCCTTGTGTCTAAGTCACATGACTTTCAACAAGGGAGCTGGCATCATGTGTGGAGAAAGGGGTGGACCTGACACCCAACAATGGGAAACTGTACGTTCATAGGCTCAAGAATGAAGGTGGACACGTTCTGTATAAAAATTAATTCAAACTGAATTAAAGGCTTGGCTTTGTATGGCACAGACCTGCAACTCTAGCGACTCAGGAGACGCAGGCAGGAGGATGTCAAGGTCAAGGCCCAGCTGGACTACAGAGTGGCTTCAGGGGCAGCCTGGAAAACCCTGTTTCAAAATTAAAAAGTAAAGGAGAGCTGAGTCCACCCACAGCTCAGTGGCAGGTACTGGAAGCCCTGGGTTCAATCTCAGTACAGAAATAAATACGTAAGTAAAGTCCTAAAACCGAGATCTACTGTGAAAATGTGTGTCATGGATCTGGCAACATTTTGTTGCTCTTGTTGTTTGTTTGTTGGTTTTTAAATTTAACACCAAAAGGACAGAAAACAGTGGCAAAATAAACACAGGGGCTAACTACAGAGACCTGAAGACTCTAGCCCATAACAGGAATAGGAACAGTGAAAATCAAGTTATGCCACTGAAAATGATCATGTATATGATAAAAGTTTAATATAAAGTAGCTTATATTTTATAAATGTAAGCTATTTATATAAAATATGATTTATATAGAATATGCAAAATTTTTTAAACACAAAAAAGGAAAAACAAACCCATCCTCTCCTACAATTCAACAACCACAAACCCACTAATTCAGTTTAAAAATAGCTCAAAGGACCTGAATGAACATCTCCCTAAAGAATATGTGCAAGTCTATGAAAGGATGCTCGATGCTACTAATCATTAGCAGAACAGCAGAATCCCCGTCATCTATGACTTTACACCCATTTAAGATGTCAGCTGAAGACCACAATTCAAACCATAAAAAAGACAGTTAGCTGTTGGGGACACAACATAAAGGTCCTTGTGCCCAGAGATCTCCAGGAAAACCAGCAATATTCAGCATATAGGATTGTTCTCTCAAAGGGATGGATGTAATTCCCCCTCTTCCATCCAGAAAGCTGGGGATGTATGGGTTTGTGCAATTACCTACATGTGTGCTAGAGGTCAGAAGAGGGCACTGGATCCCGAGGGCATGCACTTACAGATAGCTGTGGGCTTCCATCTGGGTGCTGGGAACTGAACCTCAAGAGCAACAAGTGGTCTCAACTGCTGTACCATCTCTCCAGCCCAAGGGGAGCCTCCCTAGCCCCACCTGCCCACCCTGCCCAATGGGTATGGAGTCTCTGTTTAGCAAACAGGAAAACTTGGCATCATTGAGTTTGTAACAGATTCCTACTGCTTACCCAGGCTGCACTCAAACTGATAGGCACAAGTGAAGTTTCTACCTCCATGTCCTGAACAGCTAAGACTTACAGTGTTGCACTGTTCAGTGTGCTTGGCTTGGGGGCTATCACACAACAGCTTAAAGCAGAGTCGGTGCTATTGCTCTGGACGCTGGCTAAGAAGGTGAATGTTATGCTGGAGGTGGGAGGAAGGTGTTAAACTGAATTCTTGAATAGTCCTGACCACAGATCGTCCCCAATAATGTCACACTTCTCTCCAGGCGTATGATTCACTGGGTAAAACATTCTGAGAAAACAGATATGACATCGATTAAAAAAAAAGAAAAGAAAAAACCATTATAATATCAAACCATAAGCTGTGGTCTGCCTCATGAAGGTGTGTGTTCTCCAGGACTGAAGGCCACTGGCTGGAGACAAAGCCAACTTCAGACAAGGGCGTCAGAATCCCCCTTGTCCTGATCCAGGCTGATGAGTTGACTTTCGAGGTAGTTTCCAACCTGGAGATTCTGAGGTGAACCACAGGGCTGAGCTGACCAGAGGCAAGAGGAGAGGTAGAGTGCCCTGGGCTATGCACACTGTCGAAGTCTTTGGCTGGGCATTGAGATTAGCTGCTGAAGCCACAGCAAATACAAGCAAATCCCTAGGTTCTCCTTGCCTGCCTCCTCAGGTGATCTGAATAGCAATGATTGGTGCATATAACCGACCCTCTGGTGGCAGTTCATTTTAACATCGCCAATAAGAGGTGTTAAGATCACCTCTGTATCAACTGATAAGGAAATGTGTGACTAAGAGAGACAACATTAGCACTGGTGGATCTGCACCCTGTGCTCCACACACCCAAGCTCAGCTTCGATGAATAGGAGTTCTTCCTAAGGTGTCCCAGAACACCCAGTCCGGTGCTGGTCACAGTTGTGCTGGTCATTTTCTGTACCCATCCCTAACCCACTCAAGGCTTCATGAAGAATGTGTGATGCTTCAATCTCAACCCTACCCTGAAAGCTGCAAGGCTTCTGCGATGGCTACCGTAATTGGCTTAGTGAGGCCTCTGGTGGACTTCAGCTATGGATTTCTACAACCTGGCAAGTTTGCTTGTCCAAGGACTGGCTTGTTAAATGGATGGGCTCTGGCGCTGTGATGTTCACAGAGGAAGTTCACAGTACCGTCTCACCATGATCCTCGTTGAATACATTCTCTTTTAGGACATCTGAGATGATCTCCTGGTAGTCCCTGAAGAAGAACTGGATGGCGGTTGTCAACCTCCCAGTACTTGTGGCTTGGGGTCCAGGCCCAGCTGTTGCAGGAAGGATGAGCACGAAGGCTTCCAGGTTGCAGCGGTTCCATGATCCTCCTAGCAGCTGCGGAGCTCCTCAGAAGCACAGGCAGGTAAGAGGGAGTGAGGGGAGGGTTGGAAGGGTTGGGTGGGGATGAGTCAGAATGGAATCCTTTCAGGCTTCCCAGGGCTTCTCCTAAGGTACCAGGGTGCTTCAGGCACTGTGGCTTCTGGGCATGTCACCTGCTGAAGGTTGTCAGCCCACCCAGGATGTGATCTGCGTCAAGAGCAGCTGAAATCTCTGAATGTTCAAGACACTTAAATGATGGCAAAATTTAGGATTCTGTAAATGTATGCTATATAAATAAAATATGTATTATTTATTCACTTATTTATTTTGAGGTAGGAACTCACTCTATAGCCCTGGCTACAACAAAGAAACTTTGTTTCTTTCCTCCTTCTCCTCTCTCCCTCCCTCCCCCCTCTCAAGTCCTTCCTCCCTCCCTCCCTTTCTCCTTCCTCCCCGCCCTTACTTTCACTTTGAGACAGTGTCTCACCATCCAGGCTCCAGGCTGACCTGGAACTCTTTTGGTTGTTGAGGAAATCCTTGAACTCCTCTGGAGTTCGGAGATTACAGGTAGGAACTCACTATGCCTTTTGGAGTTTCTGCCCCAGCGAGCTGAAGTCTCTGACTAGAGACTGCTATCTGGAATGTTCCACAGACCAGACAAGCGATTCCAGTTCCTTCCATCCCAGATCCTACTCCTAGTTCATTCTTTTGAAAATGAGATCGGTCTTGTTTACCCAGCTGTTTGCCCCAGGATCAATGAAAGAATCCGTCCTCTTTTTTTTCTCATTTTGTTTTTTTTCTGAAAACATCAACAGCAAAACCCTAGCCATCCACCAATTCAATACAGTAAGCAGGATGCAGTCACCATGCACTGAATATTGAGCACGTAGCCTGCTAAAGAGAAATGGCTTTGTTTTCTTGGGCCTCCTCCTGGAGCACAAGGGTCAGCGGAGAGGACCTCATGGGCTGGGAGGAAGTGTAGTTAACTTCTTACTGCAACCATCTTACATGCAACACCTGTCTTAATTCTGTACAATTTTTTTTTTCACTGTTGTGGGTTTTGGGACCAGCCATGCAAACCCTTTTATCTTTCTGTGTGAATCTGAGGCGAGGAGGCTGCACACTGTTGCAAGGCTTAGTTAGGTAAGATCTTGTCCAGACTAACACAGGAGAGCCCTTCCCCAGACCATTTTTATTAATCTTTCTTCCCTCCCTCTTCTCTGCTCTTCTCATCTCTTGCTGTCTCAAGGGATTCAGGGCGCCACTGTAGTGGTCAGGATTCCCTCCACACCCAGCCTGACCACCAGCCTGAGGGAGAGCCCTGGGTAAGGCTAACTCCCACATCCTGGAGTAGGGGTGTGGCCGGGGGGCATGGGAGGAGGCGGGGGAAGCTGGGGCACTGTGGAGGATTCACAGAAAAGGACCACTCTGGATTAACAACAGAAGACTCCTATCAGCTTTTCTGCAGTGTGTCAGGCTGTCAGAAGTGGAAAGCGGGGGCTGCTTCATGACAGGATTCACCTGTGAACCTGGATAGCAAAACCCTTGTACCTCAGAGGGTGACAAGCAATGGAGCCTGACTCAGGCCTGGGAAAAGGCCTGGGCTTCATCCAGCCCTGCATCCAGGGGCAGGGCCTCTTTCACGGGCTTGTTGTATGGGACAGGTTTGTGTTCTAGGAAGGTAACTCTGACAGCAGGACCAGGCAACACATCTTTGAATGAACAAGTTAGGAGAGCGTGGGGTTGAGAACGAAAGGCCTAAACTGGGGGTGGGGGTGGGAGGGGATTTAAAGACTTGACAGGTCTAGGAAAGAACTTGGAATTACTTAAGATTTTGAAATAAAAAAAAAGAAAAAAAAGAAAAAAAATGAAATAAAGCAGACAGATTTCTCAAATAAAAACACAGGACATCTAGTTAATATGGAATATCAAATTTCCTGTATAAATATGTCCTGTGCAATAATTAATCGGAAGTTCTAAATGAATCAAGTGTTCTGTGGGTTTTTTTTTTTTTTCAGAGAACTTTATTTCAAACTCATCTGAAATATAAGTCTGACCTGCTGTCTTTCATTTATTTATTGTCAAGTTTCATTCCTTTTGGGTCTTTTGATACAGATATCTTATGATGTAGCCCAAGCTGTCTTTGAACTTATGATCCTCCTGCCTCAGCCTCAGCAGTGCAGGGATTATAGGCCAGCTGCGTGTACTAGCCACATGCATGTGTCGACATCCAGCTACAATTGCTAAATGATACCGAATTCCCTAGTACTGGTCCTGCTGGGAAGGAAGGAACTGCTTGGGAACCGGGAGGAGTACTTGATGCCATCGCATTTCTAATTTGTATCCAGAGTGTGGGTAGAGATAAAAGCATTTTCAGGTATTATCTTTGTTTCTGTGTCATGGCGCTTGCACCATCCACCATTCACTGAGGATATTGTGTGTATGTGTGTGTGGGTGGGTGCACGTGAGTGTGGCAGACATGCGTGTGTACCTGGAGGCCAGAGGTTTTCTCAGACAGGGTCTCTCTCTAGGACCTGGGGCTGGCTGACTAGATTAGGTGCCAGGTCAGAGGGCACCACGGACCTGCATGTCTCTATCTCCCAGCACTGGGATTACAAATACTCTTCATCACTTTCAGTTTTAATTCTGATGATGGAGATCAAACCCAGTCTTCCTGATTGCAAGGCAAACCATTGCTCCTTGTGCTATCTCCTAGCCCCTGGTTGTTACATGGTTGTTACATTTTAGTATTATTTTAAGTTAACAATCCCGAGGAAATGACTAGTTCAGATGGTTGTTTTGTTTTGTTTTCTCTCTCTGTCCATTACACTAAAGGCACTACCCTAGTATGAGTTTTTAAATCCTCCCGATACCCAGACTTTGCATGTACACCCTAGGAAATGCCCATAGAAGAAGGAAACTTCTGGCAGATCTGACTCAGGATTCACCAGCTGAGAGCCTCAGCCACTGTGTGAGTGGAAGGGGAACGCCCTGGTGTGCTTGCAGACATTGGGCAAGCTTGGGTTGAGAGGGAACTATGGAATTCTATTAAGTACCCAGGAGTGGGATCTGTCACTCACCTCCCAGGCATCCAGTGAGTGGGAGATAGATAGAACTCTATAGGTGGGTGGGACTCGCTGCCTGAGAAGATTGGGAACTAGTAAAAGCCACAGAGTTTGTTGGAGAGTGTTGAGGGATTCAAGTCCCCCACAGAGGCCACCTCTCGCTAGCTGGTTTAAACTGATACTCGGCAATGCTTGCTGACCTTGGGTTGGAACACAACCCGCCTTCTGCTTCCTTGCATAGTGTTTAATTGTTGCTGGGTTTTTCAGTGTCTCCTGATACTTGGTAGGGGTTCAGGATGATGTCAGCCCTGGGCTACCCAGCAGAGAGCTTTCCCAGGTTTCTCCGTGTAAACTGGAGCCACCAGAACTGTGGCATGCTGACCTTGAACCAATCAGCCATTCTTTCCCAGGCATCTCTGACCTTTCAGGTCCAGCCAAGAGCTCAAAAGCTCCCATCATTATCTGAGCCCTTCATCCACACAATGGCTCCCACTGTGGAGTTCACAGATGCCACAGGCTCTCCTTCCTCCAGGCGTCACAGAAACCACTGCCCTTGTAAAATGACTCCTGGCTTGTTGGAGTTACGGCAGGGAGATGCTGGCCCCTGAGTCTTAGCCCTCTGACTTGGGAAGATTAAACCCCATGAGCAAGGCTGATCCACCTGGGGCAAGGGAGAAGGGTGGGCGGGGAGAGGGCAGAGTAGTTACAGGTGGATACAACCACCTTCATTTCACAGAGGGAGAAACGTCAACTCAGAGAGGGTAAGCAACTTGGTCAGGCAGAACCGGCTGGGCTAGGATCAGATCTCTGACCTCTTGACCTCCAGCCTGGGGCTTTTAAAATCACTTTGAAGGAAAGAGTGGCTGCTTTTTCTATGTGAGTACAGTAAAGATGCAGGAGCATCATGTGTATGCATAAGTTTGGGCGCTACATGGTGTCTATAGGTGACAGCATCAGGCATAACCTATTGGTAACAATGTCCTCTGACACCCTGATTTAGCTGCTAGCATCTATTGTGCCAGTTTCCTTCCCTTGTGACGATTATTTGTGATTCACATAAGTTAAGAGTAAATGCTAAGTGGTTATAGCAAAGAAATACAAAATGCAGTGAGTGGCTTAGACTCAGCTTCCTTCTTCACATAAAATTCCCAGGTGAGTAGTTCAGAGCCAGTATACATCAACGTGGCTTCCTCGGCTCCAACCATCACATTCTTCATCTGCCATTCAGGATGGAGGAAGGCATAGGACATCTGGCCTGGATGACTTCACATTCTCTTTTACTTATAGCCTGTGTTGAGCCATACAGTAGGTGCAAAGCATGTTGGGAAATGGGGGATGGGGTGGGGTGGGGGTGGGGAAATCTGTTGTCATTTTTAAAAGAGAAAACATATCAGCTGCTACTACCTGGCTTCCTGCCTGGCTTGATAGGTCTTTTATGTCTTTAATAAGAAGGAGGGGCTTTGAGATATCTCTGCCCAGAAGGTATGATCTTAGCAAGTCTGTGTAACTTCTTCAAAATTCAACTTTTCCCCTGCTCAGTGAAGTGAAGAGAATTCTTAATCTACACATCTTAAGAGAATGCTGGAAATTCCAAATAGATGAATGAACCCCAGAGCCTGCTAGCGGATGCCGGGCCAGGTGGAAAGTGACGGGGCCTATCCTGGGATGCCTAGAAGACTATTTGACTTGTTTTCTACGTTTTTGTTAGTGTATACTAATTACACATCACAGTAGGTTTCACTGTGGCATTCTCACACCCATATATAACTTTGATCATATTCACTTTCCATTCCTCCTTATATTTTATTTATTTATTTATTTATTTATTTATTTATTGGTTTTTCAAGACAGGATTTCTCAGAGTAGGTCTAGCTATCCTAGAAGTTACTCTATAGAACAGGCTAGCTTCAAACTCACAGAGATCTGCCTGCCTCTGCCTCCTCCCCCATCACCACCCGCAGCCCATCTTACCTTAGCTCTCTTACCTCCCTCTCACACCAGTTCGGCCCACTCCCTTTATCTTCCTAATCTCCCTTCTACAGTCCAGCTACCCCGCTTCCAGGCCCCGCCCCTCGGAAAGCCAATGAGACTAATTAGAATTGGTTACAGGAGCGTGGGTACCTTATCAGAGGCTATACCATCGAAGAAAACTCCTCCCCCCCTCCAGCAAACATTAACCTCCTATAGACCCTCGGGAGAGTGGGGCCTCACAAGTCCCTCATCCACAACCTCCTGTTGAGGGGCCCAGTTGTGTACAAGTCTTGTTGCAAGCAATCACACATGCTGCAGGCCCAAGGATGCAGCAGGCGGGCCACGTCAGAAAACAGTATACTGCTAATGCCATCACCTTGCTTCTGTCCCTTCGTCCCTAATAACCCCTGAGATTTGGTTGGTGGGCAAAGGTGTGTGTGTGTGTGTGTGTGTGTGTGTGTGTGTGTGTGTGTGTGATACAGGCGCCCTATTTAAGGCTGAGCATCCATCAACTGTTTTTCAACATCTTGAGTAGTTATATGAGTCTCAGCTGTAACTGCCACCCACGGAGAAAAGAAACTTCGTTTGGACAAAATTGACAGCCTCACTAACCTATAGCCATAAACATGAACACTCAAAAGGTGACTTGCCAGGCACAGCATACCCACTTAGCATTGCTTTGGTACGTCTTTTAAACGTATCAGCCCAAGCTGGCTTCAGCCTGGTTGTAGGTGAGAGACCTGCAGAGCTGGTCTTGGGTTTGCCCGACCCCTGGTGCTGTGCTGTGTACAGACGCTAACGTGCCTGTGCTGTACACTCCTGTGGCTCTGTTTGTACACTGTGACCAACTGTTCCTCAGGGGCTCTGTTCCTGGCCTTCTATGCTTCCCTCTGGTGAGTACCTGCTGGCTGCTGAGGTGTCATCGTCGGTAGCCAATGAGGGCCGTGGAACTTTTTCCTCCGTGAGTGGGTTTGAGTAGAGAGCCCTTCCGTAAGGAGGAAGGCATTAGAGAGCCCCCAGGATGCCTCCGAGCCATTCTCCACCCCTTCTATGCAGCAATGCACAAACAGCTTTAGTAACCCTGTCCCGCACTCCCGGTGGAGTCTGTGACAATCTCCAGCCTGCTCCTGTTTTATGGAAACCTGTTCTTACCCATTAGCCTTTAATCTCCTTAGAGGAAAACCTTCTCTTGCCACCTTCTCTTGTAATCTTCTCTATTACATCACTTAGGGGCGTATAATGTACCAGCGTTTATCCCCTGCCAGCAGGAATTTGAGTTTGTGGGAAATCCTTGCACAGAACCATACAGTCACCAAGCGAAAGGAGGTAAGATCTGAATGCAGGACTTCTGGGGCCAACTCTGGCCCTCTCCATGACATTGTTTAAAATCACACTTAAGCCGGAAGGGGTAGAAACCGAAGATTGTTTGGTGTAGCTTCACACCCTTGCTGGGAACTCAGAATTTAAGTGAATGGTGGTTTTCACCATTTCCACCCTCCAACCCCCACCCTAGCCCTGGCTGTGTTTATTGTCTACTTTGGTTGTTAGATTGATGTATTTTTAGTTTTTTTTTAAATTTTACTCTATGTGCATGGGTGTTTTGCCTGTATGTATATCTGGGTACCAATTGTGTACCTGATCTCCAGGAAAGCCAAAAAGAGTGTGAGAGCCCCTGGACGTGGAGTTACAGATGGTTATGTGCAGTCACGTGTGAGCTGGGAATGGAACCCTCTGGAAGAACAGCCAGTGCTCTTCACTGAGTCACTTCTTCAGCCCGTGGATAGTAGGTGTTTTAAAACAACCAGAGCAGCATTCCAAGACTTGAAGTGTCTAATGAGCCTTCACAACGGGGAAGGGATTCCTGTAGCGCCTGTATGATGGGATTCCTAGAACAACTGGAGCCAGAGTCAAACAAGACTGTGGCTGATGCCTGTGTCAAGCCCGCTGCCATGAGACTCTGGCACCAGCAGATGGCTCTTGCAGCAGGTGTCCACAGGGGAGGGAATGTCCCAGGAGTCACGGGCACTCATCCTGGCTTTCCAGGCATGGTCCAGTTTTACATTGTTTGTATCACAGGGAGCTGAAGTCATATGTGGGCCTCAGAGATAGCCATAGGTAAACGTGGTTGTCACCAAGCTTGACAATCTGTTTGATCTCTTGGACTCACACAATGGATGAAGGGAACTGAGTCCTCAGACCCGTACATGCACGTGGTTGCACACACACACTGACCATAATAAGAAACTGGGTGTGGTGGCACATATCTTTAATCCCAGCACTTGGGAGACAGAGGCAGGCAGATTTCTGAGTCCAAGGCCAGTCTGGTTTACAGAGTGTGTTCCAGGACAGCCAGGGCTACAAATTCCTGAACCCTATCTCGAAAAACTAAAAACAAACAAACAAACAAACAAACAAAAAAACATTTATTGCTCTTGCAGAGGACCTGGGTTTGTCCCCAGAACTCCCATTGGTGCCACAATTCCAGTTCTAAGGGATACAACACCCTCTTCTGACCTCCATGTGTGCGTGTGGTATACAGACATGCATGCCGGCAAAACACTCATACACATAAAATAAATAAAACACCTTTAATGTTTTGGGTTTTGTTTTGTTTTGTTTTGTTTTGTTTTTAAGAAGCAGCTAAAGAAGCAGAAACTGTTCTTTTGACCTCGTTGCACAAAAGAAGGGGTGACCCAAGGTCCCTTACAACACATTCGGAATTGCATCTGAGGAAGTGAGCGAGCGTGCTCCCCATCGAGGCCTTCAGTTAGTGGCTCACCATGGGTGGCAACCCCTTACTGTTCTAGTTCTTCCCACAGGAGGATGGGGTTACTGTACTTCATAAGCGCAGCCAAAGCAAACGAAAAGTTTGTTTGTTTTCTAGGGTCCCTCGCTAACCCCTCCCAGCCCAGCCGTGGAATTCCTTGACCTTTGCTTTACAAGGAGACTCAAGATGTCCACAGAGGCTGGGGAGATAGGAAGATCCTAGGCTTGCAAGCATGAAGACGTGAGTTCGGAGCCCTAGAACCCTTCTAAAAGCCAGACAGTGCAGCACACATTTGTAATGCCAGGGTTCCCATGGCAAGATGGGGGGCAGACAGAGAACCCCTGGATGCTAGCAGGCCAGCCCGCTTGGTGGACAACGCTGTAATGGAAAACAAAAGATCCTGTTTCAAACAAGGTAGATGTTGAGGGCTGGCACTGGATGATTCTTCTGACCTCCATGTGCACAATATAGCATGTATGTACCTCCATTCATGCGCGTCAACATTTACACACACACACACACACATGAACACACACACACATGGACACACATACACACATAGAGCAGAGTATTTACTATGAGGTGGCTGCTCTGTATCTCAAGGCACTTAAGCCCATACATGTTAGTCTTTATAAAAAAACTGAATTTTAATTTTATGTCCATTGGTTTTTTTGCCTGCATATATGTCAGTGTGAGCATGGTAGACCCCTGGAACTGGAGTTACAGACAGTTGTGAGTTGTGAGTCCTGGCAATTGAACCCAGGTCCTCTGAAAGATCAGCTCTTAACCACTGAGCCATCTCTGAAGCCCTTATTGTTGTTTTTGTTTTTGTTTTTGTTTTTTTTTGTTGTTGTTCTTCTTCTCCTCCTTCTCCTTCTCCTTCTCCTCCTTCTCCCCCCCCCCTGTGAAAAATTCCTTAATTTTTTATTCCTGGTACCACTACCACAATTTACAGGACAATATGCCTGATGTAATAAAGAGAAAGGTACTGTTGTAACAGATAAAAGGCCTCAGGGATATTTATCTAATTGACACTACAGTGCATTAATAAACAGCTGCACATTTTGCAAACCCTACTATGATAGTCCCAAGCTTCCTGTTTAAGCTGCAGCGATGTTTCTGACTATGGGTCATTGCTCTCTCTGCAGCAGACTTTTACAGTTCCTCTAAGGCATGTGGAACGACCATCTCAAAGTAACCTGTGGCTTTCCTGACAACTCCTCCCTTTATCTCCTGCTAAGAACTATAACCTTCTCTACTGTTCGTAAAACCTTCTGCTGCCAAGTCCACCACTTCTACCATCAGACTTACAGCCACTGCCATTGGGACTGCCTGAGCTTCTTCCACCAAAACCGCCTCACCCCTGGATCCTTGCTGTTATCCACTCTAATTTCCAAAGTCATTATAGTTCCCACCACCACCACCACCACAGTCACCTCCACCAAAGTTCCCTCCACTGTAACCACCACATCCTCCTCCACCACCTTGGTCTCCATATCCTGCTCCACCATCATAGCCTCCTCTACTGTTGTAACCATGGCCACCACCACAGTTACCACCATCACCTTCACATCCTTTATATCCACCACCACCACCACTTCTGTAACTACCTCTGCAGCCACCATCTTGGCCACCCATAGTCTCTTCTTCCACCAAAGTTTCCACCAAGACCAAAATTGCCTCCAAAGTTTCCTCCTAGACCCACAAAGTTGCCACATCCTCCTCCTCAACCCTCTATGATACAGCAGGCCACATCTCTTCTTCATGACTCTCTGTGGTCAGCAGATGCATCTCTTGTTTAGAAACATCTCTTTTCACTTCACAATTACACCCATCGACAGTGTGGCATTTCTGAACAATTTTACCAACTCTGCCATGATCATCAAAAGTTACAAAAGCAAATCCTCTCCTTTTTTCCCCACTCTCTGACTTCTGTGATGTGGATGGTTTCTGCCGTACTTTTCAAAGTAGTTTCTTAGATTACACTCTTCTGTATTTTCTTTTATACTACCAACATTTTTCTTCACCATTCAATGAGCACCAGGGCTTTTGGCCTCTCTAGAAATGGCGCTTAGGTTCCACCCCAGTCATCAGCTTTGTGGGAGGTGGGGGAATACTCACTGCAGCATCATGAGACAAGGTCAGGAGCCCGAAGCCTCTGGAACATCTTGTTTGGGGATCCCTCGTTATCACACAGTCTCTAAAGGTGCCCCATTTCTCAAAATGTTCTTTTATTTGTTGTTCCAAAGCTCAGACCACCAAAAAACAGCTTTCTCAACTGTTCTGGGTCCTTTGGACCACGGCCTCCGTTTTGAGTCCAGACGTGCCTCTTCCAACTCTAATTCCCCTGTTGGTTTTCTTTGGTCCAGTAAAATCCATGCAGTAGAACACAACGCACTCACTTGCTTAATGGTGGTTAAGTTCACTGGCCCTCTGTGTTCTGAGTCCCTGGCAGGTATGACGTGCTGTGACGGATGCTTCAGATGGACACTCGTGTAGGTCACCCCACAGCACCACGGAATGACACTTCCATTTGAAAAGTTTTATTTATTTTTATTTTATGTTTACGAGTGGTTTGACTACCTGTGTACGGATACCTTATGCATGTAGTGCTTGCAGAAGCCAGACGAGGTAATCGGATTGTCTGGAACCCTCCATGTGGATGCTGGGAATCAAACTTGAGTCCTTTTCCAGAGCAGAAAGTGCTCTTAACTGCTGAGCCATCCTTACAGCTCCAATACTTCCGTTTTAAGCCAAGAAGTATTATAGGTCATTTATCTTTTATTCTAGTTTAGACCCTGAAACTGATGTTTTGACAATACCGGTTCTGTCTGTGCACAGACTTCCTGGTTTGAGGGAGGCTCCAGCTATAGTCTGGAGCGTCGAAACATGCCTCACTGTTGAAACCTGCGACTCTGAGACACAGCAAAATTCTCCCATCCATGAGTTCACAGATCATTTGCAAGACTTGCAAGCTATAGAAACAGCGCCCTCTTGCGACCAGAGCATGCCACACAGTTTCCAGAGAAAGACGCTTCAGTCTAGGAACTGTGGCGATCTCTGCCCCCACAACTCACTCTCATTTTCTTCCCTCCTCTCTTCCTGTATTTATTTTGAGGCAGGGTTTTGCTGTATAAGTATAGAACTCACAAAATAACTCAGGCAGATCTCAAACTCAAACGCATCATCCTCTTGCCTCAGCCTCCAAAGAGCCAGAATCGTAGGTTTGCCCCACTAAGTCTGGCATCCCGCTATGTTTCAACAGTGTTCAGAGTAAGACTGGTGACGTAATTCCGGAGCAAGGTTCAGTAAAGCATCCGAGAGCGCAAACAGTACATCCCAGGGAGGCTACTGTCTCCCTGTTTCGAAAGTAGGGTTTAGAACTGCTTAAAATGTTTAAATGAGTGAAAAGGAAATCCATCAAACACAGATGTATTTCTCTTGACTGGGCTTTTGATAAACGTGACAGAATGCAAACATGCAATCTCTTGAAAGAGGCCCTGCTGCTGACAAACAGCAAGATTGCTGTCCTTTAAGTAACTAAGAAGGAAGAAGGGACAAAACCGCTCAGCATGTTTTTGTTTTTTTGTTTTTTGTTTTTTTGTTTTTTGTTTTTTTTAAAAAAAAGTTCTTGCTATCGGAGCCCGAGGACCTGGATTGAGGACCCAGGTTCAACACCCGGAGATCCCATGTTAAATGTTGGATACAGAAGCCCTCATCTGTAACCCAAGCGTTCCATCTGAGAGATGAGAGCTGGTGACAGAGTTGGCTGGAAGCTCTTAGGCCAGCTAGGCAGGAGTACTCAGCTTCACTTCATCAGAGACCACAAGACAGACTCTGGCGCAATAACGTGGAAGGAGAGAGCTGATTCCCAAAAGCTCTTCTCTCGCCAGTGTGTGCGCTTGCATCTGAGAAAATTATAAGGATTTTACCTCAACACGTGACTCACAGTGCCAACTTCATCTCAACAGAGGGAGAAAACTAGACCCAAATGTCCCGTTGGTGCTACTGAAATCTTTTGATACCTCATCTCACAATGGAGCCCAGGCTCGCCTCAAACTGATAACCTCCTGCTTAGCCTCTCAGAGAGCTGTAGCTACAGATGCTCCCAGCACTCCTGGCTTCCAAGTCCCTTTGAGAAAAAGAGTCAGTGAGTGCTGTAGCTCATGAAAGAAAGGGAGACATCAAAAGGGTTCTCAAGCAGCAGTGTGGTGGGAGAGCCTTTATTTATTATAGATGCAGCCTCACCCACAGATCTGACGCCATTAATCTGGGCCTGAGGAATCTGCCCGCTCCAGAAGGAAGCGGAATTTTCAATAACTGCTCAGGGGACAGTTTTGAAAGGGGATGTTGTCATGGCAAGACTGCGATGATCTGAGCAGGGAAGAGAAGTGAGAGCAGATGCCACTGCTCACAAGGACAAACATCTCCGAGCAAAATGCCTTGATTTATGTTTATTTTAAGCTGTGGTTTCTTTCTTTTTAAAAATAGACTATCTTTTATTTATTCTTTGACAACATCGTACATGTAAACAATGTATCTTGGTTGTATACATTCTCCCTCCTTCCCTCTCACTCCCCTTAAGCATCAGGCGCCCCAGCAGTCGCCCTCCCTACTTCAAGTCCTTTTTAAAAAAACTATTATCTGTAAGAACCAATGTGATTCTTACAAGCAAAATGAAGCCACTAGTTCAGTTAGGAGTTTATACGGCCTTGTGTGGTTTGGAAAGCATCGATTGCCTAAGACAAAGGCTCCTCCTTCCTTTTTTGTTACCGTATGTGCTGTGCTGTGCCTTTCAATATACAAAGAGAGTGGCCTTCATTTGGGCCACTGCTTAAGATTAGACTCTTTTTGATTAGACCATTCTCTTGTAGACAAGACTTGTTTCAGATTGGACTACCCCCTGACTAGGACAAGAGAGAGATCAAAACTCTTGTGAGTAAAATGGACCCACTCTTGGAAAAATGATACCAGGAGTTAGTTGTTCTTCTTTATGCAGCATCTGCATCTGTTTTTATGTTATGTGTATGAGTGCTCCCCTGCATGTATGTATGTGCACTACATACATACTATGTGTCTACCTGGTACCCTCAGTCCAGAAGAGAGCTTCAGAGCCCCTAGAGCTGGAGGTAAAACTGGTGTGGTCACCATACAGATGCTGGAAACTGAACTCAGGTCCTCAGCAAGAGCAGCAAATGCTCTTAGCCACCGAGGCATGTCGGAAGGCCTTCCCACGGAGCTTGCTATTTCCACGGTGCTTCCATATTGATGCCCATAGCAGGAGGTGATTTTTTGTGGTTGTATGATGATCCTCTCGGTGAACAGTTCCCATGTTACTCTCTGCTGAGGAAAGTTGAGCAGGTTCTACTCTATCTTCTTCTGCTTTTTCTATTTTAAAGGCTGAGCAAAGCCCTCTCTAGAACGCTATTTGAATTCTGAGGACAACTAGGTCTAAGTATAGAAGATAATTGCACATTGTTTTCCTCAATGGCCAAGCCCACTTACAATTGACGTCTCACAATGATGCAGGATACAAGATTGACATTTGGTCTAGTCAGACCGTCATCATTCCCTCCTTCTGGGCACAAAGCCCCTGCTCTTATTTCTGTAGTTCAGGGTATGGGCTTGGTGTCTTTCCACAGTCGCCTCACTCTGAGTTTTAAGGTGAAACAAAACAAGAGACAAAACATCTCAAGTGACTAAGAACCAATGTTCAGTGGGCACAACTTTGATCTGTAAACTGTCTTGGTCAAAGGATCAAAGGCTGAAGAAGAGAGAATAAACCCTGGTGCAGACAAAGTTCCTCAAAGGATGTTAAATTTACAAGCCATGGCTTGTGGACTAGAACACCAGGTGCTTTAGCTAAGGACTGTTGGTCTGGGAAACCCAGGCTCATCAAGGATGAAAAACAACCCCAGCCACCAGGGAATTTGTGTAAACAGATATCTCCCAGGCCTAGTGGGATGATTACACACTCATGATAGGGTCTGTTGCAAAGGGGGAACAAGTGGCTTTGACCGAGAGTGCCCCCTTTGCTATGACCAAGAGTGTCCCCTTGCTAATCTGTTCCATGAGCTAATCTCTGTTCCCGAGAATTTATGACTTGTTCTCCTAGAGATCTTGATCTTTCTGGTGTATGCTAAAACAACTGTTTACAAAAGTAACTAGTGAAAGGAAAAGGTTACTTTTTATTTGGCTTATAGGTTACAGCCCGTCATCAAGAGAAACCATGGCAGGAACTCAAGGCAAGAGTTGGACCCAGACACCACGGAGGAATGATGCTTTGTAGGTTGCTCCCAGGCTCCAGGGCAGCTACCTTTCTGATGCACCCCAGGGCGACCTACCCAAGAGTAGCATCACCCAGAGTGGGCCAGGCCCTTCTCCATCAATAAGTGTCCAAGAAAATGTCCCACACTTCATTCTGATGGAGGTAATTCCTCAGTGGAGGTCCCCTCTTCCCACATGTCTCTAGTTTGTCTCAAGTTGACAAAAAAAAAACAAAAACAAAAACAAAAACAAAAACCCTAACCAGCTCACCACCAAACACACAAATTCAGCCAACAACAGGGATTAATAAGCACCTTTCAGAAACTGTAAGTACCAGTGGACTCAACTCTCATAGCCAAAGACAGAGACTCACGATTGGATCAAAACAAAATCAGAATCGAAAACAAACCCAGGATGCCTGCATTCAAGAAACACACCTCAGCACTAAAGACAAATGACTCTCGTCAGGGAGTCTAGGCTTCATGCGACCTTAATACCAGAGGGGCACATCTGCTGGTGAGCCTGCCTGCCAAATGCCAAGGGAAACAAGAATGCCCAAGGCCAGCTCTTGAAGACCCTCTCCTTGCCCACTTAGGATCTGTGTCCAGGGGTAGTAGGATGCCAGATTGCTCACTGGTAACAATAAGATCTTCTTCAAGGGTGCGTACAAGGATTGTAATCAATAATTTGATTGATTCAGTAAATATATTGAACAAATTGATGTTTGTTGATTCAATCAATAAATTGAAGGTGGAGTGGGTTGTGTAATGGTAACTGTACTAGTTAGGGTTCACTAGAAGAACAGAATTTATAGAATGAATATGTATATACATACATTTGGAATATATATGAAATTTGCTAGAGTGGCTTACAAGCTGTGGTTCTGCTAGTCCAACAATGACTGTCTATCAATGGAAGTTCCAAGAGTCCAGTTCAGTCCATGAGCCTGGTGTCTCAGCTGGTCTCCAGTATACACCGGAATCCTGAAGAAGTCAGTTCCAATGCCAGTGAAGGCGTGGCCTCTTGTTATTGAGAATGAGAGCAAGCAGGAACTCAAGAAGCCAGTCCCAGAGGGTGAGTGGCTCTCCTCTACATACTCCAAATGCATGGACAGAGAAGCCTGGGACATTACCAACTGCCGGGCGAAGGGAAAGAGGCCTTAGGGAGCCTGCCACCAGCTGGGTGGAAGGAACTCACACTATTTCCACTTGCATCTCACTGGCTAGAGGTAGGCACATTATCTCTACTAACTACAAGGTAAGAATTGCTGTTCTTCTTCATGTCCCAAAATAGAGCCAACCAGAGCATGGACAGCATAGTGCCCGCTGCAGGGAGCATCCACAACACTTGCCCCAGACGTCCCTGCACCAGCTGGGTGGAAGGAATTCACATTATTTCCACACATATTTTATAGGATAGAGATCTGCAGTGTCCTCTACCCCTTTGTATACATGAAATATTAAGACATAGCCAACCACCGTGCTGGGAGCTAGTTCTATTATCACGTACCGAGTGTATGTCGATTGGTATCTAATGCCACCGAGAGTGTCTTTTTGCAGTTTCATAAGCCTGAAATAAGGACTTTAAAAGTATATCCAGAATGGTGGCTCATGCCTTTAATCCTAGCACTCAGGAGGCAGAGGCAGGCCTATCTCTGTGAGTTTGAGACTAGCCCAGTCTCTAAAGTGAGTTCCAGGACAGCCAGAGTTGTGCCAAAGAGAATCTCTGTCTTGACTGCACTCTGTACGCCTCCCACAATAGCATTCCTCTCCAAAGTATGCCTGAAGCCTATAGTAAAAGAAATATATTTCCTTTACCAAAGCTCAGCAAGTCACTCTGACGTAGAGAAATAGCCTGACGGGCCAGGACAATAAAAGACATGGAGCTAAGTTACTGTGTGTGTGTGTGTGTGTGTGTGTGTGTGTATCAAAGTGAAAAGAATTCTATTCTTTAGTCAGTCTGAGAAACTTTCTAGACCAGGAATCCAAATATTCAATTTCAGATAAGCTGCAGTGGTAGAGCACAGTGTGACTACACCCTAAATCCTGGACCAAAACCTGTGGAACTTTGGGTAAGCTGTGTTTCTAGCCAGGAATGGCAACAACGTGTTTGGTGTGTTCACTGCAGCACAGGGACGATCAGGGGCCGAGCAAGCAGGAGCCCTGCAGATAACTGGTGGGAGAAGCCGCTTACTGAGGGACCTTCAGTCAGCATAGACAAGAGAAGCGTGATGGGTTTCACAGCCCAGCATGCACGGCCCAGGGAGCTGCCCCAGCCTCCCTAGAAGACCTGGCTGAGGCACTATAGTCTCTTTAACCACATTGCCTTTCATTTTCAATACGTCATCAGGCCTTTTAAAAAAAAAATATCCTATATGATTCTTAGGTAAGAGAAAAAAAATTAATTTTGACAGTGGCCAAGAAAGGAGGAAACAGAGGAGAAAAGCGAAGGCCACCGCTGTCCTCATCAACCCTAGCAGAGACAAAGCACACATGTCAGGCGAAGGAGGCCTTTCTCCCTGCGAGCTCATTCAGGCTGCATCCTTGTCCGGAGGCTCAAGCGCTGGGGCTGGCTCCTGACTGACAGGTTGTCGCCCTTGTGACCCAGCTGCTCTAGCATCTGGGAGGGACTTTCAGAAAACAGACTATATAGCTGCTCACTTAAAGCTTACCTCCCACAGGCCTCAGCACTCTGAGCTGTCAGATGCGGCAAAGAAAAACACTGTTGATTCCAGCCTCAAGTCACTTAGGTACTTTAGGACTTGGTTGGTTTGGAGCCTCTTCTTCTTTTTTAAATTGGATATTTTCTTTATTTACATTTCAAATGTTATCCCTTTTCCCAGTCTCCCCCCCCCACACACACAATAAACTCCCTATCCCATCCTCCCTCCCCCTGCTTCTATGAGGGTGTTCCTCCACCCACCCACCCACCCACTGCCACCTCCCTGCCCTCAGTTCCCCTATACTGGGGCATCTGTCGAACCTTCATAGGACCAAGGACCTCTCTCCTCTCATTGATGCCTGACAAGGCCATCCTCTGCAACATAGGCAGCTGGAACCATGTGTTTTCCTTTGCTAATGACTTAGTCCCTGGGAACTCTTGGGGGACTGGTTGGTTGATGTTGTTGTTCTTCCTGTGGGGTTGCAAACCCTTTCAACTCCTTCAGTCCTTTCTCTAACTCCTCTATTGGGAACCCCAAGCTTAGTCCAATGGTTGGCTGTGAGTGTCCGTCTCTGTATATGTTAGGCTCTGGCAGGGCCTCTCAGGGTACAGCCATATTAGGCTCCTGTCAGCATGCATTTCTTAGCATCCACAATAGTGTCTGGATTTGGTGACTCTATATGGGATGGATCCCTAGGTGGGACAGTCTCTGGGTGACCTTCCCTTCAGTCTCTGCTCTACACTTTATCTCCCTATTTGCTCCTGTGACTATTTTGTTCTCCTTCTAAGAAGGACTGAAGCCCCACACTTTGGTCTTCTTCTTCTTGAGTTTCATGTGGTCTGTGAATTGTATCTTGGTTATTTGGAGCTTTTGGGCTAATATCCACTTTTCTGTGAGTGCATACCATGTGCGTTCTTTTGCGATTGGGTTACCTCACTCAGGATNNNTTTTCTAGTTCTATCCATTTGCCTAAGAATTTCATGAATTCATCATTTTTAATAGCTGAGTAGTGCTCCATTGTGTAAATGTACCACATTTTCTGTATCCT
>NC_034594.1:138381000-138430065 GCF_900095145.1 Mus pahari
GGAGTGTTCCTCTTTCTCCACATCTTCGCGAGCATCTGCTGTCACCTGAGTGTTAGATTTTAGCTGTTCTGACTGGTGTGAGGTGGAATCTCAGTCAAGGATAGGTCAATGGTGGGCAGGACCATACCCTGACCAGAACTGCACCTCCTTACTCTTTCTTCTAGATAAACTTCATTTGGGGGAGTTCCTGGATCTCTTTGAATAAATCTCCTTTTTCTGCTTTCCCCTATTGATTTGGTTCTTAATTGCCTGATTGAAGATGAGTGACTGACATGATAAAAAGGTTCTTTTGTTTCTTTGTTTTCAGCATATAAGGAAACTTATCAAGGCAGCGGTCATGACCCCAAGTTCCATAACAGGTTTGCAGAGGAACCCAGACCCTGTTATTACCAAGCATGCTTGCCAATTCTCACTTTCAGTTTCTGTGGTTGAGGGATTTTCAGTCCCCTCTTCCCCTTTCCATTATGTCCTGCTTCTAGACATAGGACCAAGGATGTCAAGCAGGTGACTAAAGGATGCAAAGAAGTTGTAAGCTTCTTGTGTCCTATAGATTCTCCTCTCAACTTCAGAGTAGTGCTTTCCACCTTGGGGTCGTGCCCTGTGATCATCTCTTTTCCTTGGGTAATGGATGTTGTTCTGAGATCATAAAGGGTTACAAGGAGATTCCAATAGAACTGGGGATGCCTTGTGGCTATGATGAGAGACTCTGCACTGGAACTCTGAACTTACCCACATCTGGAGAACTCTGAACTTACCCACATCTGGATTCTAGACTACAGAAGGCTGATATGACTGATAGCTAATGACTTGAGCCATTCCATCCGAGGGCACTCCTTATGGAGAAACACAGGAACCAGTGCAAATCAGAACAGGCTCGGGGTTGTTTTATACCAGGGTACCCCGGGGTCAGCACTTGCCACTTCCAAAAACTTAGCATTCTGGACCCTGCCATTGCTCCTCTAAAGAGGCTGCTGCTCTCACACTTGTCCTCTGAGATCAACAGTCTGTCTGCTTTTGATATTAGCAAAGTCAAGTTGGGTGATAGGTTTTGCGCCTTGTGATTCATGCAAGTCGGTACATCGGTTGCTGTAATATTTGTTGAGGTCAGGTTGTACCATGCTCCAGGGTTACTTCATAATTCATGAATGAGTGCTTTTCAAGATGGGCTGTGCCCGGCCAGAAAAATCCCTGCGAAGTGTGAAACACTGGACTTCTTTTCCAGTGTGAGCACAGCGGGCACATAGACCACAGCATCTGTCCGACACAGACTGGTAAGTATATTAGACTCGTCTAAGGGGCTGGAGAGATAGCCACCAACTGAAAGCACCGATTTCTCTTCCAGAGGACCTGAGTTCAGTTCCCCAAAGTTGCTCACAGCCTTCTGTAACTCCAGTTACAGGGACTCTGACACCCTCTCTGGACTCTATGAGCAGCGCGTACACTGGGTACATATAACATCCGAGCAAAATGTTCAAACACATAAAATAAAACACATACATCTAAAAAATTTTTTATAATTTACGGAAACTTATCAAACACACAAGAATGAGGAAAAGGTATGCCTTTACCTGAACCGCCTAAAGAGAAGGACATTAACCACTGTAACCATGATCATCCACCCCACCCCCTCCCACACCACACCCCCACTGACAAACTGACATGTGACCTCCTGCTATGTCAAGGGATCAGTAAGCAGAGAACTATCAACCATCACAAGGGCTTTAGTTCAGCTCAGCCCCCTCCTTAGATGTGACCCCCAGTGGCGATCCATCTGCTTATCCATCTGAACCTGTTATCTGTTCATCTAGATCCAGTCCAGTTCTTTATCTCAGTGGTCTCCAGGGTCCTGAACCTCTGCTTCTGCAGCTCAAGTCTGACCTGGGGTTTGACTCTGTAGCAGAGTCTCCATCAGACCTCTGACAGGGTTAATCGTGGACACACCCCTCCCCTACTCTTTCTGCTTACCTATCATCTGGTTCTCTTTATAACTCTTTAAAGTACTGTGATGCCTCTTTAACCCTTTTTAACACTTCTGTACTACACACACACACACACACACACACACACACACACACACACACACACAGAGAGAGAGAGAGAGAGAGAGAGAGAGAGAGAGAGAGAGAGAGAACATTTTACTATGCAATGTGTGATCTGAGAATGAACATTAATAGTTGTATAAGCTGGAGTTATCACAGAGAAAGGAGCCTCCCTTGAGGAAATGCTTCCATGAGATCCAGCTGTAAGGCATTTTCTCAATTAGTGGTCAGTGATCCAGACCATTGTGGGTGGTGCCATCCCTGGGCTGGTGGCCCTGGGTTCTATAAGAAAGCAGGCATATCAAGTCAGGAGTCAACACCCCTCTATGGCCTCTGCATCAGCTCCTGCCTCCAAGTTCCTGCCCTGTGTGAGTTCTTGTCCTGATGTCCTTTGGTGATGAACAGCAATATGGAAGTATAAGCTTGAATAAACCCTTTTCTCCCAAACTTGCTTCTTAGTCATGTTTTGTGCAGGAATACAAACCCTAAGACAATAGTTAAGGTCCAAATAAGAGAACATATGTTTTCTTTGGCCAAGGAAATCAGGACAACTCGACAAATTGCTGCCAACAAAATCAAGCTATCACGCAATCATTTGTTGTGATTCAATACATTTTGACATTGGAAAGACACAGCCCTCTGATGACAGTATTTCACCATGAGTAGACTACAATATAATTTTTTTCTACTATTGATATACATTTGGGAAATGTTACAGATAATGCTGTTATGGGCATTCTTGTGCATATATCTTAGCCAACATTTTTAAGAATTTCAGCTGAGTGTATACTGTGGAATTTCTGACCCCCATGTCAATAGACCCTTGCAGTCAGCCCACTGAAGTGGAAACTTCTAATTTCTTTGGGAAATTAGTTATGTCAAATGATGTTTGGCTGGAGCACACAGTTGAAGGATGTCTTGCTAAAGCAGACACGGGAAAGAATGTTTGGGTGTAGCAAACACATGAAAGGACCCATGATGAAGGAGTATAAATATGACCCCACAGACAGTGGGAGATGAGCACTGAGCCTTGGTTTGGTTTGTTCTGCCTTATTACCTTTCACTAATAATACACATGTATTGGTTTACCTTACATAGAATTGTTGAGCTCAACTTGTGACAGTGCAACCATTGAGAGACACTTGCCTAAGAACTGCTTGTAAGGCTCCTGCGCCAGTTTGCCACTTCTGAGGTGAGCCTCAGGCCAGTTGGCGAGCCTGGTGGGTTTCTTCAGGATTGAACTACAGCTGCCTGGTGTCTGCCTTCCTAGGGGACTGGACTGTAGCTGCTGGTTTGTGCCTGGTGTTTTCCTGCCTAGAGGATTGGATTGTAGCTGCTGATTCATATTTGGTGTTTGCTACAGACTGCACTGCTGCCAAAGGAGATCGAGCTCGCCCCCAAAGAATTATTGCTGAACAAATCCACTTCCCCCCATCCTAATAACTTTTCTCTTCTACTACCTCTGCTGGGTGGTGGTCTAAAGGAGAGGTCGAACACTTATTAAAACTAGGTTTCAAAAAAATTTATGCCTACAACCCACTTATAGTCTCCCAGTAGATTGTGTAAGCTCGGATTGTTTTGCTTCCTCCCCCACTCTTAGCTTTGTCAGGCTTTTTAACACATTTTAGCAATTTCTGAAGTGAGGTTAATTTGCATCTTGAGAATGGTCATCATGTTTAGCAACTTTTCATGGGACATACACACCTTAGAACTCCTTGCCATGAAATGTGTTAGACCTCACAGGCTGGGTTTGCTTCCTTCTGCCCCAGCTTGCTTCCACATCTTTTCTTCCCAGAGCATGGATGTATTCTGGGTGCTCTGCAGGTCAAACTCTACACCAATTCCTTTGGATCCAGCTAGCAACTGTTAATTCCTACAATCATTTCTTCATCTTAACTGCTGTCATTTATAATGTCCTTTTAACTTCTGAACTCCGTAACCACACACGTTTGGGTCACATAATGCTGAGTTAGCAAGGTTGATTTAAGTCTGATAAATGCCATCATTTGACCTGCTTGCTAAAATTATGGTTTACTACGTCTTTAATGTATTATTATTTTCTCATAGTGTGTCTGATAGTTCTAAGATACACTATCCCTCGTTACTTTTCTTTACAAAAACTTTCTTGATTAAACTAGAATTCTTGATGAATTTTAGAAAGACACTTCTGTTACAGTCCTGTAGGGATTATGGCTGGAAGCTCTGACTCACTAGACTAAGCGAGAACAGACCATTTAACCTTATTTGCTTGCTTAAGAATAAGGAATGCTTTTAATGTTTTTAATGAATCCTATCTTTCCCAAGACGTTGTCTCACAGTTTATTGCCAGTGTGTTGGAAAGGTGTTGATTTTATGTTAGTCTTGAGTCTAGGCACTTTATGGAATTTGCTTAGATTTAATAGCCTTTCAGTTCAGCAACTTAGCTTTCCTAGGCATACCATGAGTGAGTCAGGAAGTTTTACTGTCAGCCTTGTCAGTATTTATGATTCATTTTCTGAGTCTATCCTACAGATAGCCTTTCTCTCCTTCCTCCCTCCCTCCTTTCCTTCCCTTCCTCCCTGAGGAACTCGGACACAGAACCATGCCAATACCAGTTAACTCCTTTATCACTAGCTACATTCCCAGCCCTTGATGTTTCTTAAGGAAAAAAAAAAATCAGAATTGTCTGTGGCTTCTAGGAGTCAAAAATCCCTTCTTTGACAGCATCCATTTCCCTCCTAAAATGAACATGCCTGTCTCTCACACATTGGTTCTTAATATTCTCTTCAGCTTTAGCCGCCCTCAAAATCTACCAGGTGTCCTTGCTGGTTAATTCATCTTCCAGGTTTCCACTTAAGAAAATTACCTCCTATGTGAAGCCCTCCCTCAAGATAGATCTACATTCCTTCTTCCATGCGTTTTTTATTCTCTACATTTTTTCACATTACAATAAGCTATTACATTACACATTGTCTGTTTGCTTATTTATGAATTAATTTAAAATTTCTCCAAAGATAGAAATAATGTTTGCTAATATTTGATTTCTTAGTTCCTATCATGGTGCTTCAGGTGTGGTTGGTTCTCTCTCTCTCTCTCTCTCTCTCTCTCTCTATATATATATATATATATATATATATATATATATATATATATTTAATTTTTGTAGTCACAGGGATAGAACCCAGAACCTCACAAACACTAAGAAAAGTCATAATCATACAAGTAGTGGAATTTATGTACAAATATTTTAATGTAAGTACTCTTCAATGGCATACTTAAAAAAGAAAAATCACTGTGCTGGTGTTGAGAAAGACTGGCCTTGATTAGGGTGAGATGATTTCATCATTTTATCTTGAGAAGCTGTTAGCTTTCTTTTCAATATTAAACAATATTAAAATGCTGACTAGGCCACTGTTCTGCAGTGTAGTTGGATCTGTTTTGTTTGTTTGCTTTTTGAGACCATATTTCCCTGTGTAGCCTTGGCTGTCCTGAAACTCTGTAGACCATGCTGGCCTCGAACTCACAGAGATCTATCTGCCTCTGCCTCCCCAGTGCTGGGATTGTAAGTGTGTGCCACCAATACCTGGCTGACTGAAACATCTTTTAGCTTAATATTTTATCGTTCATTTTTTTTCTTTTGAGCTAAAAAAAAAAATCAAACAACAAAATGATTAATTCTTAAGTATACATAAGCCAGTTTTCAAACAAATTTTTTTTAACAAGTTTCTTTAAGCAATAACAACTGTTTGATAGGGAGGTTAGATTTTTCTCCTGAAATAAATGCACAAACATTAGAGCGTGCTCTTCAGCGTTCTCCCCGTGTCCGCACACAATCTTTCCTGCAGGCCTCCAAGATTCTTTCCTTTAATCCTCCCAGCTCACCACCGCAGAGTGACTATGAAATGAGCTCCAGAGGACGCTGGTTCCATCCCTGACACCCACATGGAAGCCCACTACTTTCTGTAACTCCAGCTCTTGGGGATCTGACGCCCTCTTCTGGCTTCCAAAGACACAAGGCACACGTGCGGTCCACAGACATACATGGGTGCAAAATAACTACATACATTTTAAAAAGAGAAAAAAAGGAAGGAAGGAAGGAAGGAAGGAAGGAAGGAAGGAAGGAAGGAAGGAAGGAAGGAAGGANAGGAAGGAAGGAAGGAAGGAAGGAAGGAAGGAAGGAAGGAAGGAAGGAAGGAAGGAAGGAAGGAAGGAAGCGGTTTTAGTTTTGTCTCTTCCAATGAAGACCATATCTTCTTTTTGAAGTGGGTGGGCGTTCATTGTGTACTCCAGGTTGGAACTCACTATGTAGCTTGTTCTGGACTCTATCTGGGACATCATTTATCTTAGTGCTGGGATTATAAGTATGAGCTACCGTGCCTGGCTTACAAGAAAAACTGGGCCAAGTGTTCCGGAACCATGGGGTGGGGCTTGCAAGCGGAAGTGGGTTGGGCAGCTGGCTCTCCGACTCTGAGATTACCTAGGAGAAAGCAGGACTCTGCTGGGAGTCCAGGATACTCCATTATCCATTATCCATTATCCATTACTCCTTTCTCCCTTTGTCCTGGTCTACCCTGACCAGCAGGACCAGCAGGACATACATGCGCTGTGCTGTGCTCTGCAATCCAGTGCCTTTCCTCCCATGCCCAGTTACCAAAGTAACTCTGAAATTGAATTCTATATGAATAAATGTCTCAGCCAATAGGTTTGACTCTGTTCCTTGATTAGCTCACATCTCAATAATTCTGTTTATCCTAGTTTATGAGTGCCTCATGGCAAGTTATCTCTCCTTCAGTTTCATGCATCTGTCCCCATCAGTGTTCTGGGGTGAATCCTCCCCATGCCTGATTCTATCCCATCCTCTCTCTCTCTCTACCAAATGTCCCACCTTCTAACTCTGCCTCAGCTCCTTGGCCACAGGCTTTTTTTATTGACAGGTGAAGCTTCTACACAGTGCACCAGAGATTCTCTCTACATTTTCCTCTTTTGGTTCAGTAAAAGGTTCTTTCTCTTATAATAATAAACTATATACAATAATAGCAATTATGAGACCTACCAGGTAAGATTTACATTCACAATGTCCAGTCCCTTTGTATTTGGCACCCATAAAAGAAGAAATGAAAAGACCAAAATAGGTAACTTGTAAACAGCTCTGAGACTGAGACATAAAAATGTCTGCAGCCACAACTTTGCTATGCATGGCCAATAGATCTTGTTAGCTACAAGATCCTAAAGTCTTATCATGCCTTCCTTTCAAATGGCATAGATAGAAATTAAATTATAGCATGATCATACAATCCTATCTAACTTATAAAGAAAGACAGATGACTTACCTGCTTGAAAAAAGCAAAAAATTATCTTTAGCTAAATTGTACACATTGCATATTCCATACTTATTATGTTAGTGCAGAAATGTATAACACTTTTGAAAGTTTATATGTTCATAGGAAAACAAAACAAAACAAAACAACAACCCAAAAAGCATCCCTGACAGGATTCAGCTTGAGGATGCTGAAAAGGATGCTGAGATACTCAGACATATTTATTCCAGCATCCTGTTTGATACTCAGACCACCTCCATATGGAGGTGGACTGGACAGACAGCATTCCTGCCTTCCAGGAACTCCCAATCCAGCAGCGGACAATAGAGATGTTACTAAATAAATAAAGGCTGTTATTGCAGGGTGTGGTGATAGTTATGAAAGAAATAATATTGTCTGATGAAGGGTAATTAGAGAAATCCTCTCAGAAGGAGTGGTGTAAGGTAGGGCTTTGAAAAGTTTGTTTGGACAGTGTCTCACTATGTAGTCACAATGAACCACTTGCCTCTGCCTGCCTCCCAAGTGGAATAATTAAAGACATTTGCCACTATGCTTGACCCAATATAGGGCATCTTAAACTGCTTTCTCTTCGTTGTCCCTTTTCACCTGAGAATTTTGTACATAACCTCAGGCATAGAGTTAATATAAAAGCAGGTATAGAAATAAGATTTTACTGTTGATAAGTCATAAAGTATAAACGTGTGTGTGTGTGTGTGTGTGTGTGTGTGTGTGTGTGGTTGTTGTTGTTGTTGTTGAGGCCTGGGAAGCACCACACAAACCACTCAGACCCCAATCTCAGTCAAACAAGGCTGGTTTGTTAAATGCACACCCGAGACTGATCAATTAGGGAGGCAGTCTAGACTTAGGAGCTAAACTTCAACCCCAAGCCAGAATCCTACAGAGATTTTAAGCCCGAAATCTACAAATATCTGTGCCAAGTTATTTCACCAATCAGAATTTAGGGATAGGGGACTTCCTTTAAGAACAAGTCTTTGTGGTACACATACCCTGTTTTCATTGGTTGGATTATTCAGCTGTGGTGGGGGACTTGACTTTGGTCCCAACTTGCCAACCAGGAAGTCAGTTACCCACATACATGTCCCTTTCTGCCAAGTAGGATGTCAGTTCCCAGGAAGGTCTCAGGAACTTAAAACTTTATTTGACCCCCTACTCAAAATGGAAGTCTTATTCCAAATGGTTTCTTATATTGGTACAGGCGTCTCTCTTACGTTGGGGTCCATCCCAGGATCAGCTTATAAAGGCAAAAGCCATAAAAACTCATACACAGGTGTAGGAAGTGCTGCTGGGTGGTTGGTTCAGGTCCAAGCTTACCGTGGGTAACTATACAAAGCAGGTCTACCTGGCGGCTATTGTGATTGGTTTCAAAATAAGTTTGGGGAGTTTCCAAGAACACCAAAGCATAGAATATAATAGAATATGCAATTAACTCAGGCAATGAGAAATCTTCCTAGTAATGGCATAAGATGGCTGGCTCCAGGCATAAAACAAAATGGCTACATTTATGCTGGGGGGGGGGGCAGGCCTCAATGTGTATAAGTGTTTGTGTGTTTGTGTGTGTGTGTGTGTGTGTATAAGAGACCACAAGGAGAAGGGAGGAGAGACGCTATGGAAGAGTAAGAATGTTCAGGAGAAAGGAGGAGAGAAGCCACCTTGGGATAGAGAAGAATGTGCAGGAGAAGAGAGGAGAGAAGCCACCATGGGCTCAGGGCCAAGAGAATGTGGCCCAGAGGGCTACCCAATTGTGTTAAGAGCAGCCCAGGAGAAACATAATAAATAGTAAGTGGTAATTTGGGGTTATCAATAGGAAAACAGATCCTAACCATACAGAGGGAGAGGGAGAGGGTACGCAGTTGCCCAGCTATTGTGCTGCTTAAGGCATAATAAAATATAAAGGCTGTGTGTGTGTGTGTGTGTGTGTGTGTGTGTCTGTCTGTCTGTCTGTCTGTCTGTCTTTCATCCAGGAACATAAATGGCCAAAGGCAGGAAGGACCAAAACCAGCTTTCAACTCCTAATTTTGAGTGAGAACAGTTGAAATCTAAAAGTGGAGATGAAAGACCCACGGACACTTGACTGGCTAGTGGTAGACTTGTGTTTGGAACTCCAAGTTTGTCTTTGTGAACCTTTTCCTTAATGCAGTTTCTGATGATGAGCAGTTTCTAGTAGACAAGCATTCAAACTATTTATCAATAGTTTTTTTTTTTTAAAGTGAGGGCCTGCCCTTCCTCCATTTAAATGTGTCCTACTTAGCTTTCCTACTAGCTTGAAATTCTTCTAAACTCAGGCTGAAAAGCAGAGCAACTTGGACAGAACCCTGTTGACAGGACTCTGAGCCAGGTGTGGAAATCAGAATGACACAGATTGGCTACCTGAGGGAAACGCAGACTTGCTCAGAGTGCAGGGTCATGTTCTGTTGTGTTGTCTTACAACTTGGCTGCATGTGGGGAGACTGGCCTTCAGACAAGAAGTGGAGGTGGGCTTTAGCTGACATACCTGTTACCCACACTTGCTCACATGATTGGCGCACGGTTATGTAACAAAGCCACTCCAGTTACGTAACAAAGCCACAAAAGGCCAGGCATCACCAAGTAACACCAGCAAATCCTTACAAGGTACCATCTTGGTAACAACAGAAGTATACATTGGAAGAGTCAGAGTTGGCATAGGACATCCCAAGATCAAGTTCTGAACACAAAGGAGCTTTATCTGCTCCACAGGGACAAATGAGAAATAAAGACAGGAGACAGGACATGGGGAAAGGGAAAAAGAACGGGAGTGGGAGGACATATTTGCCCTGGAGGGAAATGGATTGCCTCTGGATAGAGACAGAAGTGGCTCATGGGAAAATGACAATTTATAAAGGGAAAGGGGAAACCACATGTCACAATGAGTTAGTTTGTTTTGATTGGACATGTTAATTAGGGTAGCCAAAAGGGAGCTTTTGATTGCTGGATGCCAATAATTTGATATCTAGACCTTGGTGATCAGCCGCAGGGGGAAGAAGTAGCCAAATAAGGGAATAGACCTTAGTGGCTAGCTTTAAGAAAGTAAGCTGTGGTTTAGTAAGGAGGAGGGAATGGTGAGAGGAAAGCTTGCCAGGCCCATGGTTGCCACGCTGGGGCTTACTGAGCCCTTCATACACCAGAGGCCAAGTCACAAAGACCGGCAAAGACTCTGCAAAGATGTGACTGTCCAAACAGATGAACGGCATGAGTTTGTCAGCAAAGCAGACCCAGTCCTTTTGTGCAGTTGAGCAGGACTCCAGGGCTTGGAGACCAGAGGGACAGCATTAGACAGAGAAAATATAATGTATGGAGCTCTAACAAGATGTAGCCTGTGTGGGAGGAAAGGCTTCCCCTTAAAGCCTGGAAAGGAACTTCACTTAGAGTGTGAAGAAGGGCTGGAGAGATGGCTCAGCGGGTAAGAGCGCTGACGGCCTGTTCTTCCACAGGTCCTGAGTTCAATTCTCACCAACCACATGGTAGCTCACAACCATCTGTAATGGGATCGGATGCCCTCTTCTGGCACACAGATGTACATGCAGAGAGAGCACTTATATACATAAAATAAACCATTACAAAACAACAAAAAAGAGTGTGTGTGGTACAAACAGTTTAAGCTTATCCCCGACTAGCTTATCCCCGACTAGCTTACAAGATGCCTGAGACTCAGGCTGTGTTTATTTTGTTTGGCTTTGACGATTACTGGGGGTGACCCCTAATCTACTCTTAACTGCAGGCCTGGCTTCCTCTCCATTGGTGTACCCCAGATACTTGCTGTTTCTCCTGACCATGTACTCATGGTTCCTCCCCCTCCTCCCCCTCCTCCTCTTCCTCCTCTCTCAGTCCTCCTCTTTCCTGGTCTCACCTACCTCTAATCCTTCCAGTGATTGGCTGCAGCCAATTTTATTTAACAAATAGTTGTAAATCAAGGAACGAGGTCTGTACAGCAAAGGCTTGTGAACATGAGCAGTCACTCCTAGGGCAGAACTTTCCCATATAGGACCTAGCGTTACAGTACATAGCGATAGACCAACCCTCAACACATGCGAGTGAGAGAGAGAGAGAGAGAGAGAGAGAGAGAGAGAGAGAGAGAGAGAGAGAGATTAGTGTAGGACCCAGCTAAAGGCAGACCTCAGAATATCTATCCAGAAATCTCCTTTAGGAGTCTCACACCAGTCCCTAGAATAAAGGCTGAGCCTGATTTTTATATCATTTTAGAGGTGACAGGAAGTTTCACATCTCATGATTTAGTTCATGATTTAGTTCATCATGGCCTACATGACAGGGAGCTGGGTGCCACAGACTGAGAGGAGCTGCCATGCACGGGCTGCTTCAGAACTCTGTTATGGAGAGAGAGAGAGAGAGAGAAAGAGAGAGAGAGAGAGAGAGAGAGAGAGAGAGAGAGAGCTGCAGAGAGGCGTGGCCTGATTCAGACTATAGGATGGGGCTTAAAAGAATCTGTGTTCTAACAATGGCCACAGTTTATAAATGATGGAAACGTGTTTGCACACGTTTTCTAACTCCCCAGGGTAGCAGAATGAAGATCGGACGGGCTTGGAGGATCTGCCAGAATAATAAATGCATGAAACCACGAATTTAACCAAGCTAGATAATTTAACAGGTCTCAAATGGACAAGGTCGAAGTCTTGAGTGGGATACTGCAAACTAACAAACTCTTAGTGGCTTTATCTGAAGACACTTCTGGGACAGTAACTTTTAAGTTCCTGCATGTCGGTATTTCTGCCCTGTACTATACATATAGGCTTGCTAACAGTCAGTATACAGAAAAAAGCATACAGAAAACTCACGTTCTCTTAGATGCCAGGCAAGCCTACTCAAAAACATTAAAAAGGAGGTGTGTGTGTGCGTGAAGGCAGCTTTTTCCTAGCACTGTGACGTAGGAAGTTGCTTAATTTCTTCCAGACCTCGCTTATCTGTCTGTAAATCAAACAAACAAAACAAGTATCTCTTTAGGGCAATCTCGCACTCTTTAAGGAGCAGATCACAGGACAGGGTGAACAGACCCTATGCTTCTGGAAACCCGGTTGCACTGGAGCCACGCCCCCTCCGGCCTGCTCATCTCCGATTGGCCTTCTCGGAGGGGCGGAACCCTGGCAGGCAATAGTTACCCCGGCAGAGTTTGCTCGCTGGGCAGGGACTCCGCAGTCAGCGCCATGGCTGCCCGTGCTCCTGCGCTCCCGCGCTCCCTGCTTGCTGCCCTTCTGGTGCCCGCGCTGGTGGCACTACTGGTGTCGCCGGCCTCGGGTCGCGGAGGCCGGGACCACGGGGACTGGGATGTGGACAGGCGATTGCCTCCGCTGCCACCCCGCGAAGACGGGCCGCGCGTGGCCCGCTTCGTGACTCACGTCTCGGACTGGGGCTCGCTGGCCACTATCTCCACGATAAAGGAGGTGCGCGGCAGTCCCTTCGCGGACATCATCTCAATCAGTGACGGTCCTCCGGGAGCAGGCACGGGCGAGCCCTACATGTACATGAGTCCACTGCAGCAAGTCGTGAGCGACCTGCAGGTGAGCGGGAGCGCGGCGCGGTTTCCCAGGCCGGGCAGAGCAGGGAACCAGCCTCTCCAGTTTAGCTCGCTGTGGGAGAGCGTGGGTCTTAGAGATAAGACTTTTAAACCCAGCTCACATGACTGACTCTTCTGGCTCGCGCTGGCTAGGCGGAGGTTGTAGCATCTTAGATGTTGGGCAACTACCACGAAGTTCCTATTTACCCCGTTACTGGTCTAAGCGCTTGGGGTAAATTCTTTGCCAGTACCTTGGAGCACTTCACACCCTTCAGATAGTCAGGCGTCATCTTCAGGCACTGTCTCTGCATGAACTGAACTCTTGTTATTTGAAGGCATACAGATTGTTGGGTAGTTTAGCATTTGGCTTATGTGGCTTCGGAGATTCCTCTTTCCTACCTTTACCTATCAGCAGTGGGAAACTACTACACAGCTTTATGGTTGACTGCGGACGGGGCTCAGCTTACAACTCGGGTGGAAACAGCCTGAGAGGGAAAGGCCACACAGGAGAAATGAAGCCTGACTCGGTGGAGGGTCTGTGGCAAAGCTGAGAAAGCTTGGTGTCGTGGTAAACAGTGAGCCAAGAGATGCCGACGCTTTAACCAAGCCCTTGCCGTGGTATGTGCCAAGGGCTTTTCGGTTCCACTCCTTTTCATTCATTGTCTCTTGTAGTAACTCTTAGAAATAGGCACGGCTATTCCCATTTTACAGATGAAGACGTGAGGTTAAGTAATTTGCGCAAAGCCAGGGGGCCAAACCTAGTTCACTTCAGACCCACTTGTCATCCAAGCATAGGCCACAGACTGGGACCCATGTGCTAGAAGAGACCAGTTTTCTTCAGCCTCCACAGAGTTCTGTTTTGTTCTAAACAAATTTAAATTAGCTACTGCCTTTTAAAACTGCAATCCTAGGGGCTAGGGAAGTAGCCCAGTTGGTAAAATACTTGCTATGTAGGCATGAGGACTTGTATTTGGTCCTCAGTAACCAAGTAAAAAGGAAGGCTCGAAGGCTTGCACGCACACGCACCGCACGCACATGTGATCCTGCACTGGCCAGACTGCTAGCTCCCTGGCCTGCCAGCCAATCAGACGGTAGGGAGAGAGCATGGCTCAAAAAGCAAGCTGGTCACTCTAGCTTCTGAGGAGTGACCCCCAAAATTGACCTCTGGCCACACCATACACTCATTAATACCCAATGCACCTGTAGTGTACCTGCACTCTGCATGCATGTGCGCCCCCCCCCACGCGCGCGCGGGCATACGCGCACATGCAGGGTAAAATTTTAGAGTCCAAAGTCTATTTATTTGCTCTTTAAGTTTCTAACTCTTCTTGAAAAAGACAGAAGACCTAGCAGCACTGGGAGTGGGGGTAGGGCTATATTTTTCTGAGAGACAAAAGGAATAGAAGCCGCTGCCCCTCCCAGCCCAGATATATTGACCCCAACTCGCCCTTTTCTTCCCAGCCCGTTTCACTTCTCTAGGTGTCTGCTGTTCTCTCTACCCCAGAGGTGGCACTCAACTGACCTGCATAGAGCACTTGCAGAGAAGTTTTAAAATGCACTAGCAAGCCAAATTATTCTAGAACAGTGCCCCCTACTGGTGATCCTAATAGGAAGGGGACAGACTGAGCCTCCCTCCGACCCATGATCTTATTGCTATTTGTGAGGTGTCTGGGGTGTCATCATCCACACTGCCAAAATGGGGAACACCGAGGCTTAGAGATGGGGGCTCGCCTGTGACCACCTAGCTGATGGCCAACAGGGAGGCCTCCGGTGAAGTATTTCCTGCGTGGAAAAGAGGCAGATGTGAGGAGCCTACCCAGGCTCTCAGGCTTCTGGGACGGTATTATTGAAAAGGTGTGTGGACCTGTTGACAATGTCAAGATTTGTCTGGATGCAGTATCGGCCAACTAACTGGCCGAAACTGGTTCCTATGGTGTGTTTCCTCTTCCAATCACCAAGAGTCTTTTTGTGAGGTTAGGAAGAACAAGGCTGGGGCTTGAGACCACTCCCCCCGTGTAAAATGCCGGCCATCTCCCTCACAGACCAGGGGAGGCTTGGGTGTACGTCTCATAAGGGTGTTCTTCTTGTCTAGTTGTTTTGGTGTGTGATATTTTTGTATAATGAATGTTTATAGGAAGAATTTGTTTCTGCTGATTGATAATATAGGACCAAGTTATGCTGTAGAGCCAGCAAGTCCAAAGTAAAATTGGCAGGGTGCTTGCCTAGGATTCGGGAAGCCCTGAGTTGTAGCCCGGGTCTTGGTGATAAGGCCTTATATAGTCTCAGTATTTGGGAGGTGGGGCGGAAGGATCAAAAGATCAAGGCTAGTTTTCTCTGTTATCTGGTGAGTTCCCAGCCTGACTGGACTGTATGATGTCCTATCTCAAAGCAAACACAATCCTTTTACCTTTCCGTCCTTCTTGGCACTTCTCTCTTGTGATCTGACCAGGTTATTCCTGATTTCTTTTCCCCTTTGACCCATTAAAAACAAGTCAGCTTTGTTATGTGCACAGTCATGGTTCTCCTTTTAGTTAGGATTTACTTCCGCATTGGTGTGCCTGTTGGGCCTCCTCAGAGTCTTGTATTTCTTTTTAAAGATTTATTTATTTGTTTGTCTGTTTGTTCATTTTATATATATGAGTACACTGTGGCTGTCTTCAGACACACCAGAAGAGAGCATCGAATCCCATTACAGATGGTCGTGAGTCACCATGTGGTTGCTGGGAATTGAACTCAGGACCTCTGGAAGAACAGTCACTGTTCTTAACTGCTGAGCCATCTCTCCAGCCCAGAGTCTTGTATTTCTGATGGCTTTCATTAAGTATCTGTCCAATGAAAGTCCCATTTCCCTCTTGTTCTTGGAAACAAACCAAGCCTGACCGGCAGCATCCTGGATTGTGGAATTATTTTCACATTAGAATTCTCATTGCAAAAAATAAAAAAATAAAATTCCTCTCCACATCTCTCTTTGTTATCATCCCTGCTTCCTCCTCTTCAGTCACGCCATGCTTAAGCTAAGTCCTCGACACCTCATGCTAGAAAGTGCTCATACAACTTTTAAATTATCTGTCTGAACTACCCTGTCCACCAGACTTACAATAACAAAAATACAGGTTGCCCTCTGCACAGAGGACTTAACAAATGCTCCTGCCCCTGCCCCTGCCCCTGCCCCTGCCGAGCCTAAAACCCTGGTGTCAGGGCTGGGGAGATGGGTCATTAGGAAAAGATCTTGCCATGCAAGTGTCAAGGGTTCAGATCCCTAGCACCCACGCAGAAAATCAACTGGACTTCCTGTACTCCCACTGCTTGGTAAAAATGAAGACAGAATCCCCTGGGACAAGCTAAGGAGTTCCTAGTTGAATCAAAAAACTCTGCCTTAGTAAATAGAGATTGGTCAAGGAAGACCTCCAGTGTTAACATGACTTCCACACCTGTGTATCTGCCCACATACGTGGGAACACACACACACACACACACACACATACACGTACACTCACAAGTAGTAAAATAAGTAAAACCTTGGATATAGATTGGTACCAGGACTCAGTATTTTAACAGACTTGGTATGGAATTCTAGAAAGTACTGCTTGAGTATGGCCTGCAAAGTTCACAGTGGGGAAACCTCACCCAAGTGCTCCCTCTTGTTTTCCTTCTTGGGGAGGCCAGGGGTGGGGAGGGGGTTGGGAAAGGGGCTCCTCTTCTTACCTAACAGCTTGAAGACAGCAAATACTTTAGCTAGGAGTGAAGGTACGTACTTCTTACCTAACAGCATGCCCAGCAAGATCGACTTTATTTTTGATTATGTGTGTGTGTGGCTGTCTCTGTGTATGTATTGATATGAGTGTGGGGGCCCTCAAAGGCCTGATATTGGATCCTTTGGAGCTGAACTTACGAGTGACTGTGAGCCACTGAGCGTGGGTTCTGGAAGCAGAACGTGGGCCTTCGGAAGAGCAGTCACGCTCATCCCCGCTGAGCCCCTCCCCTCCCCCCTTTCCTGAGCATCTCTGGGACTCAGTGGTTTTGATGGGCCACTGTGAGATGGGTACATGCAGTTGCTGTAATTGGAAACAATGGTGGGTGCTGGAGAGAAACCAACTAGGAATCTTTTTGCCTTGGGTTTCGAAGCTGAGGTAAACATTCTCATGAATGAATAAGCAACTTGAGGTCACATGACAGTTTCTGCAGTCAAGTGATAATCACTCAGCATGATTCAGCTACTTTCTTCTTTAAACTGTGCAATTAGGCCGATCGAGCACCTGTGGTAATTTTATGCAGGCTTTTTTTTTTTTTTTAATTAGAGCTTAATCTTGTAGATATTTCAGTGAGGGCTATCACAGCCTAGGTTTAGGGGATACTTTATTTATAATTATGATGAATATGGAACTGATAAGAAGAGCTATGCTAAAACATTCTCTATAGTTCGTTAATTTAAAACATGACACCTCTCCACACACACTTTATGGGGATGGGATAGGTTTTTACCCATGGGTCACCCCACCCCCACCCCAGTGGGTTACAGTTCACTGTTTCATGGAAGTGAGCTGCAGTCAGTTCCAGGGGATAGTTTGACTTCGGGCCGTAAAGTGTGTATCTCTTCAGAAACCATATTCCACAATGAAGGATTTTTATTTTTCTCTCTTCAGGAAAATCCAGAGGCCACGCTGACTATGTCTTTAGCACAGACTGCCTACTGTAGGAACCATGGATTTGACCCCCAGAGTCCTCTGTGTGTTCATGTAATGATGTCAGGAACTGTGACCAAGGTAAGTTCCACAAAGAGAGATGGGCTTAAAAGAATGTGGTAGCATTAAAAACCAAGGAAGGGATCTTTGGAGAATAAAACACAATTGATTTGTGAGTGGGCAGATGGTAAGAATATGTTCTAACACGGATTTCAATAACTGAAGGCCCTGACCAGGGTCTTTCATATAGGTGTGTCCAGTAGGGTACTTATGGGGCAAAGAACCCATGTCCTGGAGCCAAATAGATGTAACATCTGGAAGGCTCCTGTATAAAACACTCTGGCTAAAAACAGCTGCTCGTCTAGAACCATTGCTCTCTAGTTTTAGGGGACTCCTTGTTCCCATGTTTGATACCAACAAAAGGAGTGCCCGTTACTCACTGGAAGGGCTTTTGGACAGTTTGGGATGACTGCTGAAGAGAAGAGGTTAAATAAATAAGCTCATTGGTACAGCCAGGTGGTGGTGGCACATGTCTTTAATCTCAGCACTAAGGAAGCAGAGGCAGGTGGATCACTGTGAGTTCGAGGCCAGCCTGGTCTATATAGCCTCATCTATATAATGAGTTCCAGGATAGCCAGGGCTACATAGTGAGACACCCCCACCCCCATCTCACAAAAACAAAACAAGGGTCCTGGGAGATGGCTCATAAGTTGAGAGCACTGATGGCTCCTCCACCAAAGGTCCTGAGTTCAATTCCCAGCAACCTCGTGGTGGCTCACAACCATCTATTACGAGATCTGGTGCCTTCTTCTGGTGTGCAGGCATACATGCAGATAGAATGTATATAATAAATAAATAAATCTTGAAAAAACAAACAAACAAACAAAAACCCAAATGAAACAACTATAGAAGAAAGAACTACTGGATACCACTGTACAAATAGCAAATATACCAACCGTATTGCTGAGCCAGCAATTTGCTTTCTGATCCTTGTAACTTCTGGTCTGGACTGTGGGTGCATCTCAGGGGTGGGTGGTGTCCTTGACTGGCAGAAAGGAGGGGAGTGACAAATGCTCGGGGTGGGGGTGGGGGTGGGGTTCCGTTGTGCTACTTTTTTTGTTTTGTTTTGTTTTTCAAGACAGGGTTTCTCTGTGTAGCCCTGACTGTCCTGGAACTCACTCTAGACCAGGGGGGCCTCGAACTCAGAAATTCGCCTGCCTCTGCCTCCCAAGTGCTACTTCTAAGCGTGTTTGCCCTTCTTGCACATACATTCAATAGAACAGGTGTGAGGGCAGTTTCAGGCCCGGGTGACACTGCCGGGTGACACCACTGTCCATGCTCCTGGGCCATGGACAGTGCTAGCTCCGAATGACTGTTGAACAGCCAAGCTCCACCCCTATCGTGGTTCCTGTTTTGTTTGTGTGTGTTATTACAAGTTTGAAACGACAAGTTTCTCTTTTCTTCAGGCTTCCCATGCTCTCTGGACTCTTATATTTTTGGTTGTGAGCCTAGCCTTTAACGGCTGAGCCATCTCTCCAGCCTGCTCTGGACTCTTAAGATCAGAATTTGCAACGGAATGAGGTGCCAGGCAGGGTTCGTGGTGTGAGAACCACCCCTTCTTGGTAAGATGAAAGTGTCCTTAGAATGGCCTGTTTATCTCCTGTTTGCCCTTCAGGTGAACGAGACAGAGGAGAGCTATGCAAGGGATTCGCTGTTTGTTCGACACCCTGAGATGAAGCACTGGCCTTCCAGCCATAACTGGTTCTTTGCTAAATTAAAAATAGGCAGTATCTGGGTCCTGGACTACTTTGGTGGCCCTAAAGTAGTGACACCTGAAGAATATTTTAACGTCACGCTGCAGTAAGTAATTATACATTCTCCACCATTGCCGGACTGTAGCTCTTCCCAGCACCCCCAAGGCTGAGCCTGCTAGGACCACCTCTCAAAATAACAAAACACATGGGATTACAAAGACACTGGGCATAGGAGCACACACCTTTAATCCCTCACATCGTCAGTGTCAGATGCAGAATTAGTAAGCTCACCTGTAACCCTAGACCTTGGGAGGCAGAGGCAAGAGGATTAGGAATTCAAGGCCAGTCTCAGCCTCAGCATCGTGGTAAGGCTGAAAATCAGCTCAAGTTACATGAAACTATGTTTGAAACAAAACCAAGCCAACAAGGGGGATCTAGTGATGGGCTGTCTTAGTCAGGGTTTCTATTCCTGCACAAACATCATGACCAAGAAGCAGGTTGGAGAGGAAAGGGTTTATTCGGCTTACATTTCCAAATTGCTGTTCATCACTGGAAGAAGTCAGGACTGGAGCTCAAGCAGGTCAGGAAGCAGGAGCTGATACAGAGGCCATGGAGGGATGTTCTTTACTGGCTTGCTTCCCCTGGCTTGCTCAGCCTGCTCTCTTATAGAATCCAAGACTACCAGCCCAGGGATGGCACCACCCACAAGGGGACTTCCCTGCTTGATCACTAATTGAGACATTGCCTTGCAGCTGGATCTCGTGGAGGCATTTCCCCAACTGAAGCTCCTTTCTCTGTGATAACTCCAGCCTGTGTCAAGTTGACACAAAATTAGCTAGTACACGGGCCTATAGCTCTCAGTGTAGTGAAGCCTAGGGTCTATATTTTATGACATTTTCTACAACCACAATTATAACACAGTTGGAAGGGATCTGTGGCTTATGTCTGCAGAGGTAATGGAGTTGATTCCAAAGGGGCTACTGGAGAGAAAGGAAAAGAGTGTGGGAGGTTTAAGTTCAAGTTCAGCAGTTGGGCCCTGGGGTTTGGGTGTGAATCTCAGCATTGAAAAAAAAAAAAAAGTAATAAAATTACTAAGGGCTAGAGACATAGCTCAGTCCAAGGTCCTGGGTTTGGTCCCCAGTACATCTAGTCTGGAAGTAGAGAAGAAGCAGTATCTAAAGATGTTCGGGGCCAGGAAGAAGGGAGTGGTCAGATGTGGAGTGAGGTCAAATGAGGTCAAGGTCAGAGGACAGAATGGGAGGGACTAGAGTGTTCCCTAAGTGACACTGGATTTTGCAACATAGGACATCTACAAGCCCAAGAGGTGCAACAGCACCTAGAGTCTGTTGAGCGTGTTTTGCTGGTCTGTGGTACGCTAATCGCTTCCTGTTCGTAGCTTAAATTCTCACCACACCCCTGTGAAGCGAGCTGATTCCTAGGCTGTAAAACAAGGGAGGGGCTTACATAATACCTTTCAGCCAGCAGGTGGCAGTGCTGGGATTTAAACGCTGGGCGTACTAGACCCGAGTCCTCTTCTGACCCCTGACCCCTAACCCTGCGCAGGAACAGGAGCTGGAGCTGGAGCTGGAGCTGCCTCTCCAGGTTTATCTTTTAGTTCACTTCCTGTTTGCAATGACTGACAACTCTGTGGGAGATAGGGGAGGATACTAGGATTTATAAATCGTGGCCGAATGAGTAAAGAAATCAAAGTAGCCTATTTGTGGGTGAAAAGAGAAAATTGTATTCCAATAAACAGCCAAGGCTGTCTCCTGGAAAAGCAAGAAGAGACGGCAGGGAAAGATTCCCAGCGTTAGACAGAACAAGAGAACGGGGCTCGAGAGCTGGGTGGGATCTGTGAGCCGGAACTGAGGGTGCCCAGAGGCTAGCACTGACCTTGTTAAGTTCATAGGTGTCTCAGTGTATGCTAACGGTGACCCACTTGTTCCTTTTGCCAGAGATAAGGAGAAAGACTCCCTTTTTAGCAAGCAGGAACTTTCTTCAAATTCCGAGGGAATGGTGGCTTTTGTCCAAATGTCCAACCTTGGGAAAAGGTTATTTCTTTGGGAGACCAAGGAATCTTCAGTCCCGGAGCTTAAATTCTTAGTGCTTGTGTGTTCTTTGTTTTCATTCTATTAGAGAACAGCCCATATTAAACTATGCAACCCCTAACCCCCACCACCCCGCTCCCTGCCGTGAATGTACATTTTAACAGCAAACTCGAGGTTGTCCGTATTTCTGTATTCTGAGCAGGGCTGAGGGTGGTGCCTGGCCCATAGTAGGTGTTTTGGGAGCAGTTGCGTATAGATAGCCAGCTGATGGAAACACAGGCTTTCAAATTGTCTGAGTAAAAATTCCAGTTGTCCTGGCATTGATTTTGTGGCCATGTGCGTGGGAGAAGAGGCGCAGGCTGCTGACCCTCCCCGGGGCTGGCCGAGCATCCTCCTTGATAGGATTTAGGAGGTAGCGATTGCCAGGTTATTACCAGGGAGCAGGCTATCGAGGAGAGCGGCTGTAAGAATGATGGGCCGCTCTGTGAGGTCAGGGCTTGCCTTCCCGGGACATCACAATCTCCGAAGAGCGGTTATCTCTGTGTAAATAACACGCCCTGGGCAGTGCTTACTTTAATAACAAAATAAAATGATGTTTTCCCATAAGTCTTTGCTCTGAGTGCGTAAAATAGAGGCTCCCGTTCTGTTATGTAGACGGATAAGTGCTTTTCTGCAGCTCAAAGATAAGACAGAGGGCCTTTGCTCTGATTGGGGGTGGGGGGAGTGCAGCGGGAGAGTGCAGGAGGTGGGAGTGTGGGGTGGGGAGGATGGGAGACCAGGGCAAGGCCTCCCACCACAGTGGCAGAGTACTAGGGAAGGAGGCACCTGTCCCCAGGTTCCTCTGGTCACCCATTGCCACTTCAGAGTCTATGAAGTGGTCTACACATTGTCGGGAACCACCAATGGGGTCCTTGTGGCATCCTGGGCTTTCCCCAAGTCACCTTGCCAGGCTTGCCCACATCGACCACAGAAGAAACTGTTTCTCTAATTAGCACAATGCCTTCTGTAGCTGATGGCCAGACACTGAAATGATCCTGAGAAAGCATCCGCACAGGGACCGTAGCACCTGGGTGTAGATTTCCCGGTTGGACGCTAAGTCCAGCTGGGAATTAACTTAAAACATTAAACGTTTCCGTACTGTGTTTCTCTCGTCTTTTCTGAGAATGAATGAACCTTTAAGACTGACCAGTCCAGCTCATGAGATAACGGTCTCTCTTTCCCTCTCCAGGTGAAGCAGGTTATGACGGACTGAGTCACACCAGCTAAGTGTCTTCGGAGGCTCATGCACACTTGAAGGGCTTGGCCCTGCCTGGGACATCTCCAGGCTGTCAGCTCACTCTGCCACCTCTTCTTTCGATGTTGCTTGCTTGTGTTAACAGAGTGTTGTCCGTCAGAAGATGTGGTTGCTGGATTTAAAAAAAAAATGTATTTTGAAGCCATTTTCAGAGAAAAATGCCATTCATTATAACCAAAGAAGTTTTCTTTCAGCCATTCATTTCAGCTTTTCCTCAGTGGTGCCCACAGAAGGGCGACACAGACCAGCTGTAGATCGCCCATTGGCTCTGGAGGAACAGAGGAGCAGGTGCTTTATGCCTGACAGCCACTGTGCCTGAGGGGTGCTGTCCTCACACAGCTGCCTCAGGAGCCTGTCAGAGTGGGGAGGCCTGGGCAGAGCGTGGGTCCCGGATACAGAGTGCTGGAATGAATCCTTCAGTCGAGGACAGCAATGGCCACCCAGGGAGCTTCCCACTCACGTACGCCCGTATGACTGATCCAGCACAAGGCAAAACTGGGTCCTCTATAAAACTCCATAAATGTCTTACATCTTAAAGTCCCAGGACAAAATAAGTCAAAAAGATTTTCTCGTATCCATTTTCCACCTAAGTAGACTGTATATTTATTTCTCATCCTTCAAAACACACACACACACACACACACACACACAGGAGCTGGTGGGGTGCAGCTTTCTTCGTAGAGTGATTGTGTAGTATGAGACCATAGCTCTCTTTCCCAACATTGAAACAAAATAATAACCAGAAATAACATTTTTATTTGCATAAAAAAGGAATTGCAGGAATTTTGCATATGTTGGGTTCCTTTTTTTGACCCCGCACCAACCATAATCCCAGTCCTTCTCGGGCATTCTGTATGTATCTCCAGGCTCCTGGCGCTGCAGCCCAAGTCCTCTGTGGTAGATACCTTGGTACCATGGCATACAAACATACAACAACAACAACAACAACAACAAAACATGTTTCTGGCCTAGAGGGTTGGCTCAGCATTTAAGAAGATTGCTCTAGCGGGGACCCAAGTTCAGGATCTGGTCAGAGTCAGACAGGCACAACGCCCATCATTCCAGGAAATCAAATACCTCTAGCCTCCGAGGTCACCTGTACTCAAGTGCACGTACCCACACAGACACACACGGACACATAATTGTAAACATCTTTTCTTCAGAAGAGGCACTACTTAGTTTTATTATGTGTATTCATGCTCTTGGATGACATAAGAGTCCTTTTAATAAGTGTGCAGTTCAGGCGGCTGACTTCTTAAATAGCAAAAGAGTTGAACATGAGCCATCATGTTGGAGAAAGAGATAGAAATCCAGCAAACGACTTCACGGTAAAAACCCACTAAGCAGCAAGAATCCTGTTTTTTCAAATCGATAATTAAAAGCTTTATTCTAACAAGCTGTGTTGGACTGATTTCCGTGATTTCAGAGACATAGATGTTTATCAGAAAGCTTCATTGTGCATTGCTCATTCAATGTTCTTATTTAACTACACTTTAAATCAGCCACTGATCGTTCCAGAATCCGAGAAGAATCATATACTTTCCTCAATGGCAGAGAACTCACGTCCCAGCATTTGGGCAATGTCTGAATGCAGGCTTAGTCACGGGCCCTTGTGTTCCAGCATGCGTCGTAGAACTGGCTTGAGGGTGTCTCCCTGGTTTTCTCCCTTTTTCCCATTTAACTGTGAGTTCTGTCTTAAGCACTTGGCACCAGGGAAAGACTATCCACATTCAGATCAAATTTAATTATCCTATGGGACAAAGCAGCCAGTTCTTCACAGCAGGAGCTGCACATTCCTTTATAATTGAATTTGCAGACTGTCACGGTAGCATTCTGGATGTCCACAAGGGGGCGCCATAGACTACCGTTAAAGCAGATCCAGGTTTTTTAAAAAAAAAAAAAAAAAAAGCAGATCCAGGTTGTGTTTTGGTTTTCAGTGGTTTGGTTTCCTCTCTCTTAGAGTTTATAGACAATAGCCTGAGATATCTTCAACCTGCGATTCTCCTGCCTCAGCTGGGATGATCAACACACGCCATCATTCCCCCCATCCCCAACCCCCACTGAACAGTGCCCCTTTCTCACATAGGCCAATGTCTAATGTGACCATGATGGTGACATTAATAGAGGCAATTCAGCAGGGAATAGATGAGATGAAGGCCTAGTGTCATACTGCCACTGGTAGGTTCAAGGCTCGATCACTTCCTTTACACCATGGGCTTTGTTCAGACCCTGGGTCTCATACCTCACCTGCTGCAAATAGAGAGAGATTAAGCCGGGGTCTTAGCTGAGATAAGTTGGTTGCACTTGGCAGATATTTCCCTGGCCAAACCACGACCAGCAATCAGTTAACCTGTCTTCTAGCCCAGGTTCAAAGTCCTCAGGATTATGTCTGGGTGGGGATCCATTATGAACCGAGGCTCGATACAGTGAAACAGGTTCTTCCTGGAGATTGCCAGGACCATGTGCCTTTCTTAGTAGTATTCAGACAGAATCACAAGGTAACTGAAGACTACTTTCCTATAATGGCGCATTCTGGAGCTGTTTCAGTGCTGAGAAAATAATACTCTGTGGCAGTTTATTGGCCAGTATTTTTGTGGTGTTTTCCAAACTCTTCAAAACAGATGGCCTATATTTTCATCTGAGAAGACAAATGATAAGTTTAGAAAAGAATATGGAGCAATCGTTTTTGTTTTCCCTTGTGTTGTAGGGTGCATACATGATGGGGAGAGAGGGGAAGGAGAGGGTACATAGGGGGAGAAGGAAGAGAGAGAGAGAGAGAGAGAGAGCAAGACATGATGCCTACAGTTACCCTAGCTGCTAGCATTTTGTAGTTCTTCCCAATCTTTGATGACTTGCTTAAATATGGTCAGAACTGCTGGATACTGAGACTGAGTGCTAGGGCTCCCCTCCATCTTGAATTCCTTATGTTCCTAGGAGTTGTTTACGAGGATAATTTAGTAACAAGGCAAAGGATCTATGTGACCTGAGGAGAAGCCACAGTAGTCAAGGGTAACAGAGTAGCTGCGGAATCTTCCTCATCCCCAGGCTACAAAATAACCATCTGCTTGGGGGTGGGGGTGGGGCGGTTGGGGTCGGGAGGGTGCCGCTGTGCTGTGCTGGTCTCTGTTGCTATCACAGGGACTCAAATCAAAACAGTTTAAACAAAGTGGAGGAGTTTGCTCTTCCTAAAATGGAACAGTCCTTCAGAACACCCTCTTCTCAGCACCGCTTTCCTTAGTTTTATCTGCAGCCAGCAATTCTAACAAGAAAGATGGCGCTTGCTCATAGCCGGGTCCTGCTCATTTCTGAATAAGAAGTAGGTCTGAAAGTGCGGTGCCCTAAGTGACTGAGCCCAGGTCCTGTGTCTCATTGTCCTTTCCAGAAGATGGGGGTGCAGCGCTCTGCTCTGGGAACCATGGGGACTTGGAGAGTTTTGAAGGGTACTCCTGAGAGAGGAGTCAGGATAACTGAGGGTCAGACTGAGCAAGCAGAAGCTGATGGGGATGGCCACCCCAGTTTCCTTGACTTCCTCTCCTTACTTTCTAAACATTTAGGTTACAGAATTTCCAAGAATGTTGCAGATTGCTTTTAGAGATTGATATCAACTAACAGTTCCAAGATGTCAAAATGCTCATTCCATGCAGAATCTAGTAGGGAAACGCACCCCTGCGTTATTTTAATTGGTGAGTTTAGGTTCTAACATATAAAATAGTAGTTTGGGTCAATGAGATGACTTAAATGCGCTTGATGCTAAGCCTGATGACCTGAATGTAATCCCTGGGACCCTTATGATGGCACAAAGACTATCCTGTGCCCACCATGGCATTCATATACAATACAGTCATTAAATAAATACATTAAAAGTTTGTAAGGTGTTCTGCCAGCTGTTTTTCTTCTTTGTGAATTGTCAGCTTATGCTCATTGTCCAATGGTCCTGGGAATCACTTTAATTTCCCTCCTGGTGGCTCTCAGGGTGGGACCGAGGGTCTCTCTCATCCAAGTATACAACACCCTACCACCGAGCCCTTGGGGATAATTTTTAAAAATTGATTTTAGTGATTATGTATTTATTTTGGTAAATAATTTTTGTTGTAGACATGACACTTGGTAAAAACTGTTTTCCCTTTAAATTGTTTTAAAATCACTAGATTTAAATTTCTCTACAAAGAAAATTTACATAATTGAATATTTCCCTCTTACCGTATTTTTCTCTAAATTTATTTCTTTCTTTGCCTTTGAAAACTTTGGTAAATGCTAGTTTGAGTTTTCTTCCATTTTTCTGTTTTTTTCACCCTCAATTCTTCAATCTGCCTGGAATGCGCATTGTGTAGAATGTTCTTCTCTTTCTTCACAACAATCCCAATTCATATTTAGCTATTTTAATTGACGTGTGAGCCTGAATCTACACACAGGTCTCTTCACAGCAGGGACAGACATTCAAGTTAGGCCTCCCCATGAAACTTGTTTGTAATCTGTGGGCAGTCTAGTCCAGAGACGCTCTGTAGTCTGCAGCTTGGGCCTTCAGCACTAATACTGACCAAAATCTGTTAAGATTCTCATAGACTCGGACTGGAGAGATGGCTCAGCCATTAAAGGCTAGGCTCACAACCAAAAATATAACTCAAATTCCAGAGGGTGTTTATAATATGCACTCACATTCCTTAGCAAGAGTCTCCAGTCCTTCCACAATAAACTCTTAGTTGGCTTTCTCAGCATCTAACCTATGTGTGTGTGTGGTGGCATGCATGTAGACACACAGATAATCACCTATCTGTCTCTCTCTCTCTCTCTCTCTATATATATATATATATATATATATATATATATATATATCACATACACATGCACGCGCACACGCACACACACTAAATGTAATTTTAAAAAAATAAAAGAGAAATATTTGGTGGATGATTGCAGGGCAGTTGACCAAATTAGTTTCTTCTGAGAGCAGTAGTCTAACATGTTACATATATGTGCTGAGGTCAGTTAACACACACTCCTTATTTGGTCACCAAGGGTCATCTGTTAATGGTCTGCATCCCTTGGATTCATCTTTGCCTGATTTTGATCAAGCTGCTGTAGACAGAAACATATTTCTCAATATTATAAAACCTGGAAGTCCCATCTAAAGCCACACAGGCACTCTGGACTGACAGCGTCTGCATTGGGTAGACATTTCCTATGCTGCATGCTTTGAACCTGTGCATAGAATCCTAGAGAAGGCCAGTAAGACAGGGGAGCCTTGGGCTAAGGGGGGGGGGAGGGCCTCACCTAGGCCCCTAGTGGGGCCCATGGAACAGCTTAGCAGGGCATAGGTTGGGAGCATAGACTGCAGGAGCCCCAAGTCTTGACCCGATCTGTGCATACTACATGTTGTCTTGAATATGTCTCTTTATTTCTTTGAGCTATCTTGGTACATCTGTAAAGGACAAAACTTCATAGGACAAAGAACAAATTAGCAAAACTCAAATCATTTTGCACCCTGTCTGTAGCTGGTTGCTCTTAGGGATAATGGAGAAGAAACCATCCTGCACTGGGAATCCAAACAGCATCCTCTCTGTGAGCCTTCCGAACGCAGCCATGCAGGAGGAGAATTCATCTCAAAATCAAGTGTTCTGGCTCTGCCACCGGTCTAGGTTCAAATGCTGGTTTCGGCCTTAGCTGAGTGGTTCTCATTGAACAAGTGCCATCTGCTGAGAGAGCCACCAAGTTTTCAGCCACAAAATGGAGGATAATGCAATCCCTTCCTCCTTATTTGAAGAAAGAATCCAAGTTACCCAGCACACTGAAGGCTGAGAAAGAAGAATCGTGGGTTCAGGATCAGCCTGGTCTACATAGTGAGAGCCTTCCTTAAAATAATTTATTTTTTAAACTAACACATAGAAAACACATAGGCTACCTTAGAGAGTGAACACTCAGTAAATACTAGATAGGCATAACTGTTTCTTTACTTCATATATCAATTGATAATGTTAGTTTTTTCAAAAGTAAGAGTCACAGCTTCAATGCATTTAATTTTATGAAACATATACATACGTGGTGCTCTTTTTCTAGGTCTAGTTACAAGTCCAAGAAACAGGTGAGGCACGCGTGATTTTTTTTTTTTAATTTTATAGAAGAGGTTAGACACCCAAAGAGCTGGTTTGAGGTTGTCCACACATTTCCCCATCAGAGCCTATAGTTTTGATTCAAGAATGCAACACTAGAGGTCCCTGTGGGTCCTTTAAAGAAATGCGTTGTCTGGTGTTTTGTTTTTATAGGTCTGTAGTGTGGAAGGAAACACACACACACACACACACACAGTGAGGGCCATGTGTTTGAAAAAGCTAGGTTTTTCACAAGTAGTTCTTTGACATCTTGGATGGCAGGGGGAAATAAGTCTTGTGAGCTCTGAAGCCAGACTGTGTGTTCAAATCTCAACCCAATCGCTTAGCCTGAGATCACCAGGGATAAGTCCAGGATTGGGCTAGATAGTGACTTTTGTTCAGTTGTCAATCAGGTTGTGAGTGACCTGAAGTCCTTACACAGAATGTAAGACCAGCGCAGAACCATAGATCGCTGACATCTTCTAGGAAATGATGCGGCAGCCGTGGGAGAGTTCCAACTGTTGTGTGTGCATTGGTGGCACGCACCCTCACTGTAAGTACTATGGAAGAGAAGCCTATAGAGACTCGGTCTGGGATTCTGGGGTCCGACTTGAGAGGCTGGACTGCCAACCCTAGAGCGTGGAGGGAAAAAAGAACCCCCCCAAAAAACAAACAAACAAACAAACAAAACAACAAAAACCAAAACAAAACCTTGGGAGCTGCAGTTTGACATGATGGCCGCTAGAGGTCGGTGTGGAGCCGCGTACAGTGCTAACTGGGGCGGCCCGTCGACCCTCTCTCCCCAGGATGGGAGAAGTTAGTCCTTTCGCTAGCAGGCTTTCTGTTCCGCTGGAGTTGGTTCCCTCTTAGCGACATCTTTCCGTCCCTTTAAGGAAATGGCCATCCTAAGGAAAGGTCAAGTGTATCTAGCAGTATCCAGAGGTGGAGCTCTAGGATTATTGGTAGAGCAAGCGATCTCTGCCGGGACTTGTTTGCGCGGCTCCCCTGGAGGCAAGGCTGGTTCAGCAAGGACTTCCAGCAGCATCCTCCTCACACCGCCCGAGGTGAGGGGATCTAGTCTCCATTTGGGCGATTGGAAAAAAAAAGTGACACAAGCAAAGTATAAAACTCTCCAGCATCGTGGGATTGGATAGAACCTTCAGGCTCTCAGCTTGATTCTCCATTCTTGAACCCGAACTAGACACCTGCTTAACTTCTGGGATGCTGCCAGGACAGCCCAGAGGAAGTTCACAGCGCCACCAGGTGCCTCAGCTCAAGGGAGGTGCCAGCTGGTGGCACTGAACCGGCCAAGAAAAATTATCCTCAGATACAGGGTCCGACCAGAAACCAGATTGTGGAGGCCAGAGAATTCAGCACCTTCAGGGGACACGCAGAGGCCTGTAGACGGAGAGTGGGTTTCTTGTTTTGTTTTGTTCAAAGTCACACCGTAAGTAAAGGATGAAGTTGGGACCAGATCCCAGGGCGGTGCCTCCCTTAAAACCAATAGGTCTGTGGCACCAGCTGAGGGGAAGACCTTCTGGGAGAATCAGAACTGAGCATGAAAACAAAGCCAGGCCAGAGGTGGAGAACTGAAGAGATCCACTCCCCGCAAGACATGGTAACTGGTTCCACGGGTTCCCCAAGGTCTCAGGCTTGGAGTTTTCTCTTCTCAATGACTTCGCATTTGCTTTGGTACCTCAGAGCTTCGGGGCTAAACCTGTCACTGAAGCCTGGGCTGTCTGTTCATAAGGAAGACAAGGCAGGCACTTTGAGTCAAGAAAGACCTGAAAGGAAGAGGAATCGCACGGGGCCCTACTCCGGTGTGGTCTATGTTCCCTTAGGACTTGTCCACAGCCTCCTTTTTTTCAGTCTCCCCCTCATCATAGGGACCGTGCACAGTCCGTTCTCAGCTCCCATCATTTCTAGAAGATTCTTGCTAGAGCTTCTTCGGCTAAGCATTTAATAATCCTCTGGCATCCCTTTCCCAGACAGTGATGACAGTTACAACCTCACCTGGATTATGTATGTGAGGGAGCGGACTTCCCCAGCATCCTCGGGATACAGCCCTACGGTGCAGAAAACCTGCCAGGAAGCAAGCTGTCCATTCTTCAATACACAGCTGCGTGGGTAAGACGGATAAAAGCTACGCAGGAAGGTGGACTTGGTCAGCAAGTTCAGGACAAAGAGGGTCAGATGCTTCTGAATTTGTCCAGACAGAGCCGTTAGTCCTTTCTCACCCAAGCCTGCCCCTCCACACCCCAAGTCCTTCCGCTACCGTGATGCACCACCACCCAGAACACGTGACTTCCAGTCTTGAGTTGGCCATTTGCCAGCTTTGGGATAGTAGATAAAATTTCAATTTCCTTAACTGTAGAGTGGCACGTGCACACCAGCAATGGCTGTCTTCCTGGGTCATCTAAAAAGATTAAAGTGACAACCTGTGAAAATGACATTCACATGGAAGTCACCCCTCCAGCGGGTCGGACTGGAGGACTTTCCAGTGGAAAGTGTTGGGCTGCCAATCAATCGCTCAACTGATCTCCTGAGAGTCCCCGGGTGATATCCACAACCCCGCTTATGTTTGCTATCTTTCACAAAGATTATTAAAGACACTTTTGCTCTATCTCTTTGTGCAATGTTCTAAAATTATTTCTTCCTTTATTATGTTTATTGATGTTTGGATCTTGGGCATGCTTTTCCTCCACAAGATCTCACAGTTTTGTTTTGTTTTGTTTTTTTAATAATGGGCTTTAATTCTTAAAGAACAATTGGTCTTTTGAGAGAAGGGGGAACTAAAATTAGCTTCCCAGTAAAACGGACCCAGGTCAGTCACAACTTCAGTGACTTTATGCTTTCAGCATCTGTAACATCAAGAGCACTTCAAGTGCAAACTGCACATTCAACTTTCATAAAATGGAAAAGTCAGCTTTCATAAAATGGAAAAAAGTCCATGGAGTGGGCCCTTAAACATGGCGATATCCAGGCTCTCAGCAAGTGCACTGAATGTTTCCTACGCATCTTTTACTCTGCCCACCTCTGTGTTGGCGTCATCCTTGGGCAAAAGGGGCAAGCATCCTTCACTTGGTGTGCCCAGTGCTCACAAGAGGGAGAAGTATTTTTTTCTTTTTTTTTCTTTTTTCTTTTCTTTCTTTCTTTTTCTTTTTCTTTTTCTTCTTTTTCTTTCTTTCTTCTTCTTCTTTTTTTTTTTTTTTTTTTTTTTGGTTTTTCGAGACAGGGTTTCTCTGTGTAACCCTGGCTGTCCTGGAACTCATTCTGTAGACCAGGCTGGCCTTGAACTCAGAAATCCACCTGCCTTGGCCTCCCGAGTGCTGGGATTAAAGGCGTGCGCCACCACCACCTGACTAAGAAGTATTTTTTTTTTTAAGAGGCACTTATCTGGGAGACAAGATGCTATGGTCCAAGATGGCCACGCTGTGGTGTGTACACCAGTGTCGCTTTCCTGAAGACAGAAGACCTGTCCCTGGAAGAGCTAGTGCTCCTGAGTTTCTCTTGGGGTCTATGGTAAAAGGAGAGAGTGACTTGAGTGTGTCGGACCTAATCTCACATGAGCATCCTCCGTCCACGCAGACTTCCCTCCATGTAGCTGCGGAAGGGCAAAGCAGAGGGAGCTGTGGCCGGCTTGAGGAAACTGGCCAGGAGGTTAAATTGCAAGGAGCTGCAGGCCCCCTCTGGGAGCCGAGAGCTATATCTGGACCCCATTCTTGTAAGCATAAGAAAAATTTCCAGTCACCAGTGAATTAGGAATAAGCAGCTGGAGCTTCAGCTTCAAACAACAGCCAGGCTGGCATGCTGTGTCTGTCCTTCTGTCCTGTATCACGACAATAGCCAGGCCAGCATGCTGTGTCTGTCCTTCTGCCCTGGAACACAGTAAAGTTATGTCTGCTCTGTTTCAGGGCACTACGTTTGTGATAATTCATTATGTGGCGATAGAAAGCTAATTCAATTTCCAAAAATCTCAATACATGAATTAGAATCACTTGGCTGCCAGCAACAGAAATTGAGTTGGGGGGGGGGAGTGGATTTTCTAGAACAGCATCCACAGTAGACACAGAATACAGGATGGATCCAAGTAGGACAAATGACTTAGAGATATTTCTAGGCCTGATTCCACTCTTAAGACCTGATTTATTTTTGTTTGGCTTATTGATTGATTGATTGATTGATTGAGATAGTCTCAGACTTACTCTGTACCCGCAGTCCGAAGCCAAGTGCTGTGTTTGCAGGCCTCTGACCCTGTATGCTGCCGCTCTTAAATCCTAAGTAAACAGGCACTGGAAAGATGGCTTAGTGGTCAGGGGAACTTATTGCCCTTCTACAGGATTAGAGTTCAGTTCCCAGCACCCATATCAAGCTGCTCACAGCCACTTCTACTTCCAGTTTTAGAGGCTCAGCATTGGGGTGGGGGTGTCCAGTGCCTCTTGGTGTGCGAGAACTCTAACTTCCTCACTTTGTAGGCAGCACATGACAGTACCTCATTGTCGTTTTGATCTGTCTTATTCATAATGTCCAACATCTTGTTATGTATTTACTGGGTATTCGCGGGCCTTCTTTAGGAACTGTGTATTTAAACCTTCTACCCATGGCTTTAGAGAGCTGGTTATCTTACTATTGAGTTAAGCATTCTTTAGATAGTCTAGATCGAAGTCGTCTGTCTCAGGGTTGAGTTTGCACAAACCTTTCCTTCCTTTATGGCTCGCTCCCATTCTTTCCTGATGGCATTCTCAGTGGGCAGTTTTGAAGAAAGCCGGTTGATCACTGTATTTTGGGTGAGGTGTATTTTTGTGTTCTGTTACAGAGGTCACCCACCCGTGTTTCATTCCAGAAATGTTACTGTTTCATACTTTCATGCTTGTATCTATGAAACATTTCAGGTAGCTTTTGTGTACAGCATGAAATAGGAACGGGGTATTTTCCCTCGTAGACATCCAGTTGATCCAGGACCATTTATCTCTTAAAAGTTTACCGTCAACCCCACTGGGTCTTTCTTTTATTCTTATCTAAAGCAATGTGACTGAACACATACGTAAGTCTCCTACCCAAGAGCTAGCCAAGCTTGAGCCTGCCTTAGCTTGTGAGCTCAAATGAGGCTGGGTACATTCGGGGTAGTAGAGACTATACTGTATGCTCATCCACAATGTGGGCTCTCTGGCAGAGTTATTTCACATCCCTTACGTTTTATTTCTTTTAGCATTATTATATATTGGAGTAGAATGTTTGTGCGACACATTCACTATTTGCACATGTGTACTTCAACGGTCTTTAGCATAGCCAATTTGCTGGTACAAAAGCATCCAACGCATTTTATCATTCTTTACAGAAACCTCACACCAATCAGCGGCTAGCCCGGTTGCCTACCGCCCTTGGTTCCTGGCTAGCCCTAATCCACTTTCTCTCCGGACTTGCCTGCTCTGGCTATTCTATATAAATAGAGTCACACAATAAGTGGCTTTCTAAGTCTGGTTTGCTTTACCCACGCTTGCTGCAGTAGCATCTCACTAGCATCTCACAGTTCCTCAAGTCTTTTCACGGCTGGTGTATTCCATTGTTTAAACCCACCACGACCGCTTGTCCGTTCCTCGACTGCGGCGAATTGCTTCCAGTCTGGGGCCATTATCCATTAGGCTGTCGGGAGCACTTCTGTACACGCTTCTGTGAGAGCATGTGTTTTCGATTCTGTTGGGAATTTACTTAGTTGAGTTTCTGGGCATGTGGAAACTCTGTTTAACATTTTAAGGAACTGTCAAATTGCTTGGCGCAGGGCCCTCGTCTGTCCTTAACATCTGCAGGAGCACCAGTTTCCGTACATTCTCATTGGTCCTCATCAGCATGTGTTGTCCTTTACTCCCTGTGCTGTGTTATCGTCTTGTTGCAATGCTTTGTGGGTCTAACTTGCATTTTCCTAGTGACTAACACACTACGAGGCTTTCCTGTGCTTATTGACCATTTGTTCATCTTCTTTGGAAAAACTATCAATTTAAATCTTTGGCTAATTTTTAGTTTTTATTTTTATCCTATTAAACTGTAGATGTACTTATACATTCTGAATGCTGGACCAAAACCGGTATATAATTTGCAAATATTTTCACTCATTTTGTGGACTATTTTTAAAATTTTCTTCCCACTTTCTTTTGAGGCATAAAACTTTTAAAATTTGCTGATGTTCAATTTGTGGATGTTGGTGTTGGTTGCTTGTGTCTTTTGTGGTCTAACACATTAAGTCTTTCATATAAACTCTAGAATCAGTTTATCTCATTTTAAGAATTTGTTAACATATTTTTAGCATTTATTTGTTTGTGAGGTGTGTGTATGTATGTGTGTCTGTGAGTGGTGTGTGTGTCTGTGTATGGTGTACATATGTATGGTGTATGTATATGTGTATTTATATGGTGTGTGTATGTGTATGTATGTGTGGTGTGTACATGTATGTATGTATCGATGTATATACATATGTGTGAGGTATATTTGTGTATGGTGTGTGTATGTATATGCATTTGTGGTATGTATGTGTATATGGCATATGTATGTGGGTGGTATATGTGTGTATGGTGGGTGTGTATGTATGTGTGGTATGTACATGTATGTATGCTATGTGTGTGATGTATGTGTTTATGGTGTGTGTGTGTGTGTGTGTGTGTGTGTGTGTGTGTGTGCAGCTCAGAGCACATCTTACTAGAATGGCGTCCCGTCCACTGTATGGGCTCTGGCGATGGAATTCAGGCTGTTGGGCTTGCCAGCTCTCTGCCTCCAGATTTGATAATGCTGTCCTTCACTTTGGAAGACAGGTAGCCTGAAAAATAACTGCGGACTTCTTGAGAGACTTTTTTCAATCAAAGAAACCAGAGGCATCTTCCCAGTCCCACGGTCCTTTCCGGGTTCCGTTCTGTCTCAAAGCTTATGTGCGCTCACCTGCAGCTTACGTGTCTCACCTGCAGCTTACGTGTCTCACCTGCAGCTCTTCGTTGTGCTTATTTCTCAGCTGTATTTTTTATTTTGTCTTGAGGCAGTCTTGCTACACAGCTCAAGTTGGCCACGTATTCACTGTTCGTCCAGTGTGACCTCAAACTCACAATCCTCCTGCCTTTGCCACATGAGATGCTAAGATTTACATGCAGGCAGTCTATGCCTGACTTTTATCATTTTCTTACTGTAAATGAGCCCAAGGGTGAAATGTTGACAATTAGCGAAAGCATGTGACCTAGGTTTGGTGGCACATACCTGTAATCTTGACCGTTGGAAAGCTGAGGAGGGAGAATTGTGAGTTCAAGGCCAGCCTGGACTGAGTCGTGAGATTTTGTCTAGGGGGAAAATTTTTTTGAAAACGATGTGAGCTATAGTATTTCACACTATTTATGGTCTGAATTGAGGTCAAGTTCAGAACTATACCTCAAATATCCTCCTTTCTTTGTGCTTCAGATAAAGAACTCTGACATTTGGAGATGCTTCAAGGCCACACAGCAACTTAGATATATGCCTAGGGTACGACTTCAGCAATTGAGAGTCACGTACAAATTAGTAAAGAATTAAAAAAAAAAAAGTACATTAAACTACAGTCAAATTGAAAAAAAAAGCAAAATTCAGACGGATACACATTCTTACACCCTAACCTCTAAACTTCAGAACTTCCTGCCTATGAGTCGAGAGGGGGAGTGAGAGGGTGTCTTGCTGGCAGGTGCTGTCTCAAAGGCTCACAGTCCTCCACTTCCTGGGGTGTCAGCCACAGAACAAAGCCAGCAGAGACTCCAACAGCACCTCCCTTTCTCCTCATCCTCCCAGGCATAGCTGCCTCTGCCCCTGCCTCTGCCTCTGGGTACCATCCCAGGGAAGCAGAAGATGAAGTGGAAAGTGTCTGTTCTCTCCTGCATCCTCCATGTGCAGTTCCCAGGAGCAGGTAAGGGTTCTGTTTCCCGTGGCTCTTTGTGTGTCTGAGGGGCAGTGGAGGGGTGCCAAGGACCTGGTGCTTCTTTTAAAGCTTGTCTTCCCAAAGTCAATGGGCAGAGTAGGCAGCGGCAGTGTGGGCTTGGGTCCCACCCAGGCGTCTGCTCTGTGACAGCCAAGCTGGGTATCGTTTGGGGGCCAGCTGTTTGAAAACACAGTTGTAGATTGTCCAGTAATAAAGGCAGAAGAGAAAGACTGTGGGGGGAAAGGGCGAGGAGAAGCGCAGCGAGACAGCTCGGCGCGGATAGGGGAAGCCGCACAGGATCAGAAACACCAGCTAGGCCTCGATCTCCTCTGGTTTCCAGATATCATGTCTCCTTCCTCCCCTCTCTGGTTGGCATTGACGCTCAGCCCCGTTCTTTCCTCCTTTGCCAACAAAGGACATTACCATGGTCAGTCAGAGAGGGTCATGGCCTGTGACCCTGGGTGTCCTGAAACATCCCGTAGAGGCCGAGCCCCTACAAGAGGACTAGAGGGAGGGAGGGAGGGAGGGAGGGAGGGAGGGAGGGAGGTGTACCGAGGAGGCATCCATGTTTGTGGCCTTTTGCAAGGCGCATTGCCACCTTCTGGCCCAGAGCATTTAAGTTTAAGCTCACCCTGTCGAAGCTGTCCCCCACATCACGACCACCAGCTGCCCTATGACATACTGATCCTCTGTGATATACTCACATGGCTCTCTATCTGAGCCAAGCAGCCAGAGACACGGACAGAAATGTTAGCTCACTGCATCCCCCTGATGTTAGCTCACTACAACCTGGCGTTTGGCATGCCGTAGCCTTAGCATGCTTCCTAGTTCAGCAGTCAGGGTGAAAGCAAGGGAACAGAAGAGAAGAGACACCACTCGAAAGATTGGTGTTACAGCCGTTTTACAAGAAATGGGACAATCTGTATTTGCATCTAGAAAGACAAGAATGGTAGCTGTAAGGGGTACCCTTCTTCCAATTTAGAGCTCTCCTGAGGGTGACAGTTTGTCGGGTGACAAGGCTGAGAGGGCAGGAACGGCCAGCACATGATTGTTACCACCAGGAAACTGCACAGTCCTGGGCTAGCGTCACGGGGTTCTGAGGGCTCAGGAACCGGCTTTTCTGACACAGTGCTTTTCTCAGAAAGGGCCGGGCAGGTGTGACTCACACAGTGCTGTAGGGTAATAGCCCCTGAGGGAGCCACAGCAGCCCACAGCTATGAGGGAGCCCAGAGGCAGGTGAGAAACATTTTCACAGCCAGAGAGGTTCATTGAATAGAGGAGCAGCCACTGCAGGCAAGAGCTCTGGACTCATGACCGTAGGCTCTCAAAAGATGGAGGGGGGAGACTATTGAACTCCCCCTATCTGCACCTCACTGGTCCGTGTGCCGCAGGCTTTGAAGCTCAAGTAAACCTAAAGCAAGCTATGGAGAGAAACAAACGGTTGGCAGTAAACAAAACCCCGCCCAGAGGGCACAGAGCCTGTGGTCTTTTCCACCCCAAACCAAAAAGGCCTAAGCCGTTCCCATCTACAGTTCTTTGAGAAAGCCTGGACACAGGGGACTAAGCCAATGTTGAAGTAATTAATCACTCCACCAAGTCTAACAAGAGCATTTCGAGGGTCAGAGGAGGAGGGAGCTGCTGGATACCACGAAACACGTCTGTCTGCCACGGAACATGTCTGTCTGTCAACCCTCAGCTTCTTGCTACTTCTGACTGCGCCGCCATGGCAAAGATCCAAAACGAGGGTCGCTACCGGGTGTGTCCACTCCCTAGTGAGAAAATGCACCTCTAGTGTGAAGCCTAGGGTTTATGGGAAGGTCTGCTTCTTAGGAAGGCAGGAGGCAGGGGCATGCTAACCATTGCCCTTCCCAATAGCAGGTCCCTGAGCAACCCGCTGGATCTTAGTGGTCCTGGGTTTTGTTAGATTTCCTCCAAAGCAAAGATACTAATGGCTTCCTCGAAGAGACGTGACGGCAAGGAGTGAATGCAAGGCTTCACATACAAAGATACATAGGCATGCGTGTGTGTGTGTGTGTGTGTGTGTGTGTGTGTGTGTATCTAGGCAGATCTATATATGCACACTTACGCACACATGACGGACAATTAATAAGCAGAAATTGCACTAATTATTACATATGGGAAATGGAACCTATGGCTGAGATTCTTAATTTATAAAGCAGCAACGGGCATCTCCTGATAGCATACGACTTCCCTCCTGTGAATTCTGGGCACACTCACACCGGCTTCAGAAACCCAGTGGCAGGTGGGCCCTGTGGCAACTATGGATCAAAACTTGGGATGTACAGAGGAAGATATTACACCCACCATTTCAACCTCTTAAGCACACCCCGAAGGTACATGTTTCCTCAGAGTGAAAAGAAGTCCGAAGGTGTAACATAAATACAGAAGACTGGGCAAATTCAAAGCAAAATGCACGAACATGGTGGCCACCCAGGTCTGCTGGCACGAACATGCGTGACCAGGGGTTTATTTATAAATACCGTAAACACCAAATCTCTGTTGAAGCTTTGGAATTGGAGTTGAGGGGACCGTAAGTGACAGATGTGTGGCTGTGTCTCACGGGTGTCGTCTTCACCCTCTGGTTTGTTTTGTCCTCCGGCGCCTGACCACTTCCAAGCCTCTGGCTTCATTTTCCTACTTCAGCCCTGCTCAGAGCTGCTAGACTGCAGACTGCATTTGTTGACACAAAACACCAACAGCCCTAAGGTTTGTTAGCAGGCTAGCTTTATTATACCTCTCTGTGCATTTAGCATGTTAGTTTTGCTTTTGTTTTTTGAAAAATAAGACTAATTGGGCATGATGACACACACCTTAGATAGCAGCATTTGGGAGGCAGAGACAGGTGGGTCTCTGTGAGTTCAAAGCCAGACTGGTCTACGTAGTGAGGTCTAGGTTAGCCTGGGCTATTAGTGAGACATTATATTTATATAAAAAAAAAAGATTTAATTTTTAAAAACATACATCTTTTCTTTCAAAAGTCACCTAGCATGTTTCTTGTATTCTATTTAGAAGGTTCTGGGCTCCACAGAGAATTGCCTAATTGTTTGATTAGAACAGGCACACAATTTGAGAACACCCCATCACCCCTGTTTTTATATCTAAAGTCAGTTAACTGATTAAACAAATGCCAGAAATAGTTCAGAATAGTTTTGTTTTAGTTCTGTATGAGACAAAGCTGCTGCTTACTTACAACAAGATGACAGTGGATGTAATCAACTGGAATGTAACTACCCAGTTATTCTGGTAGAAAACAGTAAACCGGTCATATGACCTGTTAGCCAAAACATGTCATTTTGCAATTGTGCACTATGTGTCGATAGTGACCATGTTCTCCGGGGAAAGAGATGCCCCTGGCTGCTCTCAGTCACATTCCTGGTGTTCAGCACACTATTTAGACTAGAGTCAATGCACAGTACATATTCCAGTGTTTGTTGAATGAATTAAAATGTGACCAAGTAAAGGGAATCTAGAAATTTCCACATAGTTCATGTCATTGATTTATTAGATGGCCTATCCTTTAAACAACTTAGTGGTAAATTACGAGTGTTAAAAGTACAACTAAAATTAAAAATCAGCAATCAAAGGGTCAACGGTGACCAGAACACTTCAGCGTGAGTTACAAAAGTTAATTTAAGATTCAAAATGGCAATTATTAAAATGTTCTTGTTCAACCATGTGAAATTCTACTATTAATATTTGCTTGTTCTGAGTTAGGGGGTCTTAGAAGCACCGTGTGTATGCATGTTAGGCAAACACTCTACCACTGAGGTATTTCCCCAGCTCCCCACCCCTTTATAAAATTTTGTCAAGATCTCTCCAAATTCCCCAACCTTGCTGAACTGGACTCATTTTCTAGTTCAGGTTGTCCTAGAACTTGCAGTGTTCCCACCTTGGCCTCCTGGTAGCTGGAACTGCAGGTCTGTGCTGTGAGACCCAGCTATTTGTTTTGAACCCAGAGAAAAGATCATTTCAAATGAGTAAACTAACACTAATATCTTGAAACTAAACAAAAATGGTCTGCTTTCAGTTTCTGCCTTTTCTCCAGTGCTGGGGAAAGGCCATCAATCCTGGAGACTGGTGGTCAATGAGCTGATAAAGTAATAAAAGTATCAGGGTAGAAGACCCTGTGGATTCCAGCAGGAATCACAGTCCAGCATGACTTTCATGTTTGATCTTCATGTCCAGTTTGCAAATACATGCATCATGCTTTACCCAGTATTTCTTTGTGGACATTTGGGTCATTGCTAATGCTTGTTGTTGCGGATAGTTTTCAGGAAAATATACATGTAACTGGGGTGGGGAGGGAGAGTCGTGCAAATGGCAAATAAAAGAACAGATCAAAACAAAAGAATGATTCATAGGGGACTCCAGATTCCAGGTGATAACAATCCTGTTGGGGAAAGAATGTGTCCGTCCGTGACTGTCTACAGATGGTCGTGCCGTATGGTGTGAGAGAGAGGAAACTGCAGAAAGAAAGGGCTGGATGGAAATCAGGGCTCCTCCATGGCCCCTGTCCTCGGCTAGTGGCTCGCCTCAGCTCTTGCCTTCGTAAGATGGCGGTGATGGTGCTCTCCTCACTAAGGGCCTTGCGGAGTGTCCAGGCTCAGGATGCTTGGTCCTTACTATGCACGCCTCAGCTTCCCAGTCTTCAGAATAAAATATCATCCCTACCCCCCAAACCCCGCGATGCAGAGCAGGAACGCAGCTTGAGTCTGCTTACCTCCTCTTCCTCTCACTAAACTGCAGCATCAACTTGGGCAGAAATGGCTCTCTGGGCCTTAGTTTTCTCTCGCGTGCGATCGAATCTGAAAAGCAACCATTTTTCGAACTAGAGCTTCAAATCTTCTTATGGTTGGGGCTCCCACCTTAGGGCGCTGTTTTGAACTTGGTGGGAGACGCCTCTGCTTTGGAAACACCAACATTTTCTGCCTTGTCGATTGCAGATTTATTGAGGGCCACGCAGGACTTGGTTGGTGAGAAAATAAATCGATGCTTGAAGTGACTGGACCGCAGTGCAGGTCCACGCTAGGCTCCTGTGCTCCGTTTTGCCTGTCTGTTGGCTGTGTGCCCAGAGTTTCAGACTCCAGGGGGTGAAATAAACAGAAAGCACGAGGATAAGGGCACGTTGACCCCATCTAGACCGATGTTTTCTCGAGTGTCACCCTTTGTATTTACAGAGAGCCCGGGGTGTGGCTGAGCCCAGCTATCCTATGGCCAGCAGCTCAGAAAATTGTAGAGTTCTCTTTTTGTAAGTGATGAAAAGGGGACCAGGGGTGGTGATGTGTGCCTGGAATCCCAGCTCCTGGAGAGAGAGGGATTGAAGGAGCAGGGGTTCACGCTTATCCTCAGCTATTCAGAGGCTGGAAGTCAGCGTGGGCTGCTTGAGACTTGTCTAAAATAAAAACATAAAAATACAGAGATGATTATGTTCCAAGATTTGATGGCTTGGTCAGGACTGGGCCTCCAACGAGCACTCTCTGCAGCCGTTGTCTCCGATTGTTGTTCACTGACTGGCATTACCACACACCCGAAGGCCGAATTCTGAAGCCGACTTTAAAAGAATTCCCCTTAGGAAGTGCTTAATTCTATTTTCTTCTCAATTTTCAAAGTTAAAAAAAAAATCGTTTTGACACTGAATATCTTTGTTTGGCATGCAGTTTTCTGCTGAGTAGGAAATCCAGGCTTGTTAAGAATGGAACTCTGCTCATCTCTGACATTATTATAGATCTGAATTCACACTTTCCCCAAACCTGGTAAACCCATATTTTCCATTTTAGTCTTAATAAATGTAACTATTAGGGGAGTTCTCCTTGGGAGAGACAGATCTCAGTTTGCAGTTCAATCCATTCCTATGGGCAGCCTCCCCCTCAAACTCCCTTATGCATGGAAAATAAATTTAAAAATGTAAACTAAACCATATTTGAGAGGGATTACTCCAAAGAATTGACTAAAAGATCATGTTAGGAATATATTTTGATCTGGTGGAAAAGTCTTATTGGATAGGTATTCAATACTCTCAAGGAATAGTACAATGATAGCCCTAGATTCTAAAGTGAATTTTAAATAATTATTTATTTTTATTTTATGTGCATTGATGTTTTGCCTGCATGCATGCCTGTATGAGGGTGTCAGATCTTGGAGTTACAGACTGTTGTAAATTGCCATGTGGGTACTGGGAATTGAACCCCAGGTCCTCTAGAAGGGCAGTTAGTGCTCTTAACTGCTAAGCCCTAATGCAAATTTTTCAAAACTAAATCCTCAAGGAATAGTAGAATTGTCACTGAGTGACAAATAACGGTTTGCAATTACTTATGTTTACTTTCAGCACGGGGCTTTGTGTTCAGGGAGGGCAAGGCCTTGTGCTGTTGATGGGGGCAGTAAGGCATCCTAAGGAGTCAATGCTCAGAACAAAAAGCAGGAAGCACTGCAGAACCAGATACACAGATGTCTGTGTTTCCTAGAGTGATCACTTCAGCAGGACATTTATCCATACAACAAACAGGCTGGCGCACTGCAAATAGTTTCCTTTTTTTTTTTTTTTTTTTTTTTTTTTGGTTTTTCGAGGCAGGGTTTCTCTGTACAGCCCTGGCTGTCCTGGAACTCACTTTGTAGACCAGGCTGGCCTTGAACTCAGAAATCCGCCTGCCTCTGTCTCCTGAGTGCTGGGATTAAAGGCGTGCGCTACCACACAAAGAGTTTCCTTAGCCAATCTGTGTGGACAGGAAGACAGCTTGGCTCAAAACACACACTGGCACAGACACCACCACATAGGATTAAATAAATCCCCACTACTCTCTTACTGTAGAGACTGGAACTCCAGCCATGCATAACTATATAGGTCTCCAACGTGTGACATTACACTAGCCCCAAGATACACCAGGACTGACAGCCCTCATTCAGACCCACCTGTTCTCTCCCTAGACTGAAAAGTGGTAGTGGGAGAATCTGAGAGAAGAGGGGTTTTCCTAGGGGAGAGAGAAGAGATGCTCAGGAAGGGGAGTGGAGGTTGCATCCCATTGCTTCAGAGCAAAGATGGGGAATGGGGTGGCAGGATCATCCTGCCACTGAGCCAGATTGGATCAGTTATGGAGTGGCCTGAGCCTGAGTACCATGGGTTAAAGCTCCGTGTGATGCTGGTGAACATGCCCGTGGGGACGCTTCCCCTCATGCTCTGATGGGGGCAGGCGTCTATGTCCCAGTGTTCATACATGGATGACAAACATATCCTTACTCAATGTGCTTTTTGGGTAGAATCTAAAGGAATAGCATCCAGATAGATGTAGATTCTAAGATGATTGTGAGTGTGGTGTGAGTGGTGTGAGTGGTGTGTGTGTGTATGTGTGTATATGTGTGTGTGTGTGTGTGTGAAGGTATGATTATGTTAGTGCATGCTTCTGTGACTGTACTCACTGTATGCTAATGCATGTACAAGTACCTGCAAGTATGTGTATATGTGCATATCAACATGTAGCCTTCTGCGTATTGGTCTATACCATATGTGTCTTTAAGAGGAGTTGTTGATCTGGTCCCACTCTGCAGGAACACCCTGTCTCCAAAATGAACCTGGCATTTCCTTCTTTGCACCTCTTTCTACCTAGTTCCCAAGATTCAAAATGCTAAAACTCTGCTTACTCTCAGCTGTGGGAACCCTGCCTACCCACAATGCTAAGCCTAGATATCTGATGATCTCCCAAGCCCATAACCATCATAAATTATTTGCATTCAAGTGGCAAAATAAGGTGGAAAATTGTTGTTCTCCTAGCTCAAGCTTAAAAACACAACATAAATATTTCCTTACTGCGAGCTCTTCTCAGAGTTTAGGTCTGGCACACAGACAGTTTCAGGAACACACAGAAATCATCAGACAATGTCACCTGCTCCTCCAAGTTTCCACAAGTTCCTTCCACAACAATCATGTGTGTTTGGAGGCAAAACAGTCAACACACATTTGATGCTTTTCTTCTTGCAAGCAATCTAACAAGGTAGCCCCTAGTGAGCTTCTTTGGCCATCATAGCAGTTGATCAAACTAGTTTGTTTTTAGTGTCTGATTATCTAAGCTATCTGACTGACTAATTCATATTGATTAAAGCAATTAAATACTCTGCAAGCATCTCCCCTGGGTCTCCAGTCAAATAATCTATAGATGATTAGCCTAACCAGCCCACTGAGCAGACCCGGTTCTTAGAGATGGACATTCACGATGCCGGAAACGATATGCTCTGGTTTTCAAAAGAGTCTGAGTGTGGCTTCCGACACCCTGCTTCATGGTCTGGCCTAATTTCCATCAGTTTTGTCGACCTGTGCTAATTTCCACGCTGAGTTCAGTAGCAAAGACAGCACGTATGGATTGGATGCCACCCAGGACTGTTTTGAGTTAGACAGGAGGGCTTCAGAAATTCCTCTTTTGATTTCTCAGAGCAGAGAGAAATCTTTGTCTTTTCTCCCACTTAACTATCGGTGCTTCAAAGCCTAGACCTATATAAAATACACAAATGCTTTCGAGACAAAATGAATCTTGCCCGGTTTCTTTGGGCTTCGATGGGAACAATAAAGATCCAACTACAAAAGGTTGGCAAAGAGGATTATTCTTTTTCTTTCTATTAAGCATAGAGGCTTCAAAAGAACAGCCCAGAAAGTCAAATAATTGTATCCACCACTGTTCACCCATCCATCTCCCCGCTGACCTGTCCTGTGAAATACCCTTGAAAATCTTGGCCGGCTCTCACCTGCCCATTGCAAATGCTGCTTTGTTAAATGTTTGAGTCTGTAATTCCACGAGAAAGACCTGATAAAACAAACTGTATTTCAATGGCCACCTCATCGGGGAGTAGCTCTTTGGGCTGGGGGTTGCTTCTAATTTTCGGAGCTTTGTAGTCTCTGTGTTGGGGGGAGGCTACTTGAAGACCTGAAAAGGAGATGTGAATCAAGTCTACAAATGTTTGCTATCCAAAGGGGCCAAGGTGGCTGCCGGGAAGATTTAGGAAACAGGTTTTTGATCTTCATGGAGATCTCTTGATTGCTTTGGTTTGGGAAAACGCATCATTCGCTTCTTTAGATACAAAGTTTGAGACTTAAAGCTGGTCTAATTGCTAGCTTCCTTTCAGTCCTGAACTTCCTGAGAAAAACTCTTGTCACTTTGAAGAGCACAAAATGGCTCCTTGACACCGAGAGACACAGAGAAAGATAGGCCACTTAGAGATTCTTACGTTCGGAATTGAATGTTTTCCAGCAGTGGTCAAGTCCGGAATTGTTTCAGTTTTAAAAAGCAGAATAACAGCCTCTCAGCTGGGCAAGCTCCTAAAGTTTAGTGCAGGATGACCATGAACGATAATCTTAAGTTGCTGGTGCAGAAAGAGGGTCCGTCGTGCTTGGCTTGGGATGCTGTTTAAACAGTCTCTTCAAACCCATGGCCTTGGTTTACGGAGATAGCTCAGTGGGTAAAGTGCTTGCTGGGCAAACATGAGGACCAGAGTTCTATCCCTCAGCACCCGTGTAAAAACAGGTAGCAGCGCCAGCAAGCCAATTTAGCTGTAATGGTGAGATCTAGGCTCAGTGAACAACCCTGTTTCAAAAAGTAAGATGGGGAAGGTAGAGGAAGACATCCTGACATCAGCCTTTAGCTCCACAAAGCACACTTGCACACACAATACACACGCACACACATGCACACACACGTGCATGCACACGCACACACACGCATGCACACGCACGCATACGCATACGCATACACACACACACACACACACACACACACACACACACACACACACACACACACACACACACACACACAAAGCATGGACATCTTGCCTGTGCAGATGTTCAATAGAAGTCCATTGAATAAACCTGTGACTCAAGTATTTTATGTTATAAACATGATATTTAAGTTTAGACAATGCGAACACCATGGTAGGTGAATTAGGCTGAAAAGGTGTGGGGATGTCTACCAAGTAACTGGAACCTTTAGTCACTGGATGGGGCATTTGAAAGGCTTTATGCAAGAGACTGTGGCATAACTATCTCAATCAGTGGTTCTCCGCCTGTGGGTCACAACCCCTTTGAGGGTCAAATGACCCTTTCATGGGGGTCACACGTCAGATATCCTACATATCAGATATTTATATTAAGATAAACAACAGTACCAAAATTATAGTTATAAAGTAAAAATGAAAATTATTTTCTGGTCGAGGGGGTCATCACAACATGAGGACCGGTATTAAAGGTCAAGCAGTAGGCAGGTTGAGATCCACTGCTCTTAACACTAACTATACTCAGGAGAACGTCATTTAAGGAAAAGCTATAGTAAATTCTTTAGTATTATGAGGATTAACTTTCTAATTTAGTTATTTCCATGAATGATAATTTTTGTTAGTTTCATTTTCTCAGAACCAACAGGTATACTACACTTTTAAAAACACTTATTGCTGTTATTTTGTATGTATATGTGTATGTGTATGTGCATGTATTTCTGCCATGGCATGTCAGAGGACAACCCAAGGGAGTTGCTTCTCTCTTTCTCCATCACATGGGGTTTTGGGGTCCAGCTGAGGTCCATAGGCTTGGCAGCAACACTGAGCCGTTTCGGGTAAAGAAGGACCCAGAATTCCCGGTCTGCTGTCAGCTTGGATGAGGCCCTAAAGGAGAAGTTAAGCACGAGAGCTTGACCATAGGGGCTGTCTATGAAGCCCGTTCTCTCTGAGATCCCCCATCTCCACCCCTGCACGTTCCAGTGAAGGAGACATAAGTAATTCTCAGTGCTAACAAATCAGTACCGCTGTTGATTCTTTTCTAAGTCTGTCCAGAGTCATGGTAATAAGGGCAGCAAACAACTGGTCCTAGTCCTGTTTGACAATGAACTTCACCTCTGACAGGAATAGGCTGCCCTGCTAGGCCAAGCTAGTTGGGAAGAAGACCGAAACCATATAGAGAAGAACAAGTAAGTGTGAAGACCCTGCTTTACATATACAGTTCATCGAGGCTAGAGAGACAGCTCGGTGGTTAAGGGCACTGCTTCCTCTTCCAGAGGATCCAGGTTCAGTTCCCAGCACCCACATGGCAGCTCACAATCACCTGTAACTCCAGGTGTGGGGAGCTAATGCCTTCTTCTGACCTGAGGGCATCAGGCACACACATAGTGCACATAGATAAACATCCATTCACATAAAGTAAATATATCTTGGAAAAAACACACTTCATGGGCTAGAGATGGGGTTCAGTTGTTAGAGTGTTCACCTAGCATGGATAAAGCTGGCAGATCTCTGAGTTCGAAGCCAACCTGGTTTACAGAGCAAGTTCTAAGATATCCAGGGCTACACAGAAAAGGCCCTGTCTCAGAAAAACAAAACTGATGGATGAGAGCAGCGCCCACGGAATCAACTAAGCCGGGCTCACAGGGGCTCACAGAGCCTGCATGGGTCTGGGCTTGGTCCTCTGCATATATGTTATGACTGTGTACCTGGGTGTTCTTAAGGCACGGCTAACAAAGGGGGTGAGGGGTGTCTCTGACTCTCTGGCCTGCGCTGGGAACCCTTTTCCTCCTCCAGTGTTGCCTCGTCCAGCCTTGATGTGAGGGTTTGTGCCTGGTCTTATTGTAACTGGATATGCAGGCTCAGTTGGCATCCCTGGGAAGCCTGCTCTCTTTAGAAGGGAAACAGAGGAGGAGTAGATCTGGGGAGGACTGGGAGGAGTGGAGGAAGAAAAACTGCAAATGGAGTGGAATGAGTGAGAGAAGAATAAAAATGAAAAGAAAAAAGAAAAGCACTCAAAAATCCAACAAGAAAGATCAAGGTGGATGTCCCCCCCCCCCCAGGAATGAGCACAAGTTTGATCCCTGGCCTCAAGATGTGTACAGACACGCACACAAATATGCATACACTGTACACACATGAGCCTAAAAACTTTCAACATAGATCTCTGAGGGGACAAACTGTGTTCAAAGCACAGAAGCCATGGTATTGGTCTCTGTACCTACTACAAAATAACAATGTCCCATAAAGTAGTGGCTTTTTAAAAACTGACATTTACAACCTGTCATGGTGATATGTGCCTTTAATCCCAGCAGTCAGGGGGCAGAGACAGGTGGATGCCTGTGAGTTTGAGACTAGCCTGGCCTACAAAATGAGTCCAGGACAGCCAGAGCTACACAGAGAAACCCTGTCTTGAAAAAAAACAAAAAACAAAAAAAAACCCAACCAAACAAACCAAAAACCCCTGCAATTTAAACTGAGATATGACTCAGTTGGTAAAATAAGTGTGAACACCTGAGTCTGGGCTCAGAACCCACTTTTTAAAAATGCCAGGTATTTTCTCATGATGACACACATGTGTTTTACCAGTGTTGAGACAGAGGAGACTGACAGGTCCCTGGGGTCACTAGC
>NC_034594.1:138430130-138502074 GCF_900095145.1 Mus pahari
ACACACACACACACACACACACACACACACACACACACACACGGGCAAGGGGGGGAGGAGGCACCCAAGAAATGTATTGTTCTACAGTTCCACAGTTCTGGAAGCTAGCAATCCAAACTCGAGGTGTCAGTGGGTCTGTCTCTTCTGGGAGCTGTGAGGGACAATCTGTTCACACTCCTTCCCCAGATCAAGACAGTTTTCTGGGGTATTGGCAAAACTTGGCTTGTGGCTACATTCCAGTCCATACCATCTACCAAAGCTTCCTGGGATCATCTTCCAATGGACGCTAATCTTTGCCGTACGTTCAGTTAAGGGTGTTATCTAGGGGGCTTCAGAGGTACATGAAGCTTTGCTAGCACCGAGTAACAGGCATCGCAGAGATCCTGATTTGAGTGAATCCTGATTTGGGAAGGACACTTTGCAGCCTGGGGTCCTTTTAACCCATGCTGCTCTGACTGGCACAGCTGCAGAGCACAGTCTCCGGAAGATGGAATAAGTGCATGTCAGAGGCATGCTGCCTTCTCTCTCGGAAACACCGGGGTTGCCCTTTAGAAAAACATCACCAGCACATTCTGCAGTCTCAGAATGAGTCTGCCGGTAACTCAGGCAGTGGGGCTCGATCTGGGTTTCAGACATCTCTATCCATTTCACGGCCTCTGTTGCCCATGGCAGAGGGATCCTGACCTGAGAAACCAGCGTGCAGCTGGGACCTGACTCTTCTGTCTTCTGGGCTGGGTTTCCAGGTCACAGCTGTCAGGCCCCACCTGTGGGGAGGGTGGCTCTAGCTCCGTCACGAGTGAAGGAGTGCTTCAAACACATCCTCTTTGGGAAGGTAAGCTAGGGACCAGCTGTTTATCCCTTTAGCTTTCTGCCATCAGCAAACATTTGAGAAACTGGATTAGGGTGCACCTCTCACTTCTGAGAAAACACTGTGTGAACAAAGCAGCATCTCATGTGGAGCTTGAGGAGAGCATCTGTTGACCTTTGACTCTGCTACATCATCACATCCCCTCCTGCTGCGGGGGCAGGTCGCCTGGATCCCCATTTGTGCTGCTCAGCCCACATTGAAGAGCCTAAATTCTGGAACCAAACACTACTGCCGTCTGTACTTTTTAGCTCTGTATCATGAGGCAACTAAAACCCCTTTAGATCTGGGGCTCCTGGTCTGTTAACAGCTGTATAGTAGCTACTCAAAGGGCTGACTTGACACTGCATGAAAAATGTTGGGTTTGGTGGCCAGCACATGCATTGAATCCATGCTGGCTCATAAGGGACAGTCATACTGTGCTACCACTGGGGCCTGACTCATGCCATGAAATAACTGTGGTTATATTAACTTTAACTTTCCAGGCAGTTATATTTTAGCTTTGCCAACAGAAAGACACATGAACAAGGACCTTGATGCTTTTATTTCTTTCTATTCTCTAGATGCCTAAAGTCAATCCTTGGTTATCCTCAAATGGTAACCTAGTGTTTAGGCCAAAGGACCAGGTACCAAATCTTATAGGGCTTATGGTCCATATGGGTTTCTTCCCAATTTCTCAATGCTGTTGCTATAGCCCAAAAGCAGCCACACACACATGCAAACAAATAGGCAGGAGATATGCCAGTAAAACTTTATTGCAAAAAACAGGCCCTGTGGGTCAGCCTTTGTACACCATGGTCAAGAATAGCGGGAACAGAAGGCAGAGACTTGGTCCCTCTTGGTTTTCCATCTCTGTTCAGGAGGAAAGTCCCACTGGTAAGCAACAGCCTACCCCCCCCCCCCAGTCACAGAGCAGCAGGGAGACACCTGCGGGGGGCCATCCCCAGCAGCCACTGAGCTGGGGGGCAGGAGGGGGGTTTGCTCCACAGGCAGATAGTGCAAGGCCCAAGCTTAAAGTCAAGATGACATACATTTGTTGGCGGAGCACCCTCCAGGCAGATCGCTGTCTTGCTGAAGTGAAATGGAAAATCAAATGTGATTCCGCTGGCCCCAGTGATAAAAGCTTTTGTTATTGTTCTCAGACTTGCTGTGTTCATGGAGGGTTTAGTCATCGGGGTTTCTATTCTCGGGAAGTCACAGCACATCACACTACAAGGCTCACCTGTCTTCAGGGTAGTTGTGCTCCCCATAGCAGGGAGGGGGGCGATTATGAGAAATCATGTGTGCTACAATAGCCGTCTGCCATCAGATGAAAGTTAATAAACAGCACATATGTGGTATATGGGCCGCCTCGCTAATTCATACCAGAAACCCTGCTGTCAATCAAAGGATGATGTATTTTTATTTCAACCTTTTATGAAGTCTTTGAGGTTGTGTTGATTTTTGAGAGTGAAAAGTCCAGCATCCCATCAAGGAAAGATGGAAACAAACTGGAAAGTTCCATGTGGTCTGCCTCAGCGTCCTACGCACTCTCCACTTGAAGCAGTGGAGTATTCTCTGGAAAGCAATCACCTCCTTTGGGTTGTAAATAAAATAAATCGAGTTCAATGGTTCTCTTTCACGATATAGTGAATATTCCTCCAGTGGAGCATAATACTTAGAAGCTCACCCCAGAGGAGCTCCACATACACAGTGGTAATGGGAGGAAAACGAATAAAAAAACAAACAAACAAGAACCCCACCCCTCCCACTTGCCTCATGGAGGGGGATCCTTGTGTTTATGAGCACTCAAGATTGGTAACAATGAAGTTGGAATTTGAGTTCCAGACTCTCCCTCTGTTCAGTGATGTGGGGGGGTTCGGGTGTCTGTCTCTGGCTTGGAGAGACGGGGTTTGACTAGGGGTAGCTTTATAGGAAATCTAAACATGACACCCTTGCTTCCATTATTACACACACCTCTCATTTTTCTGTTGTTTTCCTTTTAGAGGTTACATTTTCCAGTCCTGGTTTTAACCCCCAAATTATGTAAATTCCATAAGCCACTTTTGAATAAGGCAAGCTGGAAAAACTCTGTAAGGCCCCACTGCCTAGCCTGACAGGATGTGGCCGCTTCTTTTAGCCCTAGCTGGGCTTTTCTGAGGATAAGATACACTTCTCTGTTTGGTCCATCTCTGGCTGAATCAAGGCCCTCTCAGATGGATGCTGGGAACAGGAACCAACCTTAGCTCTGTTGGTATCTTAACCTAAATAGTCTTTTGTTGAAGCCTGTCCCGTGTGCTGTGGAATGTTTAACAGTATCCCTGGCCTGCTCTCATTAGATGTCAGGAGCACTTCCGACTTAGGACAAGCTTAAGTGCCTTTAGATGGTGCAGAATGTCCCCTGGGGGCTGAGAACCAGTGAGATGAATTGTGATCTGTGTTCTTTTGCTCAGTGACGATTAGGCTGTGATAGGCTATTCTCACTGCATTCGGTCATCAAATGGACCAAGAGGCTGCAACAGATCCAGTTCTAAGCATTCCCCAGCACTCACTGAAATGACAGCTTTGGAGATGCCAGGTGCCATGTGAACATTGGTTTCTGAAGTGGTTCTATCAAGGACGGCCACCAGTTGACTTCAGGTTCCCCGACCCCAGCTGGCAATTCCTTCTGTCTTTCATCTGCATTTCTGACAATCTAATGGGGTTGAGTGAGGTCAGTTTTAGCAGAAGTGGAAAGATAATAGATTTATGATCTAAATTAAAATTCTGGCTTTGTCACAGCTAGTTATGTGACCTTGGGTCAGTTCCTTGGCCTCTTTGAAACAATCTTCTTAATTAACCCTGCCTACCTTGAGGCCTTGTTGGCAGGATTAAAAGCAGCGCATATAAAGAGCCCAGGTGGAAGTGGGTACCTGGTAGCTCTATAATAAACATGTTCTAGTACTATAAACTGAAAAGGGTGAATGACTAGTGGCTGGGTAAGTAGAAGGGCCGAGGGTATACGGGAAGTGTCAATGGTGACAGCCGGTGACTGCATCTGACTGTGACCAATCTCCAGGTTGTCCATCTCTGGAGCACATTCTTATTGCCAGCTCCAAGAATCCATGCCCCCCCCCTGGCTTTTCCCTCCCTGTCTCTACTTCTCTGACCCCTGGGGGACCTGATCGAGGGCAGAAGGCTGAGAAGATGTTGGTTCGTGTAGACATTCAAGGCTTTGGCAACTGATCTGAGCCCACATGTGAAAAACCAGAGAAGTCTCTGGCCTAAGCGGTGTGAAGGGGGAAAAGATGGAAGGCAGCTGTGTCCCAGCAGTGAGCAGGAGCTGCTGGCTCGGTAGGAGCTGGAGGAGAGGCCAGAGGACAGGAGGGATGGCGGAAGGCCGCCGCAGCCCAGGGTATCCGAGAGGAAGCGACTGACACTCAATGCGAAGAATCAGGGAGAAAGGGCCCACACTTCAGCAAAGCCGGAGGCAGGGGCATGACCGGGACCTTTTTGGTAGTCCCTCTCATCTCCCACTTGTATATCTTGGAATCTGTGCTCTGTCAGGAACCTTGAAGACCCTTGGGCCTTCACTCTATTTCCATGATCCTGGGTAAGAAGGTGGCAGAATGGCGAGCCTGGTGGCTGAGCCAGGAAAGCTGAGGTGAGATTGAAGTCACAGCTGGGGTTGATCACCCCTGAAATAGGGGGGTTCTCAGTTTGTTCCTGATGAGACTTGGTGAGTCTAGGTCTGCTCTGAGTCCAGGGCTCTGCTGGGCCAGGCTGTTTCTCAGCTTTTATATCTTCACTGTCTTGTTCTCACAACAAATGCCAGCTACATTTACACTCTTTATGCTCTTGTTTATTTACTGTCGCCCCTAAAAGTAGTCATTTACCTCTCAGAGAGTCTCCCTAGCCCCAAAACAATAAAGACGATGAGAACTAAGCACACAGGATCTGGAGGTCAGGAAATCCACAGCATCCTGCTTAAAATCGAATAGGCTTCATTTTTTGCCTTTAGAACCCGAACACGCACACTTTAAGAGATACTAGTTATCATATTTTATGAGGTCAAATCATAGTATAGGAAGCTTGGAAAATATAGAAGGAAGAAAAAAAAAGACAGAACAGAAAACATTCTTAAAAAAAAATGCACACCATAACTCATGAGCATGCCGGCCTCCGTGTTCCTGGGCTGGGAGATGCGTGCCCTTAATTTTGTAACTGTTCTTTTGGCCAAACGGTAAATCACAAACACCCCCTCTCGCTGTTAAATATTTCTGGACACCAGTTTTAGGACCTGTGGAGGGCTGTGATTTATATTACCTCTGCCTACTGGACATTTAGATGGCTTTGAATTTTGACACATTGTGAATGATGTCCCTGTGGGCTTGTTCCCCATTCCTGTGAATGCATCGGACACCACGTATGTGATGGTCTCCTTGGAATGACCACCCACCACCCCCCTCCACGGCAGTAGAAATGCTGGGTGTCTCTCCCCTGGAAACTGTATGGACCCACACGTTGTCACGTACTTCCTCTGTGACGTTTTCTAAACTTCAGGCCTGTCTCTGTAAGACAGAGATTGAACATGTGACATTGGTACATAGGATACCTGGCCTGCAGATGTCCCCTTTGGAACTGCCTCCCAACCTCAAACACTGTTCAGACTTCTCGCCCTCCAGGATAGCATGCTTGGTTATGTTCCCCCTCCCAGTCCCTGCGCACTCTCTGCCCTCCCTGTCAGTTGGCTCTGCTATTATCTTTCTTGGCCCAACTCATCGGAGTCTCAGTTGTTCCCACCAGGTTCCTTCTTCTAGTTCCTGCTGCAAAGCCAGACCCTCCACAGGACGGAGCAACCTCCATGCTCACAGTGAGAGGCAAAGCCTGGACTCAGGGCAAGCCTTAGCTCTGAGCAGCCCTGTACGAAGCCTATATATGGATACTATACGTAGGACTCTGGGATCTGAGGGTTTACAGGGCTCTTATCATTCAGGGGTGGCCCCAGGCCAACTGAGAAGCCTCCTGACATCAGAAAGTTGATGCCACCTCCACAGTGTCTAGTCCCGCCTCCCTTCCAACTGTGCTGTCACTCAACGGCATCTCCCAGGGGTGCAGCTCCAGTCTTGTGAGAACACTGCTGAGTGAGCTGGGACACAGCTACTCTGCTTTATCTCACAATGCAAGCCACTGGAAACATGCCCACAAGCGAGGGCAGCCATTAACATTATTCATACACTTACTTATTCAACAAATATTTATCAAGTGTGTATAATGCCGGGGGGCCTCAATGTGCTTTATAAACAATCATGAACAGAATAAAATAAAACAACAGATCCAAGACCCTACAGAGCTAATATTTTAAAGACAGAGACAGAAATAAAGCAGGTTAAGTAAGTAAATGTGTAAAACGAGTCCTGCTGAAAGCTAAGAAGAAAAAGAAGACAGCATGGAAGGTTGAAGAAAGGTGTCATGTGTCAGCAGGAGGTGTGCAGGGATCCTGTTGTTGGGGAGATGGCGTCAGAATAAAGATGGGAAGTCCATGGGTAAGCCAGTTCAGACATGGGAGAAAGCAGTGGGCAGCAGTGTGAAGGGGTCTGTGCTCCGTGCTCCCCATTCTCTGTGCTCTGTGCTCTCTGTGCTCCATGTTCCCCATGCTCTGTGCTCTGTGCTCCCTCCAAGCTCTATGCTCTATGATCCATGGTCCATGCTCTGTGCTCTCTGTGCTCTGAGAAATGCCAAGAGATGGAGAGAAAGTGGGAGAAGTCCGGAGAAGGCGTGTTCAGCAATGAGCCCAGTGGTGGAGGCTGGAGAGTGGCAACTGCCCTCAGGCTTGAATACATGTGACTCTGAATGAGGTGGATGCTGGTCCTTGGAGCCAAGAACTAATATTCTGTCGTAGCAAGCTTATTCTAGCACTTTCCACAGAGAGGAAAGACAGGCGGGCTTGGTTGTGGGTACTGAGATTGTGGCTCGGTGGTTGAACATGCACGAGGCTCTGGATTTGGTTCCCAGCACTGCCCCAAATTAAAATAAATCTCTAGAAACAAACAACAAGATACAGTCATTTTCCAGCTTTCTGTACTCGTGGGTTCTGCTTCCACAGAGTCAGCCATGCTCAACCTTTTTCTGTTTAATTATAAAAAGTCCCAAGAGTGCAAACCTGAGCTGTTGTATGTGGAAGAATGGCTAACAGTGGGATGGATATGGAGTGACGTGCCGGCTTTCTTTCCACAGCTTCCCTCCTACCGGGCCATAAGATGGTTCCCCTCTGGCATACGCTGCTTAAGACAGCACTGTGGTGGTCTTGTCTGTCTTAAAAGTGTAGTTTTGTTGTTGTTGTTGTTTGGAGGAAATGCCACTGTTTCTAAAAATACGTTAGATAACACAGTCACATTAGATGCTACCAGTAATCTAGAGATGGCCAAGTGAGTGGGACAATATTTATAGGTCATATGCAAATGCCTTGCCATTTTTCTAAAAAAAATAAAAAAAGGTTTGTTTATTATGCATGCGTGCCTGCATAATAGAAGAGGACCTCGGATCCCAGTATAGATGGTTGTAAGACACCATGTAGTTGCTGGGAATTGAACTCAGGACCTCTGAAAGAGCAGCCAGCACTCAACCTCTGAGCCAGCTCTCCAGCTCTCTCTCTACCTTGTCTTTTTGAGAGGTATCTGAACATCCTCAGATCTTGTCTCCGCCGGGCTTTCTAACGTAGCCTCCCATGAAGGGCTGGACATATACTTAGTGGTGTTTGCTAAACACACCCTCACTGAGCTCCTATCTGCCAACGTTGTGTGGCCGTGCGGATGAGACATAGAGAGAGAGAGAGAGAGAGAGAGAGAGAGAGAGAGAGAGAGAGAGAGAGAGAGAGCAAGCGTTGTCCTTCATCATAGCAGCAGGAGGGCTGTTCCAGACCATGGATAGAGCAGTTATCCGTCTCAGCTGCAGGCTAGACACACCTATTCGTCACTACCTTTATTCCTTTCAAAAACTCTTAAGGTAAATTCCATAGCTCCATTTTACAGAGGAAGAAAGTGAGGTTCATAGAGGGTGCACATAGCCAAGCCTACTAAGTGCCCAGTCAGGATGTGAGCCCAGAACTTTGTTACCGAAAGGCCTCCAAACCAGCGCTAAACCAGTGTGGCATGTAGCTGGAAGCTTTCTCCTACCTTTGAACTGGAAAGTTCCTCTCTGACTGAATAAAAAGTCCACTGAAATCTTTCAGGTGGCCCGTGAGGCCACCAGCCACGACTTCCAGCTGGTCTAACTTCTGCAGTGTCTGAATGGAGGACTGAGCACTGTTCTCAGGACCGGAAAACCATAATAGCACAAGACGTTTGGGCACACTGGACCCTAGAGATTTCTGCTATAGAGTGAGGCCCTAGAAGTGATCTCATAATTTACCTCCTGGCTCTAAGATACAGTGAGTCATGATTTGATGTGATCACTGCTTGACAATACTGTTTGGGTCCGTGCATCCGAGTGCACATTTGGGCACGTACAGGCCAGAGGTCAGCTCTGGGTACTGTCCTCAATTTCTTTCCACCTTATTGTTTCAGACTCGGCTTCTCACTCAACCTTCCACTCTCTGAGCCTGCTAGCCTAGCTGGATGAGGGGTCCAGGGATCCCCCTGTCTCTACCTCCCCGGTGCTGGGATTATAGATGCACACTGCTCACGACCCTTTTACATGTTACAGAATCAAGTGCTTATGCTTGCCTGCCTTGCAGTTTACCGCTGAGCCATCACCGGGGTTTGTTTTTTGTTGAGATCTCTGTTGACTTACTAAATGCTCCTCTGAATGTGGAACTTACGGGAGAGATAAAAGAATACAGCTTCTGGCCTCCTGGAAACACACATCTGGCAACAGATTTAAGGATGATTAAATCTGATCCATATAATAGTTCAGAGATGTGAGTGTGGTAAGGCCCAAATGCAGAGAAAAAAAAAAAAAAGAGACACATACATGACCACAGGAAGTTGAATGGTGCTGTTCAGTAGCTGGTACCCCACCCAGTCCATCACCTCACCCTTACGACAGCCTCAGGCAGTTTCTGGGGTACAGAATCTCCCACCTCACTAGCAAAGGTAAGAAAACTTCAGTTCAGTTATTTCTCCCAAGGTCTTACACCAGTGTAGAGGGGCCATTGTATTTATTGATTCAAAATTCACTACCAACCCAACACAGCTCTCTCTGGTATATTTCAACTTCCCAGCCATTTTGAGTCCAGTCAGAAAATTAAAAAATTAAAAAAAAATCCTTAAATCTGTTGCCAGCATCTTTCCGAACCAGGCCTGAAAATTCCCGTTGGTTGTGGCTACCACAGAGGGAGTTAGGCATCAGGTTTTGCTGGGTAGCCGCATCTACCCCCCAACACACACCCATTTTTCATAAGTCACCCCTGCCCAGTTGGGACCCCTGTGGTGCTGCTGCCCAACAGCCTATTGCAATCCTGGCCCCTATTACCAAGGACAGGACGAGGGGTCAGGTTGCATGCTGCTCCTACAGACACAAGTGAGCATGCGCAGAGCTACAGGCACTCCTGAGGGCGTGGTCTGCATCTGAAGAGGGTAAGAGGACAGTGAATGCCTTTCCACCTGTTCTTGATAAGGAAGCCTAACAGAACTGCCTCTGTGGAAAAGACTGCAGAACAGGAAACATCTGGAATTCTGAGTTCTGTTTGTGGTGGGTGTGGGTGCGTCGTTTGCTGCATCTGATATTGCTGAGCCTCGGTGTCATGGGAGCTTTGGATAGAGATGGTCAGTAAGAGCCTTCTGGAAAAAAAAAAAAAAAGACAAGAATTAAATATGGAGCTCTCCATTAACGTTGTCAGAACCGAATGCTGGTAGCTCTCTTCTCAGCCTGTCAGTCACCACCTGCCCACCTCTCGCTCAGCCATGCTCAGAAACCCAAACTCCTGGCATGGTCGAGCATGGTTTCTGCCATCAGAGGATAAGGGTGAATGGAGGAAGTTATGGGACAGGAATGAGTGGCGGAAGAAGGAATTATTGCTAAATCCAACCCAACCCAACCCAACAAAGTACCTTAGTAATGAACCTGGGTTCTGAAGCTAGACTCCCAAGGTTCGCATCCCAGGTCTGCTGCTTGCCAATGTATAAACCTAGACAAGCTGTTCTATGCTGAGTCTCTGCACCCATCTGCAAAGCAGGCGCAGTCCCATAGTCCCACAGGGTAAAGGTTAGCTCTGCCTTCCTGTTAGGAGTGGGGAAGACCCTAGGCTGAAGAACTGCTGATAATGCCTATGAAACAGAAAGGTGACAGACAGAGAGAGCCAGGAGCCGGGAGAGGACAGAGATCTGAGGAAATGAGGCTGTGTGGGGATGGGGAACACCAGGAGATATTTTCCACCTGCTAGGAAGAAGAACAATTGCATTCGCTCCAAAAAAACACTCTGGTCCCCTCACACCCCTGCCTCACACCCTCTCCCCAGTAGGCTCTGGAGCACCCTTGCACACTCTGGGACCCAGTCCTCCAGATTTGGCCACCACCTGGTGTCCTTGGACAAAGCAGGCACAGGTTCTGCCTCCCTCCCCAAATACCCACTGAGGGGTCCCTGTGAGATGGATCTCAGTGGCTTCCCATCGCCTATCAGGGACCAACTGCCAGTTTGGGAAGAAGACTGAGGGAAGGTGTCCCCTCAGCTAGGTTAGCTCTGGCTGAGGAGAAGCTGCAAGCTCACCTGCTGTTTTCTTTCTTCCTTCTTTCCCGCTGACCTTCATCTCTGAGAGCAGCAGAAAACCCTGGACCTGCAGAGGTTGTTAGCAGACAGTGGGAGAATGACAGAGATTTGAGGGTTCCTAGTAAGCTTGGTATTGCAAGGGTTAGGCCCTATACCTGACTCCTGATCCACCTCCTCTGCTTCTCTGGGCCCCTCCACAAGTGAACCTTGAGTGGCTTAGTAACTGACATATTAGGATATTTGGTGCCTAAGTCAATGACATAGACTTCTAATATTTTCCTCTCAGATTTAAAAGTTTGTGGTAAAACATACACAGCATAAAATTTACCACATTAGCCATTTGGGGTGTACAGTTCAGTGGTATTAAGTACAGTCGTTTGGTTGAGCAACTGTTTCTAAGCTTCTTTTCATCTTGTACAACTGAAACCATACATCCACCAACCTCCAGTGCCCGCCAACTGCCCCACCCCCAACTCCCATTCTATGTTCTGTCTCGATAATTTTTGACTTCCCTATATATCTTGTATGAGCAGAATCATACAGTATTTGAATGCTTGAATGTTTTCTTCTTATTTTAGCATATTATCCTTGAGGCCCTACCTTGCTTTGGTAGGTGTCAGAATCTTCTTTTAAAGACGGAATAATGTCCCAGGTGTATGTACAGATCCCATCTGGCTTGGTCACACACCAAGTGATGGACACCTAGGTTGCTTCTACTTGGTATCGTGAGGAAAGTGTTCTGTGTGTGGGCAGACAGGAGTCTGCTTTCCAGTCTCTTCAGATGTGTATTCAGAAGTAGGATTAGGGGGCTGGAGAGATGTCTCAGTGGTTAAGAGCACCGACTGCTCTTCTGAAGGTCCTGAGTTCAAATCCCAGCAACCACATGGTGGCTCTGCAGAATCATACAGTATCTGATGCTCTCTTCTGGTGTGTCTGAAGACAGCAACAGTGTACTTAGATATAATAATAAATAAAATCTTAAAAAAAATAAAGAAGAAGAAGAAGAAGTTGGATTGGTAGGTCATGTAGTAGTTGAACTTGTGCTTTGTGCAAGAACTGGCAAGTTATCCTCCACAGCAACTACACCAGTTTACATCCCTACCAGTAGCATCTGGCATGGCAGTTTCTCCATATCCTTGCCAACACTTGCTTCTGATTTCCCATCCTAGCTGCTCTCACTGGGGTGAAGTGATCTGAACTTTTGAACAGAAAGAAACACGCAGAGTGAAGCTTTCACCTTCAGTCCGAGCACTCAGGAGGCAGTCTCGGGTATAGTTCTGTGAGTTCAAGGCCATCTGGTCTATATAGTGAATTGTAAACCAGCCAGGACTGCACGGTGAGGGCCTGTCAAAAGGAACAAAGGGACGAAGGACCTAAATGTGGCTTGTCATTTTAACAAACTAATAATATTAACACATACAAAAATATAGTAACTGCATACGCACGGTCCTTCAGAGACAATGCAGAAAGAGGGAAGTAGGAAGATATGTAGAGATCTGGATAAGAAAAATTAGAAGTTAAGGTGGGTAAGAAAAACGCACAGACTGGTGACAGGCTCTGAGGACAGCTTTGCCACTGCAGTTGGGGGCAGCCTGACTCTGACTGGTGGGCCCTGTTTGCCTACATATGCATGGGGAAATTGACTGCTTCCAGGGCAGGAGGGTCTGCAAGAGGAACAAGCCATAGATCCTATTTGGGGTCAGAAGGTCAAAATGGGGGAGGGGTGATTGGCCCCTAAATCAGGTTTGCCTCAGGGGGTAGAAAGCAGGCTTCCTTGGTTTCTTGGTTGGCCTGGCTGCCCCTTGTACCTCTGCAGAGCTGGGGTGGAGGCCAAACTGGGTGGCATTCAATCTTGGGTTTCATGCATTTTTTAAACCTGCTTTTGAAGGAGCAACTGCATCACGCAGCTCTTTCATGTCAGGGAAACCGCCTGTGAGAACGGGGGAGGTGGTGGGCTCGCTGAGCTCCGAGGGGCTGTCCTGGGCGTTTGTTTCAGGAGGCCGCCCAAGGCGGCGGGGCTTTTCCTTTGAAAACCCCTGGCCAGCTCAGGAGCCTCTTTTCTGCACACCAGCCGCATCACATTTTACAAACCTCAAGGAAGGGGACCCAGACCTGGTTCTGCAGTACCCTGGTTTGTGCGCCTCGAGTCTCCGACACCCTCTTTTTCTTGGAAAGCACAGAATGTAGGGAATGGCAGTGTTTTCTCCTACATCCCTGCACAGATTTCCATGGAATTTCACCACCAGCTGGATGAATAGAAAGAAAAGGGAAGCGGGCAGACTAAATAGACGGGGCATCTCAATGGCGCGTCACCACCTCACAAAGCCGGCAGGAAATCCTTAATTAACCCTGCTTCCAGACACAAAGCCCCCATAACATTTCATCCCATTTGAATAAGTATTTTTCAAGAAAGGAATGTGAAAGCACTTTTATTCCTGGTCTTGGAGCACTAATTTAGCACCACGTGTATTTTCAACTGTCCCACAAAAGCCCAGAGGATAAGGAAGAAGTTCTTCCAAAAGCCCTCCCTTCTGTTTCATTTTTAGTCCATGGTGACACATCCCTCTTGGGAAAATCCTGGTCCAGATTTTATTAGTCTTTTGTCAGCTGTCGGGAGTTAAAACCTCACAAATCCAGTCTACGCCTCAGCCCCGCCTTGCAAGCTGCCTGCCTCCCCGTGAGATGGGTTGGGAAGAGTCACCCTCCACCCTCACCGTGGAGGAGCTGATCCTGGACACAGCAGTCAGCCCTTCCTCACCCACAACCCAGAAACCTACCCTGTGCTCAATAGCCCCTGGCTTCCCTGAGCTGCTCCTGAGGAACTGAGAAGCAGGTGTGCACACACAGAGATGTTTGGTCTCCTCTAGCACAGGTCTTCGGGGTCTTTTTTTCTAAAATGTTTCAAAATCACCATTATGTCAATTGACAGTGTCTGTGCCTGGTCAGCTGTAGTCGAGCTTCCTGCCTCCTTGGTCCATGGGTGCTTAATAAAACACTGAGACTCAGTCCAGCAAGAAACTCCCTCTTGACACCTGGTCACACTCAATATCTCAGAATCCAACGTTCCCTGTCTTCCACTGTCCCTCAGGGGTGCCTCATTTTGTCTTCAGCTGAGATCCTGTGACATCAGCTTAGCCAGAATCTCTCTCACTCCTGATATATCTTCTTAGTAATTTTCCATCCCCTGACCCCCTCCCGCCTGACGTCTGACTATACCTGCCCGCTTGCCCTTACTGCGTTCAAACTGAACCCCACTGCTCTCTCCCACTGAGGAGCCCACCAAAGTGGTCCTTTATTTGTCTAAATGGCCTGGGTAAAGTTACTCTTGTCCCTCAACAACGGTCCCTGAGTAATTTCTCTTTAACGCATCCTGGCAACCTACTAAGTATGATGATAATCTCTAATAGATCTATTCTGGGGTCCATTTTATAAAGTTATCTCATTATGATGTCATTTACACCCTTCCTCCTGACAGATCAGGAAACTGAGGCATTGAGTGAGCTTCTTAAGAGAACAAAGCAAAGATTACTATTATGGACCGAGCACTCCCATCTTTTTTAACACCCCGTAGGGTGCTCCTTCTATGCCATGCTGTCTTGTCGTGGAAAAGACTCCATGATGTGCCAACGGAAGGACAGTGAGTCAGACCCACCTCACAGACAGTGATTAAGGACCCTGTGGGTCTGAGCTTCCACATCAAATTAATTTGCACCCCTGGGCAAGAGCAGTGGGTCTGGGGTCACAGACCGAATGAGGAGCACCCACCTGGAGGAAGGGCCTCTGGCTTGTCTGGCCGCTTTTCCCACGGCACCACCTTCTATGAGAACAAACCTGGCGGAAGAGGGGGATCCCAGTGGTCAGTGTTAGTCAGCATCAGAGTGCTTTCGTTGGGGAGTGGGGAGAGGTTTGCTGCGCTGACCCTCCCAGCTGAGAGCAAGGCCTGCAAGACAAGAAAGGATGTGGTGGCAGAGACAAGCCTTCTAGCGTGGGAAAGTGATCTGTGTGCCATTGGTGGCATGCCTGCCACATCATAGGCCCCGGCTGCTGTGCTCTGTAGTGGTGCTGGCCGTGGGGGCGGGGCCTGAGGACACCTGCGCTCAGACCAGAAGCTGGTCAAGGGGCGGGGCCCCGAGGACACCTCGGCTCCAGTCTTCAGTTAACTTTTTAGTTTTCACTTTACTGTATTTTCCCACAAGCAGCCTGAGCTGCTCCCCCAGAGCAACCCTTCTAGCCACCCTATGCCAGGAGTGCCATGGTGCGAAAGTGACTTGCCTATGTCCCATGGCTCCTTTTCTGCATCTGTAGCAGAATATTTCGTGCCTCTTCAGCGACTCCTCCCTAGCTGCAGTGATTCGGGAAGGGCCTGAATTTGAATTTGATTTCTTATTTGAACATTGAGGGCACTGGGCATAAGGACCAAAAGAATTTCTTGCTAGCTCTGTGATCAGAACATGTCGCCCTCTACCCCACCGCCTTTTCCATCCTGCTCACTGAACCCTGAGCAGGACTCTGCCCTCACTGTGTCTTGGGAGCAGAGCTGAGGCCATTGGTCCCTCAGAGCATGGGTCAGAGGGACAGTGTAGACCGCAGTGTGACATGGAAGGATGAGTCTAGAAGGTGCCTCCTGTGACTACTGGCACTTTCCAGTCTTCCAGTAGCTCTGGTTATAACTGAGCTATAATACGTGGGACCCATGCTTAGCTCCTTGCCAGCCCTCTCTTCACCCTCTGCCGTCCTCTGGACTTCAATCAGAAGTAAGTAGGCTCTCATTCATGTTGATGGGAGGATTTAAGATAATAACCATGCCCACTAAGAAGGGCCTAGTGGGGATTGGGGCTGGAGACAGAGCTAGTAAGAAGGGTCCTAAAGCTCCAACCTCTTTATCCAACCTCATTGCACTAACCACCTTGGAAGCCATGGCAGACAGAGACTGTCCCTAGGGTGCCTAGCAGCAGAGTTCCCAGGAGAGGCATGGACAGGACAAGCTGCTTCCCATCTGCCTGTCCCCTTTGCCCTCATTCAGCCACTTTGAGTTGTACGCATTCGCAGCTCGCCAAATAGTTTTTGAGCACACAACCCCTGTAGTGCCCAGGCAGAGTGGAGACAGGCCGAGTCTATCTATCCCATGATGGGCTACGCTGCTGCTCTTCCCAAAGGCTTCCTCTTTATACCACAAGGTTCCCCTGGAGTCTTTAGAAGGGTTTGCACACAGCCAAAAAACCCAAGGCAAGTGTGAGCACAATGATGTGTAAGGAGCTGCTTCTGCTTCCCATCGAGGCTGTGGCTCCACTCCTCCTCATTACAGGGTAAGCTTGGGTTCCACAGTTGATTATTTCTTGGGCTCCTCAAACACCTGACACCCAGGTTCCACCAAGTTAAGGGACAAAGCCTATAAGAGTGGTGGCCTCTGGGATGCACCCAAATCCCTCAGCCTTTGGGCGAAAGAAAAATGCTGTCCCTTCTGATCTTGCCTATAAGGCCTGAAGTCTGTGACTGTCTGAACCCTTTTAAATTGTTTTTCTTGCCTCCTTTTAAAACTCCAAGTCCTTCTAATGGGTGCCAGCTTCCACTTGCTCTATGGGGGTATGGGACAGGTGGAAGGTGACAGCCCCTCCAGGACCTTCGGCCCTTGATCACTACTGCAGGCCATTGGCACATGGTCCAGGAGCCCAGGCAGGGGCATTGCTGCTTTGGCCCCTAAAGACTCGGCACTTGTGTCTTCATAATTAAAGAGGGCTGCTGACTATGGACGTGGCTTTTGAAAGGTTTGAGCCAGAGTCACCCAAGTCCTTGTCCCCCAGAACCTTGATCCTAGGGTCTGATCTCCTCAAGGGCCAGGAATACGGAAGGAAACCTCAGAGAGTCAGGAGAGGCCTTGCTGTCCTTGAGATTGAGCTCGGAGCAGCCTGCAGAGCCACAAGCAGTGCTCAGCAGCAGAGGCAGGAGGAGAGCAGATAGATGGACAGGTGTCTGCTCTTCAGAGATGAAATTATCTCTGAAAGGCTAAGCGGCTTCCAAAGAAAGACGGAATCAAAGGGGTGTGTGGTTCATGCCTGTGCTCAGGCCAGGAAGGATGTCTGAGCTGAAGCTGGTACCCCCCCACGGGCTTCCAGCAGCCCAGCAGCAGCCCAGCCCTCCTCCCTGGCTTCTCACACAGGCAGCAGAGCTGCGAGCTGCTCACGGCGGGCAGTCTGGGCAGCCCCTGTCAGAATGTGACCCACTATCACTGTGGCCAGCCCAGTGGCCACCACTCCTTGTGTTTCTCAGACAGTGGCTGAAGGGAGTCCGTGCAGGGGAGGGAAGAGAGAGAAGACAGCTCCTCTCTTGGTCTCAGTGCATGGCCTCAAATTCAGATCGAAAGACTACAGGACTGGTGAGATGGCTCCGAGGGGCAGCCTGACACCCTGAGTTCAATCCCCAGGACCCACAGAGTGGAAGGGAAGGTCCATTTTCTACAAGTTGTCTTCTGACTGCCACGGGTGTGCTGAGGACGCTCAGGTCTCCATGCATAAGTATATTTTTAAATACAATTATAAAAAGAGCATTGCACAAAAATATCGTGTCATCAAGGGACAGACCTGTCATGCCTTTGGCTGTGTTGCAGGGGACACGGACCTCACTACCCACTGGGCGAGTCTCTGCCTACTAGCTATGTGATCTTGTGCAAGAGACTTAGTTGCTCTAAACTTCCATTTCTCAGCCAGGATGAGATCTCCCTACGCAAGCTCAGAGGATGAAACGAGACAAATGTTTATGACCAGAGGGGCTGGGGAAGACACAAGACAGGGATGAATATCAGCTTCCTTGTGGGAAAAGTTAGCATGAACTTTCTGAAGGGTGTGAGGACATTTAAGGTTGGTGGGAAAATAGGAAGGAAAGGGTGGCTACTTTTTGGGTCCCTGAGAGACACCCTGATTGTCTCAATGCCACTACAGTGCAAGACCTAACAGGCCTCAGGACAGTCGTCTTGGACACAGCCCACAGAAGCTCCAATTGGATTAGAAATCTCAGAAATGGTGGGAATCAGGACCTCTCGGCTTAGCATCTACCCTTGAGGCTAACTTGGACTCTGCCCTAGGGGAGTGGGTTCCATTAGTAAAAGAGACCATCTCCCACCTTTCTCCCTTCCCAGGGCTGTGACGCGTAGGCCTTCTAGAAGAGGCACAGAGCCCTGGGACCTGAGTCCAGACGGATTCCTTAAAGTCTTTCTCGGCTTGTCTGATGATGCTTGGAGACCCAGCCAGCCTCCAAGAGGCTGCTGCCTCTCTTGTTCTGTCTGGGTTTCCTCTGGTGCAGTGTCCTTCCTCCTAGCTTGTAGAGGACAGCAACCGGCCCAGCTGCAGAACTCATGCTTCTAGGGAGAGCAGAGGCTAGAAAGAGTCACGGGAAGAAGGGGGAAAGGAAATAGGGGTCAAAGCAAAGGGTCTGGGAACCATTCTGAGGGAGAGAAGCCCACTCAGCCCGTTCTTCAGGAGCAACATTCAAAACAAACCCAGGAGAATCTATGACATGGAAACTTTGACCCTAGTGGACTTTGGCCCAGCAATGGGGAATCCTGCTGGGGAGACCAACCGTGTGTGTGTGTGTGTGTGTGTGTGTGTGTGTGTGTGTGTGTGTAGGTGTGCCTCAGTGTCTCCTATAAAGAAAGCTAATAGGAGTACATGATGAGTCTCCATAAGACCCAATAGACTGATAACTGTAACATGGCCCCCATCGTCTTTCCCCGGGGAAGCTGGGATCATGGTGCCATTTGACCCACCTGGAATATCAATGTCTATCAATTTCTTAAGCCCCTGTGCTCACAGCCGTTTGTCTTGTGAACTTTGTACCTGTCAAGAAGCTTCCAGTTCTAAAAAAAGAAATAAGACCCTTCACACAAACTAATCGGAGCAATCGTTCTGCGTTTTATTTTCAATCTTAACCTCACCCAGTGCGAGCTCAATGTCTGCTTGCCGAAGTCGCGCTCTTACCCGACAAACAGATTTCCCCAAACACAAACTTCTGAAAGCGAATGAGTGAAAAGTTTCAGCAGAGGCTTTCTCTTCATGTGCCCATTTCAAACATAGGCTGTTCCCAAGCTGTGTGTGCTAACTATAAACATCAATGACCTTGGAGTGTCTCCTAGCAGACAGTGGTTCCGATCCAGCAGACGAGGAATCAGGCCTGCGACCGTATTATACTTAATCTCTCTATTAGCTTTATTGTTGACTTCAAGTTTTATATAACTCTTATAAGTTACAGGTGACTTTTTTTTTCATATCCCAAGAATGTACAAGAACTCAGACTGGGGAGATGGCTCAGCGCACACAGCGCTTGTCACTCGAGCCCAGTAACCTGAGTTTGGCTCCCAGAACCCATATGTAGACCAGACACAGTAGCATAAGCATCTGGGGAGACCAGATGTGCTCATACAGAAAGACGGGAGGCAACAAGAGGCCAGCCAGCTAGCACGGTGTATGTAGCAGAGATCCTGTCTCAAAAAACAAGGTGAAGGCTGAGAACAGATACCCAAGGACAGCATCTGACTTTCTTGCACATAGCATGACACACACACACACACACACACACACGCACACACGTACACACACACACACGCACACACACACATGCACGCACACACACGCACACGCACACACACACACACACCTTCACTCAAAGCAAAGCAATTATAGACAACCATAGACCAAATAACCAGATAATTTTTATAGCAAAATTATAAAAAGTACTCTCATCTTTTTTAATAGCTAAATAACTCTGTCTTATGTGGGTGGAATGTGTATCTTCATATTTACTTAATGCAGAATGGTCCAAAGACTTGAAAGGCTAAAAGGTCCTGCTAAAACTGTTGGTCTAGATGGAGCATGGGGTGACAACAGTCTAGGTGGAGCTGTCTATGGACTCTGAACATGGCTTCAGCGCCAAACTAGATATTTTGGGCTGAGACGTGAGTTACGAGACAGAAGTTGAAAATGCAGTCAAGAAAACCAGCCCCAGATGAAAGAGGCAAGGCTCAGCCCATGAGAAATGAGTGACGCAGCCATGCCAAGTTCTCTGCTTCAGGTGAAGAGTGGACATTTGCAGGAAGGCCAGTGACGGGGGGTGGAAGAGATAGCCTTGATTCTGAGGGACACTGACTGAAGGAACGGTGACATTCCAAGTAGTGGACCAAAAAGGTCTAAGAATGGAGAGGGCAGGTATCACTGAGTCCCCAGAGAAGTAGACATGGCTGGCAGGAGGGGACATTAATAGCTGACATAGTGGAAAATAGTCTAACCATAGTGCGAGGTCCTGAAGCCACACAGTGGGGTGGGGGTAGGTATTCAATGTATGCAGAGCCAAACCTGTGTGCCTGGGTGGTTTGAGCCCAGGGAGAGACACAGCCACCACCAAACCGAGCTGTGCAGTGAATGCAGGTAGAAGTGTTCCATCAGATAATGTCACTGCTGTGTGGTCACAGCATCGTGAGTGTGGAAGCAAGGCTGGCAGGTATCTGGACGCTTTCTGGCTAATCTACATCGACCACCTTTGCTTTTTTTAGCTTAACTTTTATTTCCGGTTAGCCCCACCACACCGCACACTTCCATTCTCAAAACAATAAACAGAGTTCGGAAAAATTCTAAAATGCCAAAAAGAATACAGAAACAAACCATCCACCTCCAGGGTGGCCACGGCTGCCAGGGTCACTAGCTCATCTCAGCGTTTATTTTTATATACTTCTTTAAAAACAAACCAAACATGGTTGGAACTCGCAGTCCAACCAGCCAATAACCATACGGGATGAACATTCTCACAGCCAGAATGTCTTAAACCTTTTTAGTAACTGGAGGACATTCTGAGGTAGGCTTTACCTGTTTGAAATAGACAACACATTAAAGACCTTTTCAAAACAAACAAACAAACAATTTTTCACTTATGAAGAAATAAATCAAGAAAACATTCAATATTAAAAACTAAAAAATTAGGTCTCTTTAATCCTATTGTCTGGGAGTCACTAGTTCTGACCTTTTGGATATTATCTTCCACAATAATGCTCATTTTGAGAAAAGAAGAGAAACCATGAGCCCAATGGCACCCCTGTACAGTAGCAACCTCTCCGTAGACTGAGTTGGGAGGATCTCTGTGAGTCTCATGGGCTTGGGGTCAGCCTGGGGATATAATGAGAACTCACCTCAAAAAATAAGCAAATGAAGATAGAACCCAGGGTCTGGAGGGATGGCTCCGTGGCTCGAAACTCTTGTTCTTCCAAACCACCTGAGTTTGGTTTCCAGCACGCATGTCACAGGTCACAACCACCTGTAACTCCAGCCCCAGGGGATCTGCTGCTCCCTCTGGTCTCTGTGGGCACACACACACACACACACACACACACACACACACACACACACGTGGCAGACACCCCCTGCCCCACTCCCCACCTATACATAATTTTAAAAAAAATCTTTAAAAACATTTCCCTTGGAGGTGAGGTCAGGGTAGGTTTGGGGTGGATCCTCCCCGTATCTTCTTCTCTTTAGCTATCTCCAGACTTTTCCACCTGGGTTCTTTCAAGGTCCTGACAGATGAGGGCAAGCAATCTCACACACACACACACACACACACACACACACACACACACACACACACACACACACANCACACACACACACACACACACACACACACACACACACACACACACACACACACACACAATTTCAGACGAAGTCGTTACCAGAGGGCAGAAGCTAAAGTCTTACTCCCTCAAGATAATTTCCATTTTTGAAGAGACACTGGAAGACCACAAAACCTCCATCCAAAGGTATTTTCAGCTGGGGAAGTGTGCTTTCTACCTGCCTGATGTCACGTTCTCTTGTATTACGATCATGGACTCTAGCCCTCTGGAAAAATAAGCCCCCAACTCAAAGCTTTTTTTTCAGAAGTTGCCTTGGTGATGAGGCCTCTTCACAGCATTAGAAAAGTAACTAAGACAGATGGATTCACAGACAGCATTTTATTTTATCCTGACAACACCCCTGTGAATTGGGTGTTACTGCCAGTTGAGAAGTGGGGCTAAACACTGTTGATAGAGGACGCAGAGCTGGGGGGAGGGAGGTTGAGAGGGCACACAGGGGACCAGATCTTTCCCAGATGTTTCAGAGGGACAACAGAAGCCGGAGCATCAGGATGGTCACCCATATCGCAGGGGCAGTGACAGGTCCCTGAAAAAGCTAGACCTAGATGGTTCAGCAATCATGTTTAGCTTCTAAACTTATCGCCTAAGAGGAAGGAATCCAGGTCAACTTTCTAAGGTAACTTCCTTTATTTGAGAAATGAAAGTAGGACTGGAGAGGTGGCTCAGTGGTTAAGAGCACTGACTGACTTCCAGGGGTCCTGAGTTCAGTTCCCAGCAACCACATGGTGACTCACAACCATCTGTAATGGGATCCGATGCCCTCTTCTGATGTGTCTGAAGACAGCAACGGTGTACTCATATACATAAAATAAACAGTTCTTTAGTAGCTTCTTTGTTGTCCTTATTAAACAGAAAAAGAAAAACACTGTAGTGTGCGTTGCTAAAAATACACACTAATGTAATGTGTGGTAAGTAGAATCCCGAACGACAGTCCAGACTCCAGGGTTTCCTACATGCCAAGTCTGGCCACTCACCCCAGAGAGAGCAAAGGAAGGCAGGAAGGAGCTTGCAGGAAGGTCTTCTGAAGCAAGATAGAAATCCTAGCATCCCAGCCTGTCGTCGGGGGTCCAGCAGGATCTTCGTGTTTGAACGAGGGAGAATTGCATACATAATTAGGAGGCAGTCTTGGGGAGGATTACTGTCCCAGCTCTGGTTCTGCAAGGTGACCTCGGAGAAGTCCTTGTCACGGGAACAAGCCAAGTGCCATTGCTTCTGCTTAGCCCTGACCTCATTCTGGGGTGACCTGTCTGTGGGGCTTCTCTGTGCCTGAAATCCAAGGTGAGTGAAGGCTTAGGACAATGGCTGGAGACTCCCAGATGCTTTTAGGGGTCTGGAGCAAGTTATAAAAGCTGACAGGGGGATGTCTTTGTTACTGTTGCTTTTGTGTCTTCAGCCCCAAGCAGGGATAGCTAGACAGACAGGTATCACCGATCTTTAGCAGACATTCCTTAAACGATGAGCATGCCTGTGTGCAGAGTTAGTCAGGAATCTGGCCCTAAGGGAAGAAGGACAGGTAAAAAGTGAAGATGGAGATTTCATAGCTCATCCTGCTTTTTGTTGCCTTGCAGGCCCAGGGGAGGAGTTGGTGCCTTTTAGCAAGAAGATTCAAAAGCACCTGTTACAATAACAAGTTCTGTTTTGGTTTTGCTTTTTGAGATAGGCTCTTGCTAGGTAGCCCAGGCTAGCCTCCTGCCTCAGACTCCTGAGTGCTGGGATTACAGTCACATGCCACACATCTAGCAAAGTTTCTTTTCTAAAAAGCATGCCACAACACCATTGTCCCACATTACAGAATTTACAATAGTTTCTTCAGATCATCAAATGTCTACTTGATGGTCAGATGATGTTTCCAACCATCTTACTCCTGTCTCTTCCTATCTTATCGTTTGTTTGGCTCAGCTGGCATATATTTTTCTTTGACTCTTGAATGTCTAGGCTCTTCCCTGCACCGCTCACCCACTTGGCTCCCCTTTGTTGAGCTGTATTCATGGAGGAAGCCAAGTTGTTAATCCCACAGACTTTCCCACAGTCTGGATTTCACTGGTTGCACACCTGGGCTGTTATTTAACACATTCCTTCTTTCCCATTGCATATACACATGGAGTCTTGAAGCGACTCAGGTTTGCTGCTGGAGCAAGGATGCTAGAAAGTGGCACACTTCTCCTGAGGCTTATGGCACCTCACACATATTTTCTTGGAGACGATAAGAGCCAATGACAACCTTTGCCTAGAGGGGCTATCTCATTAGGAATAATCTATTTTTTTCATTTAGGAGTAGAAATGTTCCCTCCTTACCTATTTGGCTGCCCTGATACGTGCTCAGGATAAACACTAGATTCCTGTCCTGTATCTACAATGACTTGCTTATATAAAATGGATTCAAAACTAATGCCGTGCAGAGGGTGCTGTTGTGTGAGTGTGGAACAAGAGTAGCCACACACCACTCGTTCTTGATATTCAGCGGTGGCTATAATGTATTGTACTTGTGCATTTGTTTAACAGTTTTACAATTTGAGTGATTTTTGACAGGGAAATCTTAAGCAAGCAAACAAAAATGTTCCCTATTACCCTCAAAGGTGAAGTTTTAGGGTCGTAATGAACGTGCGGACTTAAATATACCTACATCACTTAATATACTACATACAGCTCCTCATCTTATTGACGCGTGAGTTGTTCCATCATTGGCTACTGAAAAATTCCAAAATTGTACATGTGTGCTGGAGGGGCACACCTATGGGGGCATTATGTGCATGCTTGTAAGTGTGAAGGCCAAATGACAACCTTGAGTGTCCTTCTCCAGTATCGTCCACCTGTCCTTTCTGAGTCTCTTACTGGCCTGGAACTAATGACATACACTGGCTGACTAACCAGCAAGCCCCGGGGATCCACCTGACCCCACCACCCCAGAGATAGGATTACGGGTATGCTCAGCCCCTCATGCTTGCAGTCCGAGGCCTTTGCTGACTGAGCTGTCTCCCTTCCTCTTCTCCCTATCACCTCCTCTTTGTTCTAGCACAACTCTAGAAGCATTTGCGAGCATCCATGCACTCGTGTGATGTGGCTGTCCCGTGTCTGTTGAGCATTTCCCACTCAAGTGTGGGCTTGGCCCATCCTCCAAGGTCTGGCTGTTGTCTTCACAAAGGGTCTCTGCGTGCAGGACTCTCATTACTCCTTCTAGGTCATCGCTACCTGGAAATATCCTTGAGACTCCAGTTAGGCGCGGTGGCCAGGAGCAGAAGTTTTCTCTCCACATAGCAAGCAAACATTCCTCTGCCACCCTCCACCCCCACTACCACCGCACACCACCCCAACCAAGCAGGTGTGCCAGGATGCGTTGGCTGTACCGGTGGGTGGGTGGAGGGAGGGAAAGCAGATTAGAATCTGACTTTAAAGGCTCAGGCAGTAACTAGTTTGAGACTGGCTCCCCTTCCTCAGCCCGAGCCCTGCCCTTAGCCACGGTGCCAGTACAGAGAGGGCAGTGAGTGTTTATATCTCCATCTATCTAGAATGAGGCAGGTTTATCTCACAAACTAAATCAGAAATAAACTTTTAGGAAGGGAGCAATCGGTTACCTCCGGTTCCTACAGCTCTGTCTGATCAGCTGGGGGTAGGGTGGGCTGCACAGTGCAGGCAGAGATCCTGAGAGATAATCACAAGGCTGAAAGAGAGATAGAAAGGAACTGCCCAGATTAAATGGGTACAGCTGGTGAGGCCACACAGACTTGGGAGTCCTGGGTCCCCTCTACCACACTACGTACACATCCGCATCCCCTCCGAGTCAAGAGTCACCTATTATTCTGCAAGAAGACTGAGTGTGTCTAGTCAGTGTATGAGGAACACCTTCTTGAGCATTCTTGAACATTCTAGACTCTGCAGAGCACACACATCCCCGAAGGGAAGCAGCCCCACACGTTGTCACTGGGTGACTTTGCTTGTCATCATGAGGATGGGCAAGAACCATGCTTGTTCTCAGAACAGTGCCCAAGTCCAGGCTGTAGCTGCTCTCAGGAAGATGTGGACAGACAGGCCTAGAAAAAAGGAGACAGAAGGGGAAGGGAGGCCATGGAGGTGCTGGGGCATCTGGTCACCCCTGGAGGCGGGAGGAGAAAGTCTAATGGGGTTTTCAGGGAAAGGCTTTATAATTGATCTGTTATACTGCAGAGGAGATGCCTGTATGTAAGGATAGAGAAACCAGTGGTATCAGATGCCTAAAGAGTAGATGTCGGTCACCCCTCTGTATATACACATACATGTATGTATGTATGCATGTGCGTATGTATGCATGTATGTATGTATGCATGCATGCATGTATGTATACACCTGGAAGAGGTGACTCAGCCAGAACAGCATGGGCTGTGGGAAACCAAGACTCAGAGCAGAGGGATCTCATGTGTGGGCAGGTAGCACAGATTGGAACTAAGGTACAGTGAATCCTCTTAAGGACGTACGAGTCACTGGGCCATGAGGCTGTTGAGTTGGGCACATATGGAGGGTAAAGGGTCACACAGACATGCAGCAATTGTCTTTCTCAAGAGTTTATAGAGATTGGGGTACTTCAATGGGAGAGTGCATGTTCAACCGTCTTGGGTTCAATCCCCAGCACCAGTAAGCAAACCATCCTCTCAAACCATTTATACAAATTGCACACATATTATAAATATTGTATGTGATCTCTATTGTATCACACATATATAATCTGATGTTTTTACAATTACATTTAAAGGTGTATGCATGCGCATATACACACGTGCCTGCTCACACACATGAATGTGCCATTGGCATGGATGTGGAAGTCAGAGCACAACTTGCAGGAACTGGCTTCTGTCCTTTTACCATGTGGGTCCTGGGTCTCAAACCCAGGTCTTCAGGCTTGGTGGCAAGCATTCTTAGCCAGATGAGCTAAGTTGCCAGTGCCTTAATGACATCTTTGACAATGCCAGACCACATGGATGCCATTGGAATCATAAAATTATACTACCAAGAGATGCTGTTGCTACCTTATCTATGACATTCCCATAAGGATGAAAACATCGAACAATGCATTTTTCAGAATTAGCCCTGTGGTGTGTCGCATGACTGTTTACACATTTAAACCCAATGCCTCTGCTCCCCGTGGTTTTATTTCTTTAAAGAAACCGAGTAATGCACAAGTTACAGGAAACAAATCTTATCAGACGCTCCCTGTCATCCTCCCTGAGCCAGCTGTGGGACGGCAGGCCTGCTGCCTTGCGCCTGACAGTCTTAACTTTTTAATTTTACTGCATTTAAATAGACAAGGAAGGTCCCTCTGGCTAGGCTTGCTTTTCTTGTGTCCTACACTCTGTGCATGTGTGAGAGCATGCATGTGTATGTGCACACATGTGTATGTACATGCACAAATTTATTTAACCTGGGCTCCTGCCAAGACAGCTCTCTAACTTTTGTTTCGGGACAGGGGATCTTTGAAAAGAGTGTTCCCAAGAAAACGTAAGTGAACATATCTTTGATCTCAAAGTGAGGAAAGATTTTTCTAAGCCTACAGGTAGAGGTAGAGGGGAAAAAAAGAATCTCCTAAATTACAATTTGCATGTATCAAAGATACCAAATGAAAGATCTTAACAATAGGCATAATAATCCCTAATATGATGGGAAGAGACGAACAGCGTCAAGCATGTGCCAACGCCCATCCAGGAAAAATAAGCAAAACTCATGGCCGTCAGATTCATAAAGTAACAAATGCACAGCGAAGAACACGTGAAAAAATTCTCCAGCATTATCGGTACGCAGATGCACATCAAAGTCAGATGCTGTGCTCGCTTACTGGGTAGACTATTATTTTGTTGTTCGTTTAATGATACTACCCAGGATTAGTAAAAATATCAGAAACCAGATTCGTTCACAAACTGCTCTCTGTACATTGGCTACATTTAAGGGATCTGAAAAGCACTTCCCCAATTTGTAGCTACATGACTTCATGACTCTTGTTTTTGTTTTTTGTTTGTTTGTTTGTTTGTTTTAGAAATTGTTCTTTGTGTGTGGATGTTTTGTCTGCATCTGTCTGCATACCACATGCGTTCCTGGTGCTCACAGGGGACTTGGGAAATCAGAGGAGGACACTGGATTAACTTGGTAGTGGAATTAGAGATGGTTGTAAGTTAACCCGTGGCTGCTGGGACTCCATCTTGGATCCTCTGCAGAAACAAGTGCTCTTAAGTGCTGAGCCTTCTCTCCAGCCCTGCTCATTTGTTCTTCAAATAGGGGGCTGGGGCATAACCCAGTGGTGAGCTTACAAGATAAGGCCTTAAGTTCAATTCTCAGCAGTGCAGGGGCAGGAAAAAGAATCACAGAGAGAACACCGTATTTAAGGATGTTTACTGTAACACAATAGTAAAAAAAAAAATTTCCATTTCTAAAGGCACAGGGTGACTATACAACAATATCTCCAGACAGTAAAGGATATGGTGAGGATATGTTACCAATCTCTAAAAATACATTAAAGCAAAATTAGAAGAAAGTATCAAAATGTTAATTAACAGTGACCACATTTGAATGGTGAGGTCGTGGGTAGACTTTAGTTTCTTTTTTGCACTTTCCAGTATTTTACAATTTTCCTATAATCAGTACTTTTATTTCCATTATCAGAAATGCTATATAGAAAAAACATCAAATTTCCCCCAATTTTGAATTAAGAAATCAAATTCTTCCTAGTATATTCCAACACACAAGTTTGGTGGGGGGTGGGGGGTGGAGAGGAGATGCTAAAGAGAAGGCAAAGGCGTCCGACAGAGTTAGAGATGTCTTAGTTTATGACTAAACACTCTGCAGCCTCCATTCTGTCTAAGCGGATGGCCCAGCCTGGATTTCCGGGAAGAGCCACCACTGCAGATGTGAAGACAAAGGTCAACAGCACACAGTAGGTATTATAAAACCCTGAGGATGAGTGATTGAGATCCCAACAGGAGTGTCAGTAGATGAGAAAATAGGATGAGAAATGAACTCTCAAGTATTTCTCCAAGCCGTTTGGCAGAGGGAGCGCCAGCAGCTGGGGAGATGGAACAGTATGCTCCACCGTCCTCAGCCACAGGCACTGGGTAAACATTCTGGAGTGTTCATCAGATCAAACAAATGAACTCTGGGGATTACTTAGTCTAAGGTCTCTGATTTGGGGCATGGCACTTGCCTTCATCTAGCCATCTTCTCTCAGGTCCAGCTCTCATGGGTAATATGCATGTGCACATATGTGCGTGTGCGCATGCGCATGTGTGCGCATGTGCGTGAGGGCCCACATTGTTCTTGGGGTTAAAAAGCCATGTCAAGATAACACAAAAGATTGGAAAATGCAGTTTCAGTGTTTGAGAAGTGCTTAGTGAGTGTGTTAACTGGCTAACATCCACAATGACCACACTGGGAAGGTGAGTGCTAAGAGGCAGGTGTCTGAATCCCGCCCCCACCCCCACCACGCCCTCCCCCCCCCAGCCACCTCCCACTCACCCCTGCATTCTCCTTGATGAACCGCCTAACTGGATCTTCTATCCGAAGAATCAGATGAGTTTCCATCTTCTGGTTGTGGTCATGAGCCTTGCAGACGCTCAGTTCAGCTTGGCCACGTTTGCTTAAATGGACTCAGCCCATCTGAGCTATCTCGTGAGTTCCTTTTTGTCTTGGTTGTTGATGTCATTTGGTGGCTCCAGGGATTGAACCCAGAATCTTCCATGTGCCAGGCAAGCACCGCACCACTGAGCACACCCCAGCCCCTCCATTTGTAAAGATCTATTTCAGGATCAGATCCCAGTTTTTCAGCTATCCTCCTGCGTGCTGCGTAGCAGTTGCTTCTTCTTTAGGGTTGGAGCCCGGACCCTCCTTCCCTTATGAAGAAAGAGACCACCCGCTTTGTTCTTTGGGGCAACGAGGGCTACTTGACTGTTGTTGAACTCTCACAGCTAGAGATTTTTAACTACAATTCCAGAGAAGGCACAACTTAGTATGAACAGGGTGGAAGAGAGAATTGTGTGTCCCTTGGCCAAAGCCTTCCTTATTGGGAAGAAGACACGGAGGTTAGCAGGTTAGTGAGACTATTTTCAATGGTGCTGGACCAGAGTGGTGGGGCTGAGCTTGAGCCTGCCTGCCTAGGGCTCTTGGCTCCCGAGGAGGCTGACTTTGAGGTGTCTGCACATTACACTGATAGATGGCTGCTCCGTGCCTGGGAGAGGTGTTTTGGCTCAATGTCAGGGCTCCCATCAGAGGAGCCTGAGCTCCAAGGGGTTTGAAAAATGGCTTAGATGAAAAAAATGGACTCTGTTCAATAATAAATTATAATGATGGTTTGTATTTATAGGGCATCCTCATGACTGAGGGAGTTCTACGTTCTTTATGGATATTAACCCACCCTTCCCGCAATAGAGAAAAGATAATTTTATCAATTCAATATCTTTTGAATCTCCTCTCTCTCCCTGCTCCTGCTGTAAGAGGGTAGCTATTACAGCGATGTTTTCTTGTATTAATTTGGAGGCCATAAATCTTCCTTTCATTTTTTTTTCCTCTGCTGGAATTTTTTTTTCTTATTGGATATCACACAAGGAATTAAAAATGAACAGCAGTACCTAAAATGTGTGTGTATGTGCATTTATATGTCACCCTGCGTGTAGTATCTACATAAATATTTAATCTTTATGGGCTCAGCCTTCTCTCTCAGTTTTCATGAGCTAGAATTTATTAGCTACTGAACCAAGGAGCTATTATTATTTGCTTTTGTACCTAAATGATTTAAAAGTCAATTATGAATTGGCTAAGGGAATTTGAGAGCTGCAGCATGTACTATGGCTCCTATACTTCGATTTGTCACCAAATGTCTAGAATGAGGAAGTGTCTACAATGGGAAAGACTCTAACATTGAGCCACAATGATATTAAACTGACCAGACAGTGGCCTCAGGTCACTGGAATATGAGCCACTCTGCTGGGTTTCATTTGGGTGAGTTAGGGGGCTGAGGAGGTGATGGTGGGGCTACACACTCAGACAAACAACTCTGACCCCAAAGCAGGACCCCAGGACAACCCAAAACAACCACTCAAAAGCAGGCTAGCCCCAGAAAGAGCAGTGGGAGGGACCAGCTGGGACAGCCAGGTCTGAGCCGTGCGACTCTCTCATAACAATTAGAGCCAGCATCAGCCTGCTTCCCAGTCCCCTGGGAAGACATGTAAACACTGAATGCGTTTTCTATTTATCTGAGCTGTGCAGGCTGGAAGGTGGTAATAACCATTACAACAGAATTATCTGCTGAACGGAGATCTGCCTCTGTGGAATTCACAGTCCTCTGACTGCTCGAATCCGCTGGGAGGTTTTCGAGTAGCAAAGGAACAGGGCAGAAGGGCAAAGCATGATTTCTCAGCCAAGTCTTCCACCTGGAGCACTAGTAGGGTTTTAGGCTTTGTGTTTGTACGAAGGGCTGAAAAAGAAAAAAAAAAGGAGTTGATGTTAACCTCGGAATTAGCCAGGAGCGAATGGTAAATCTTTGTTAACAAGCTCAGAGCCCTCAATAAATTTTTTTAAAGTGAGAGTGCACAATGAGTGTTTGTAATAAATCCTCAGTCGCCTGTGGGTTCTGGTTTGGAGCTGAAACGTACTTCTGGAACAAGAGCTGGCTTCTCGGATGCCTTTGCACGTTTACCGGCTAATCAAAGTGTCCAGCGGTTTGGCTTGTGTGGCGGTTATTACCAGACTAACACTGTGAAAGCTGAAATGGCTACAAAGCATATCTTATATACATATGCACACATGTATGTGTGTGCATACACATGTGTATATTTACTTATATATTTGAGTCTGTGTATATGGATCTGCGTACATATCCACAAACACTTGCACACACATCCATATGTGCTTTCCCTTGTAAATGTAGCTGGATTTAATTTTTTTCCCTGAAATGTTTTGATCATGTCCCTTCTCTTCTCCCAACTCCTCCTGGACACCCCCACCTCCCAACCTACCCATCTTTATCTTCCTTTTTCTCTCCTTCTCTCTTTCAGAAACAATACAATACAATACAAAAGCCAAGCTCACAAAAACACAAATCAAAAGAAACAAGCTAAAGACCAATAAGACAAAAAAAAAAAAAAAAGCCAAGACGAAACAAAAAGTTTACAGATAAAACAAAACATGGAGTTAGTTTCTTGTTGGCCAACTAAGCATGAGGTCTGCTCAGGAGTGTAGTGACACGCCACTGTGACCAGCAGGTATCAATTGCACATACCTTCTTGATTAAGCGTGGGACCCCTGGTCTACTTCTCTCTCAATGTTGGGACCCCTCTGGATTGAACCTGTGCAGGTCCTGGGTACACTGTCACAGTCTCTGTGAATTCATCTGTGCATCAGTTCTGTTATGTCTAAAGGACAATAATGAAACTAGATTAAACCTTATAGTCTATATTTGGGAGGCTCCTAAAATTTTAAAAATGGACATAGAAAAATCATATATCAAAATGGTAATTTCATTGACAAAATTGGTTCCAAATTCTAATATTGGAGAAAAAAACAAACAAAAAACCCAAACCAATCAACCAAACAAATAAACAAAAAACACCTGGTTGTGGTGGTGCACACCTTTAGTGCCAGCTCTCTGGAGGCAGGGGCATGCAGGTCTCTGAGTTCAAGGCCAGCCTAGACTACAGAATGAGTACCAGGACCTCGAGAGCTACACAGAGAAACCCTGTCTCAAAAAACAAACAAACAAACCAACACACAGTTAAGTCAGAGCAACGAGTCATTGGAACAAGTACTTGCTGTGTGCAAGCTGGCCAGACAGAGTTCCATCCCCAGACCCACATAACGGTGAGAGCAGAGAACAGATTCCACAAAGTTGTTCTCTGTGTTCTACGCTTGGAGCACGGTATGCATGGTATGCACACCCCAACACACCACACACAGTTTCACACAAGACAGACTCTAGTAGAACATAGAAATGGAATTAAAACTCAAACCTATGTAGTTCCTGGGGTTGATTTAAAGCATTGCTGATTGGGCCACAGTTAACTCTGGCTGATAGAAAGGCATGCTTGGGGGAGGCACTGCTTCTGGTAACTTGCTTGGTTTCTGGTCTCCTGAGTGCCTGATTGGTAACCAGAATGAGATCTATGCTGGGCCGAAAACTCCAAACCTGCAACCCCAGCCCCCGATGAAGTTAATTAAGTCTGAGTCTTGGTCTCCACAGCAAGTTGATGCCAGAATAAATCCAGTGTGTTGTCAGCAGGCTGAGCCAGGAGCACAGAGCTACAGAAAGGAATTTCTATGCAATAAATATCACTTAAATTCCTCTCAAAGTTGGAGCTGGTGTCAAAGTCCAAAAAAGCAATATTCCCTGGCAACTGCTGGCAGGAGTGTGCATGTGTATCTGGCCATGTATCATCTCAGCACTCGAATTAGCAGAGGAAAGAGATAGTGAGTTAATATCGCCCAGCTGGCTGCTCAGAGAACGGCTGTAACTGGAGCCAGAGAAATTCCAAGAGGGCACGGCCAGTCATCAATGACCTCCAAATGACTAGATGCTCAGAATTTCCTGGCAGCCTGGGCTAGATAAATAACTCCAGCTGCTCTGCAATAAATGGGTTCCCCCAAATGTCTCAGCGAAGCCAGTTCTTTCTCTTGCTGGTTATTGAGCCTAAGAAATACTAGAGGTGAAGAGAAAGGGAGTGGGGACACCTCTGAGCCATCACTATCCACTTCATCTGCAGGACAGCCACCCCAGGTGGGCTGGTGTGGTGAGATATGTGTGGATCTTGTAGACACATCATTCTGCCCTCAGACAGACAGGTCTTCGGAAGGAAGAAGGTGGGGAGGAAGGAAATGTGGGGATGAGGAGCTTAAGAGCGAGAGAAAGAAAAGAAGAGAGAATAAAGTTAATAAAAAAAAGAGACCAAAGATGGTAGGTGAAGAGGGATGGGTGGGGTCTGCGTCACAGAACACACTGTGCATAAACACTGGAATCTTTCCGGTAAACGTCCTACCCCTCTCCCATCTCGTTTTTATTTTATTATTTTTTTATTAGAAATTTTGCCCCTGAAACAAAGGCAATGAAGGTTTTGCATCCTTGCTGTCATCCTCTGGTCCCAGGTGTCCCCTAGCCAGAAAGAGCTCAGGCAAACCTCCTCCCTCCTCTTTTTATTCAATCTGCTTGCTCAGCTTTTTTTTTTTTTTCTCTCAGAAAAGCGGTGGGAGTGGAGAAAGAGAAAAATGGCTTTGGGGATTTCCGGAGATTTGAGAATCTGCACCCTTACCCAAGGCAGGGGACAGCTAGCCCCGTGGCCAAAGAGCTGAATCCATTGCAGAAGGGTCCTCCTGGGCTGTCTGAGTCACTCTGGGGAAAGCAGCCCTTACATAGGTTAGAGTACAACTAAATTTGTCCTCCCCTGGAGAGGAGCAAGGCTTTGCAGAGCCCATGTGCAGCGGGGAGGTGGCCTCTGCATTTGGAGCAAAGTGTTTGTAAAAACCCTGCCAGAAACGCAGGCTGCGGAGATAAACAAGCTCCCTCAAAGACAACCCAACGCAGCTTAGCATTCAGCCAACAACATGGCAATCCCCGGGGCAACTGTAGTTCAAGGGGAGTGACATCTGCTTGGGGAAAATTATAAACTTGTTATTTCCATTTATAAATCAGGCTCCTCCCGGGAAAGGACCTTGAAAACGGCTTTTATTATCGCCCACTGAAAAGACAATTGCTACTGGCCACAGATGGCACATCTGCAGAAATACAGTGTCTGAAGTACTTAGGATTGAAGGCATGTGTCTTATTAGCCAGTGCTGGAATTTCTGGAGGTGTTTTTGTTTTCTCAAGTAATGAGAAAGCCATCTCCAGGAGTGTAAGCTTCTCAAGTTGGCAAACAAGAATGTTAAAAACAAGCGGCTGGCTGTGGTGACTCCCACTCGTGATCCCAGGCTAGAGGATACAGTAGTTCAAAGCCAGTCTGAGCTACTGAGTGAAGTCTTGTCTCGAAACAAACCAACCAAATAAAAAGTCCCTTTTTTTGGTATTTTTGGCCCGCCTCCTGTAAATGCGTAGAGGCACAGTGCTCACAGAAAAAGGCGAATGTGTTAGCTAATGAAGCACTGATTTCAGTCAGGCAGTAAATGGTTATTTCTATTAATCTAGTAGATTCAGGGAATAACCTTATGTAGATTTAGACCCAATTCTAGATAGTTATTTATTGTACATCTACAGGTATTTTGCCAGCATGCATGTCTGTGTATCACATACAAAAAGGACCCAAGAAGGCCAGAAGTAGGTGTTGGAGCCCCTGAGAACTGGAGTAACAAAACAAAGGGCTGTGCGCCACAATGTGGTGCCAGGTCTTGAACCTGGGTCCTCTGCAAGAACAGTCAGTGCTCTTAACTGCTGAGCAATCTATTTCCCTAGACGGTTGTTTGGAGGAGGTCTGTTTTTGTTTGTTTGTTTGTTTGTTTGTTTGTTTAAATTGCTAAAAGTTCCATTTTGATCCCTAAAATAATGGCTCATTGAATTTCACATTCTACTAATAAATAAGCACAAATCAGTTCAGGTTCCAAGTAATTAGAACCAAGAAAAACGAGAAGCAAATCATAAACTCAGATACAGTTGACTAACGCGCCTAAATGTTCCTTTAGTTTTTTATAAATGTGTATATATGCATTATCTTCCATCTCCCCATTTCCTTTTTTCTTTTCTTTTTTCTTTTTTTCTTTTTTATAGACAACTTTCTGAGGTCCCTGGTACTCTGTATGAAGGGCTTTGGACATTTGAAGTCAGATTGGAGGCAGGAATGAGGGAGAGTAATTGGGAGATGTGTGTGGGGGGGGGGTTGTTTGTTTGTTTGTTTGGTTTTTTTTTTTTTTTTGAAATAAGGTTTCTCTATGTAGCAGTGTTGGCTATCCTGGAACTCCATCAGGCTGGCCTTAAATTCAGAGATTTGCCTACTTGTGCCTCTGAGAGCTGGGGTCACCACGCTCACCTGGTATGTTCCTTTTAAAGGGCACTGAATGTGACTGTGGACTTCTGCACTTGTTGCTTCCACTTGACTGGGGAGTCAGAAAGCTTTGCCGACGCAGAGTCACTGCAGGCTTGATGGCAATCTACTTGCAGCAGATCAAGTAGTATGATCTTGTAGACCAAACAGCCAAATGGAACTCATGTAACGGTTGTCACGATGGCCCATGGCCATTGGTCTCCCAGGAAGCTGATCACTTAAAAGGAGTGGTCCCCCATCCTTATGATCAGGGCTGCCAGGCGGCAAGCTGTCCAAGGCTACCACAGGGGATTAGTCGTATCACTTCTGGCAGTGACCATTTCGTCAAATGGAATTAAAGGAGCAAGAGGAGATGAGAGAGTAAAAAATAAGATGGGGGGAGAAACACAGAGAAGAGACAACAGGGAGAAAAATCCGGAGGGAAAAAGCAGGTAGGTCTGAAGATGCGATGGCCCAGGAGAGGAAAGGAGGTGGACAGCAGAAACGTACCAGCCCTGTGGAGTAAAAAGAGAATGTCAAGCTCTGAGGGAGTAAGACACTTCAGCCTCTGCACCATCATCAGCCTCTGCACCATCATCAGCCTCTGCACCATCAGCTGCTGCAGCCACGCGGGCATGAAGAGAACCTTGTAGCCAGAGGACCTGGTGTCTGTCTGTGTAGATTAGGTATTTGACCAGCTTGGCTGGACCTCCAAGATCCTTGTAACTTTACCCTACTAGTTTTTCAGTTTCCTGCATTCATGGTTAAATTGGTCAGAACCAACCATTAACTTCAGCATTCCATCAGTGGCCCTTTTTGCTGCAGCCTGCCATGAATGTGTGTGTGTGTGTGTGTGTGTGTGTGTGTGTGTGTGTGTGTGAATGTAATGTAATTTAAGTAGTCAAAGACCTAATGTCAACTGACATTTGGTAGAGCTGGAGGTTAGTGAAGGAAGGTCCGATTAGTGAGAGGTGTAAAGTGGCTTTTTTTCTCTCATTTCAAAATTATGTATTTGTATGCACTGAAGAAGCTGGGTAAATAAGAGATGCCAAAGAACAACCAGACAACCCATATTTTCACGAGCCAGAGCTGAAAGCACTGTTAGTGTTTGAGGTTTGGTTTGGTTTTGTTTTGTTTTCTGTAGAAGATGTAACATAGATTTAGAGTCGGCAAAAATAGGTGCAGCCTATGGCAGAAATAGCTCTAAGGTGCAGCCCATGGCTCTCATGGGTTCCTGGCCATCCTGGTGAGAGGTCCTGGACTCTCCAAGAGCACCCCAGGTTGATCAGTGTGGCTTGCCCTAGGCTGGCCACCAGACCCTGAACCAGGCTGGGTGTGGCGGCCAGCAGGGTGCACTCAGTCTCAGGGGCAGAGCAGCCACAAAGGTCCGCCCACCCACCGCCCCTACCCGCAGCATTTCGCTCCCTGTGAGTCCTCAGCAGCTGCCTGCACTGAGGGCTTTGCGCGCCTTTGATCCACGAGAAGTACGTCACAGGCGGGTGCTAGCCGGGCGTGGGCTGGGCACCCGAGGGTTGCCAGATTGATAAACACACCTCCAGGAAAGGATTGAGAAGTCCGCGCGGCTGGCTTCGACAGCCTCAGTCACCCTAGCATCTCCAAGCTGGGAAATCCGAGTGCTTTGTGTCCCAGCAAAGCAGCCCTTCTGAAGTTAGAAAAAAGTCACCGCAGGCAGGCGGCAGGACTAAGGGGAAAACTGGGTCTCTTTTCTACATCGTGCTGTGCACGGGGCAGATTTTTCTGAAGCTGCATTTCTCTTCGTCTTGTCAAACGTTTTTGGGAAGTCCAGGCACAAAGAGCTGATAGCACAGGAAGGGTGGGAGTTGCTCTGGGCTCAGCCATGAAGGGAAGGATACAGGTATAAAGCACAGGCGGTCTCACACTGCTATGGCCTCCCACAGCACACTGGCTAGTAGAGACAGAAAGTAAATAAAAGGTCTCCGACCTTGCAGTGTTCTCAGGGAAAGCCGACCATTAGCTACATTTGGAATAACAGGCTGCATAGGGCTTCCTCAACCTTTCAGACACCTTCTCAGACCCTCTAAATGTAAAACAAAGGACACAATTGTTACTGTGGAACCACCAAACTAAACCAACCAACCAACCAAACAAACAAACAAACAAAACCTAAAACATACAGGCCTTCCATAAGAACTGGACATACAGTGGAGGTTGTATTTTTTTTTAACCTGTTTTGATAAGATCACCAATTATATCCATTTCTACAGTTTAAATTTGAATATCTTATTTGAAAATAATCTTGAATATTTTGTTTGGAGTCAGGCCGGACTCAACTGCCGGACACCAGTATTCTTCCTGCCTCTGCTCCTGAATTGCTGGGTCTGTGGGTGCACAGTGGCCAGCCAGTTAACCCGATATCCTGTTTAACAGTAAATTTACCCCATGACTTCTAGGTTACCCTGTAGACTAGAAACAGGCCCCCACTAAAACCCACCCTACTTGAACACAGCACAGCAATGTGCCCAGAGCGGGTGACGTTTATGCTGAATATTGAAAGATGAGGGATTTGGCAAGCTAAGAACGGTTGGCTGATTCCCCGAAGGCTGGCAGCCCCTTCCAGATGAACTCTGGGGTTGCTTTTTTGAATAACCATCAGAAGGATGCTGCCCCAACAGGACCTGGGCCTGTGTCAAAAGCAGGGCAGAGGCATGATGACAACCTGGGTCTGACCTGGGAAAACAGGACGGGTCACTCTTCCTTAGGACTAGAATGGACAAGCTCAGTGTCAAGCCCCTGACAAAGCCTGCAACTCCCAGATCAAAGTGAAAGTGGAGAGCAGTTTGGGAATCTGACACACTGTGACCACTTTGGGAAGCAATCATAAGCAATTTTTCTTCTGATGATTAAGCTTTGAACCTGGGATCCCAGAGCCGGACCCAACAGGAGTGAACCAGAGAAGTTACTAGATTAACAACTTATTTAGGAGTCAAAAAAAACCAGGGGGAAATAACTTTACAAAGGTCACACACGTTGAGTGTTAGCTTTGGCCAAAGCTCCCACATGGTGGGAAGGGGGGTGTAGAGGTGGAGTGGGGTGGGAGTGGGAGGGACAGGTTTGCTCTTCTCACACAATGGCTCTTTGAAATGTAAGCTACAGGTTTCCTTTATTTTATAGCACTAATGACCTTTAGCCAATCAATCACTCTCCTAATTATCTAAGCAATTATGTTATTCATGAGGTGGGGGGAGAGGCTGCCTAAAACCTGGCTTCCCACCAGGTGGAGAGGCAAGAATTAACAACCTAACTACCTTGGTTTGTCCTGGGCTACATGGAGTTTGTTGAATAGGAAGGAGCAGTGCAGAATAACGTGTTCTTTGCACTGAGAACAAAACATGGATACTTTTGAGGTTGGCGTAGGCTGGAGTTCCTGGGAGAGGGACCTTCAGTGGAACTGGAAAGCTGAGAAAGGCTGTAAGAGCTTGGGGTTGGGTGGACGAAGGCAGGATCTGTGGGGAGCACTAGGGCCAGCACTCAGGAGCAACACCACAGGCGCTCTGCTCTCCTGCCTTCAGCACAAAGCATGGCCTTTCCCAGGTTGCTCCCGTACCTTGGAGTTTGCTCTCAGTCCTTAGATCAGCTGGGTCTAGGCAGGGGAAGGATTCCAGCTTCATTCTGGCAGCGGCAGGTTTTTGTTTTTTGTTTTTTGTTTTTTTGTTTGTTTGTTTGTTTGTTTTCATTCTTTTCGTCATTCTGGTCTGCAGGGGGCTTAGGCTTGTTCTCTGTGACAAAGTAACTGTGAAAAGGAAGACTAGAATATGCCACAACTTGAGTGAGGTTTCCTCTTATTTCCACCCTAACACCCCCACCCCTACTCCCCCCACACCCCTCACTTCCCCCACTCCCTCACCCCCTCCATTCCTGCCTCAAGCAATCTGTTGAGTTTCTAAATTGCCCAGAGTGGCTTATGGCTTCATACCAAGAACAAGGACACCCATGGGGTTAATAGAGCATGACACTCACTTCTGCCCCTAAGCAGGCTGGCATCTTGCACCTGTTTCAGAATCCCCCAAGACACAGGTGGGTGGGGTGTCTCTCAAGGCAGTCACTAGCAACCTCCCATCTGGTCCTCAGAGAGTGGCATCATGGGAGGACAGTGGGGCTGGAAGGAGAACAGAACATTCTAGGATCTTCTTTGTGTGTTTCATAAAGGTACGCACTACAGTGTCCACACTGACAAGACCGAATGTGACACCCTTACAATGCCAAAGTCATGGTTCTCTTGAGTTTATCCAACAAAGGGAGAGAGTGTGGTTCTAACTCCGGTTGAGGCTGCCGTCCCTGGGAGAGTTGTGTGTCGGCAAATGCTGGGAGTGTGTGTGTGGGGGGGAGTGGATATATTTATATTTATAGACATTTCCAGATTATCCACCTCAGAAGGCTGTGCTTCCCAAAGAGTATTAGCCATGACAACATGAGGAACCAGTTTTGAACACTCCACCTTTGGAGGCACAAATGATTCCAATGCAAGACCCAAATCAAGACTTTACAACCCTTTAGCTGACTTGGTGGGCTCTGCTCAAAGGCAAACAGAGTGAAGCCTACACACCTCCATACCACCTGGAGCTAGCTCATCCACTCTACTGTTGTTGTTGTTAATTATGTATATCTGTATTTTTCTTGAGTGCATTCTCATGAGAGCTGATGAGCTCAACTCACTAATTCTAGCCTAGGCCGATAGCAGGACAACCACTGTCTCTTCAGCAGTGCCTACCTCCTCATTCCTGCCACGAATGGGAGGCCAGACAACCCTGGGCATCTCACATTCTAATTTATACTCCCAATAAGTTACACGGGAATGTCCCACATAATAAAATCGGTGACTCTCCACCTGCTGGGTATGTGAGCCAGGAAAGCCCCAGAGCTCCGAGCTGACGGGGCTTCGAAACGAAAGCTCTCCATTCTGAGAGTGTTAGTTTTGACGACATTTGGAGTCCCCCTGTGCGAAGAGCAGAGAGTCTTTCTTCCCCCCCCCGCCCTGCCCCCTCCCGCTCTCTCAGGGAGGGAAGTGGAGGGTGCTTTGGGGCGGGGACCAGTCCCCCACCTACCAGTTTCAGCCCACACAGCCTTGAGCTTAGAAACTGGTTCCTTGTTCCCGCCCGTGCCACCATGGACAGACGTGCGCGTGGCCACAGTCCCACAGTCCCCAAACCCAGACAGGGGACTAGCCCTTTTCGTGACTTTCAGAGGGGGGACACCCGGACAGCCGCTCCCCGATGTCAGAAAGCAACCCCCAGCTGCCCCTCCAAATGCTCCCGGGCTGAGGCTCTGCGAAAGGTCCGGGGGCGGTGCGGTTCCGGGGAAAGGGACCACAAGTGGGGGCGGCCGCGGCGGAGTGTGAGCGGTTCAGATGGGAGATCACTGGCGATAACCCGGCCCTGGATGGAGACGCTCGACAGGAAACCTCGAGCGAGCGGGGAGCCAGCTGCGGGCCAAGGGGGAGGGGTGCCTCTCGGTAACCGCACAGCAGCGGGCGGGACAGCCGCGGAGCTTAGGGCAGCGACCCCCACCCCCCACCCTCGATGTCCCTGCTCACTGCTCTTCACTTTTCACGATGAACTCCCGCACGCCAGAGCTCTAAGTGGTGTTGGAAAGAAAGTCCAGCAGCAACTTGTTTCAAATGTGTCCGCTGGGCGCACCCAGGTTTCACCGCAGGAGGTTCCCGGGCAGTTGATGAATGGACCCCTCTTAACAGCCCAAAATCGCTCTAAAATTAGAATGGCAGGCTATCTCCCAACCTCTAATCTGGGCAAGGCAGGGTGATACAACCACAGAGTGATTCATCAGTACTTTGCGCTGCCAAGGAAGCAAAGAGCCTGCAGTGTGAGGGGGTCCCGCGTGACAGTCTCTGTCCCCCACCGACAGCCCCGCCCCTGGGAGCTGCCAGGGGCAGGAAGGCAAGCTAAGGCCACAGAAACCTGGGTTTAGCTCTACTCTGGCTCTGGGTTCTGTATAAACTCTCCCCATCTAGTGTCCTGAACAACTGGGCCACCAAGATTAGCTGAAGGAAGAGGCTGACCAAGTGCAGTCCTCCTGGTTCCCTTCGCGCCATTGGACTTCTTTGGGTAACCTAAGCAGCCTGTGGCCCAGAAACCCAGGGAGAGCCTAGGAAACGCCCCATTCTGGCTAAGGGTGGGACCACTGAAGGGACTTTTGGATTTGAAGGACTGCTTCATATCTCACCTGCCTGGCCCTGCTGGTGCTTTAAGTGTGTGTTGGGGGCTTGTACAGTGAACACGGCTCACGTCTACAGCATTGGATCACGGAAACAGTGGCCGGCACTCACCGTTTCTATGTGCACTAGAAATGTACATAGTAAAAAAAAAATGTGTGTGAAATATGCATGAGTACCTGGTCTTGTGTGTGCAGTGCCAGAGGTCAGAACTACAACTCTTCACCTTTTGAAGTATTCATCTTCACGTAGCCTAGAGTCACTGATGTGGCTCGGGAGCTCCTGGGAGCCTTCTGCTTCCTGCTTCCCCACACCACCACCAGGATTACAGATGCAGGCTACTGACATCTGGCTTTTATGTCAAGGCTGGGGATCTGACCTCAAGTCCTCATGCTTGAACAGTAAAAACCCCACTGAGCCATCTCCCCAATGAACGCTGGGTGGTGTTTTGTTTTGTTTTGTTTTTGTCTTTGTTTTTGAGTGTATGTATAGTCAGTCCATCTCAGTACTTATGTATTTTAAGGTCATTCTTCTATATTTGGGGGGTAGAGGCAGTGCTAGTGGCTAAACACAGGGCCTTGATCACACTAGGAAAGCACTCTACTACTATGTCCCAGCTCCATCTTTAGTGTGTCAGAGTTGTCAAGAATACCCACAATGCCACACAGCCATCACTACTATTTATTCCCACCATTTTTGTTATCCTGAGCAAAGCTGCATCTAGATACACTTTTATGCACACATATACCCATGTAGCCTATATGTTTCTCTTTTTTATATAAATTACTTTGTATACCACTCTAGAGTATCCGGGGCTGCTCTTTTTAACCTAATTTTCTCGGAGATCTTTCTGTGGCAGCACAGTCAGAGGTAGTTCTCTTTTGTCAATGAGAGGTGGTTTCCCCCCTCCTCAAATAGGGTTTCTTCTTGCCCAGGCTGGCTTTGAATTTCTCATCCTTTTGGTCCCTAGCTTCTCAGTGCTGGGCTTACATGCGCTGTAGATTGAACTCAGGGTTCTGTGCATGCTTGGCAATCAGTCTGCCCCCTGAGCTACACCCCCAGTCTTTTGTAGGCATATAAAACTGCTATGTAAATACATCATAATTTTTCATTCCCGGTAAGTAGGCATTTCTGTTATCTTCATGGTTTTTTCTTCTTCTTCTTATGAGGGTAATGATGCAATGATCACTTTGGTGTACACATCTCTGCGCACCAAGTTTTTCAATGAAACAAGTTAAGAGCTCAGAGAAATGGCAAAATCCTGTTTAGCGTTTAGACACGGGGGTCATGATTTGAGAGGGTTTCTTTAAGTTGGGCTAATGTGCAGTGAGAAAAAGAGTAGAGACCTGAGGAGGTTGGCCTTGCTCTCTGTCTGCCACACGTGTGCTGTGGGACCACAGGACAGTCACTTCACCCCGCCCCCACCCCCACCCCCACTTGCATCTCTTTATTTGCAAAAGAGAGAGCTTCCCAGTTTACCTCAGTCCATTGTTACCACTAAATGAAATACAACTCTAAAAGCATTTCTAGATTGAAAGTGTGGAGGGAGCCAGTGTTTATAAAGCACGACCATAGCTGTGACAGTCGGCAGCCATACGCCAAAGCTGGCATCAAGAGGAAGGGATATGTCTCCTCTCTGTCCCTGTTGATATATGCGATATATAAATATACACAACACCCTTGTATATTGTCCTTTGTATATGCATTGTTGACTTTTTTTGTATATTTGTTTGTTGACATTGAGTCTTTTTCTATGTAGCCCTGGATAGCCTGAAGCTCCATATGTAGACCAGGCTGGCTTCAAACTCAGAAACCTTTCTGCCTCTGCTTCTACTGTGAGGGATGCCCCACCCAACCCTATGATGCATTGTTTTTATAAGATCTTTATATATTCCACCTGTAGCACAGTGAAGGAGGACAAGGTGACCATTAAAAACAGTATTTAGGGGCTGGCCCAGCAGATAAAGGCACCTGCTATCCAGCTTGATGACCTGAGTTCAATCCCTCCAACCCACATGGTGGAAATCGAGGACCAACCCAGGCAAGTTGCTGTCTGACCTATGTGTGTGCACTCATACACATACGCACACACACAAACACGCATAAGCAGATGCGAAAATAATTTAAGATATGCACTAAAACTATGAAGTAGCTCCAAATATGAAGCGTGGTTACATTAAAACAACATTAATCATTATAACATTTGAGAAGCTATAGCACAGACTGAAGAAAAGCACAGCTTTGTTTTGTTTCGTTTTGTTTTGCTTGTTTTTTTTCCAGGAAAAAATGTTTTGATTCAGGGTTATTGTAAGTGATAAACAGCAGACTTGTTGGAAGGCAAGCTGTTATTGTACTCATAAGTGACTGTGTTTGAACATGGCGTTATGAGAGATTTTGATAGTTTTCCTTACCTTTCTGCACTTTTATAATGAGTTCATTTTACTTGAAAATAGGAAGAAAAAAAAAAACACAATCACAGAAAAATGTAAAAATACTGTGCAAACCACAACTTTAATGGAAATAAACAGAAAGGGAAAAATCGCTGCCCAAGATCACTCTAAATCTAAGAAATAAAACGGTCCCTTTTCTCTGCTTGGGATCTTTATTATGGGGATGTGTGGTTTGTAGGTGGCAGTGACCAGGTTCGAAGCGTCATAGCAGAACAGGAATATATGCATCCGAACGATGTTGGAGGGTGAGGGGCCTGGGGCAACTTACAGCGGGGGGGGGGCGGGGGGGGAGAATGACGTGTGGCACTTGTAAATTTCGGAGAGTTGCCTTGAAAGTCAGGGCCATCAGAGTAAGTCAAGGAAAAGCGAGGCACTAAGGATGCTGGCCAGTGTGTGTCCTGCCTGACCTTTCAGTATCAGTAGTACCACCTCTCAGCCTCAAACAGCTAACCAAACGGTGCAGCCAGGACATAACCCCCAGCCCCCACCTAGGCTTGACCCTTGAAGAAAGGGCTTTTGGAACCTTTCTCCCCCGGTCTCTGAAGACCAGCAAGAAAGACCCCCAAGGGTAGAACTGAGTGGTCTTTAAGAGCCTCTCAGAGACTTAGCTTCCCCAGTTGTAGGGTAAGAGTCACGGTGAAGCCTGCATAAAACTCACCCCTGGTTCTAGGCACAGAAGGAACCGCCAGCTAGTGGACTGTCACAGATAGGCCATGTGTCTAGCTTGCATCCTTCTTGCTGCAATGAAGGCTGAAGGCAGCAACCCCTGATGGAAAAGCCCGTGTGCCCCCATGCTCTGGTCAGTGGGCTGGCACCAGGTCCGGCTCTGCCCTCCACACCCCCACCGCTGCTGCTGCCACTGCCTTCCTGAGAACACGTGATTTCCTGTTTTCTAAATTCTCAGCCTACAATGTCATCTGTCAGTTGAGTCTGAGGTGGGGGTGGGGATGGACGTCAGCAAGACCCGGGGTCCCAAGCTGAGAAGAAGCTCAGGGGCTGAGAAGGTGGCTGCTCCTACCTAGATGAGCCATATGGTCACCACAGATGGCATTGAGTCCTTTGTACTGAGTGCCCATGGAGTCTTGAGGATCATAGAGTGGGGTGGGGGTGGGGGTAGGGGGGTAGTGCGGGTGGCTAGGTTGGTTTCATGGTCACACGGTAGCAGAACCAGGCCTTGGTCTCAAATTGGCTCCCCTTCAAGGATTTGTCCTATAAACTAGACATTCAAAGACGGAGAAAGAGAGCTCTCCACCAGGGGTTGGGTGGGTGGAGCGCTTCTTACCCTAACGGTATGGTATGCAATCGAAAGAAGTCTTTATGAAGGCCTGGGGCTATTCCCATGAAAGGAATCCCCAAGGCACTGGGACAAAGTGGGGTAGAAGGAACTTGGCTCCAGGGGCACTCAGGGACTTTCCAGCTCAGCGACCTTTGGGCGCCTTGTCCTTATCTGCGAAAACACAATTATCAACAAACCTGGTGGAATTGTAAACAATTGCACTGAGCGTTAAACCAGACTGTGCAAGGAGAACGAGTTTTCTGAACTTGTATGCAGAACAACACAATGTGAGTCTCATCGTGCTTTGTGAAGCCAGGAGCCTTCAGAATGCCCGCTGCCCCTCTAGGATGAGCATCTTCTATGGTCAGGTCCTCCATACCTATTGGTGATATGACTTCATCCTCACAGGCTCTTGAAGGCCAGCTTCCACCATTGTGATTTGTTGAGTCTGCCCAGCTTCAGTCCCCAAACCTAGCACGAAGGGGACAGAGTACCTGTCCTCTACTTTCTGCTGCCTGTACTTACAGAGCTTCTGTGTGACAAGGACACTGCTGGAGTCCTGCAGGGTTGACACATGCCACTGTGCAGGGGTCCTCTCATGCACTTTGACCCCATTTGCTCTGCCGGCCCCGTGGTGTCAGTCTCATTAAGTCATTTTGGCAGGCAGAGGACTGAAGGCCAGAGTTAAGACCTAATCCCTCTTGTGGGAAGCAAGAGCCTGGCTGGGAGACACTGACAACAGGATGCACGTCACTGGAGGAATGAGACCTGTTAGCACTCCCGTCTCCTCAGGCTGCCCTTTGATGTTCATGTGTCATGGCACCTGAACCAAGGCTCTTGTGAGGGTGACAGTGCGGTATTCAGGGATGGCTGTGCACTCTCTTGCTAAGGACATTAGTCTTTGAACTGGTGGGTACTCTGACAGATGTTCCTTGAGCTGTCTCTAGCTGCCCTGGGGACTTACACCAAGTCTATTCCAGGTGGCCTGCCACAAGGCAAAGACAACAGCTTTTTACCCCTGAGCTTAAAAGTGAAAAAGAAGTGCTCTTAGCAACCGGCATCATGGGAGCAAATCAGGCCCCTCGCCTGGTAAGTCTAGTATCCGTACTCCTCCATCACCAAGGGGATAAGTAATATTACTCCCTCCATAAGGAGAGGAAGTGGAGGCTTAAGATGGTCAGAGACAGGAGCATTACAGCTTTGGAGCAGAGCATGAATGTGTTTCTCAACCCAGCTGGGACATTTTCTCTTGTGTAGATGGTCTGGCTGCATTGCTATAGAAGGCCACATTTCTCTGTCCATGCTTTGGGCTCTATCAGCTCTGTTGGATTCTGGGTCTCCCCAGACAGTAAGTACTGAAGTACCCTTACCTGGGCCCTAGCCTGGAGTGGTTAAGTCAACCTCTCCCAGGGAGCCCGGCAGCCCATCCTAACAGGCAGGCAGGCATGCTTACAGCCTGGGGCCCTAGAACTGTTAATTGGCTACTGGGTTTTCTCTCATATGCTGGAGTTTTCCTGGGTGCTGGGATCTAAAGTGTGGGTGGAGACCTGAGATAAAGTGATTTTTCCATTGTACAAGAAAGCAGCTGCCATAGCTGGCCCCTAGATACCTCCTGGGAAGCGTCTGAGGGCTGTGCCAGGGATGGGCTTCGGTGGCAGCAAAGACAGAATGGGCAGGGTGTGCAAATGGCTCAGGGAAGGAGCCGGTCAGGTCTCTGCCTGCAAGTAGGCGGGGACAAGGAAGACGCTGGAATCAGAGGTGGTGAGACCATACAATCACAAGTAACATCATGAAGAGCTGCTGCTGGAATGGATGCCTGAACATCAGACGCCATTGGCTTTATAGAGGATAGAAAACCTGCCATTTACAAACCACCTGGCAAAGCATCCTTGTGATAGCCCTTAAGGCAGATATAAGCACTCCCAACCCGACTTAGGAACAGAGGGCCTTTTTTGTTTTATTTTGTTTTTTTTAGGCCCACACAGCTAGTAAATGGGAATGGGAAACAGTAGAAGCCACCTGCCCCGAACGCAGTCTCTTTCCAGTTCTGCAGCTCTTGGCCTGCCCAACAAATAGCTAATAAATTATGCAACTGACTTAGGTCTTGAGTTCTTGCATGGAATTTCCTGGGCTATCACTACATTCTTTAGGCCCACCTCTCAGTACACAGACTGTAGGTAGGGCCTGGGACAGGAACCGTCTGTGCAAAGAGTTGGATTAATGCCCTCTCCTTGCTAACCCCACACGTAGCACTTTTGTTGCTGGCCATAAAACTTGTGCTGCTCTTTACAAAGAAAGTGAGAAAACTTGTCCTGTTATTCATCTCTGGGGGCGGGGTGTGTGTGCCCAGCTCCCCGCCTGCCACCTACTGTGCTGACTCTGCACAACACAAAGAAATATTTCTTCTTATTTGTTCTAAATTTACTGTCCAGTATTTTTTCTGTTCTCATTTCACACGACAGGCAGCTGAGTGATTTTCTCCTGGCTTTCTCTATGAATCTCAGCCACCCTGTAAATCGCCGCTGACATCTCTCCAGCCCTAAAAGACAACAGCCGCCCCAGCTTTGGGGGGGGGGGCTTTACTGGAGGTCTGGTTTGCTTCTTAGATCATTATTAGAGCAAAGAGTAGCCTAGGGCTGGAGCCTATCGTCTTCTGTCTTCCCATCCCTGAACGTACCCTCCTCTCAACTGTAGGAAATTTGAGAGATGCCTGCCCCAGGTGGGCATGGTGTTGGGGGTGGGGCTGGAGACAAAAGGAAAAAGATGCAGCCATTGGCTTACATTCTGAGAAGGGAAAGTCTAAATCCAGAGAACAATGCAAGGATCTAGGCTTTGCAGTGGCCACCATTCCCTGGCTGTCACTGGGGGACTCAGGTTTCTGATTCCTGAAGGCGCTGGGTAGAGCGAGCAGAGGCAGTCCAGAGCAGGAGCCAGGTGAAGCAAAGTGGGCGTGGAGGGAATTAGAGAGCACCCTAAGGTTAAGGGAGCGGCGAGGGCAAAGGAGGAAGGGTTGGGATATGGCTTAGTGGGTAAAGTGTTTGCCTACCATGAATGAAGCCCTGGGTTCGAGCCTCAGAATCACCAAGCACAGTGATGTACATCTGTAAATTCCCAGGACTCCAGATGTGGATGCAGGGCATTGCAAAGCCAAGGCTCTATAAGTTCAAGGCCAGACTGGAATACATGAGACAGATAAGAAGGGACAGGGTGGTAGTGAGTTCTTCATCATGGTGGCATTTGTGGGGCTGCATTGAGTCCCACACTTTGAGCTGGTTTCTGAGCAGGGACCTGGGGCCAGGAGGGACCCTGGATGAGAGTTGGAGTTAAAAGCTGAGGACGGAGGGCTTTAGGGACTTGGTGATGGAGACAGTGAGTGAGGTTTAAGTCACCCTTCCATTGTAATGTGGGCACAGATAAGAGGTTTCTGGCATAGTCACTACCTGCCTGCTCCGTGTGCTTCTGGCGGCAATCTAGCGGGGCCTTAATGATTGCGCTCAAAGCCATAAACACTCCACAGACTTTCAGCCTGTTTTGCAGAAGAGGCAGCTGAAAGGATACCTTGCCTGAACTTACACAGCTTTTGATGGCGCCCATCCACCTTACCCACTGTTGGCCAGCGTCCACCAGAGGGCGCTACTTGCTACTGGCCTTAGGCTGGAAAGACAAAGACCTCTCTCTGCCTGTGCAGTTCTCAGGCAGGGCCAGAGGAAGGGTTCTGTGACACTGGGCCAGTTCTCAGATCCAGCTGCTGCACACTTACCCAGTGGGAGGGAGGTCAGGATCGGTAAGGTGCTCTGTTTGCTTGCTTTGTGTGGTGTTTCATACAGGAAGGCTGCCTTCTATCTAACGTATTTCCTTTCCCTCACTCCCCCTGCCCTTCTATCTAGAGAGTACCATACATGCTTTGAGTGTGGTGCGACAAACATCAGAAAGGCAAGAGGGGTGACTCTGGAGTGAAGAGACTAAGCAGAAGAGGCTCTAAGCTGAAACATGTAGGCTGCCTGGAACTTATGTAGCTCAGGCTGGCCTCGAACTCACAATCCTCTTGCCTGTTCAATGATGGGACTACCGATGTGTACCACTATATCTAAGACTTCACTGACGGTGACTAGGTATTGAGATGATTTTACCCAATCATTCAATTTCTGAGCCCCACATTTGTAACCTCTAGAGTCTCTCTCTGTGTATAAAGGACTTAGGTACATTTCTGAGGTTTAGAGTTTCATAGTTTATGCAAGAGCTCACTTACAGCGGGGCTTCCATGTCACCAGAGCAGAAGTTCTGTGCACAGCAGTTTCGTTTTTTTCCTAATGCCCCCTCATTCTTCCCAGCCTCTGTGGTTACATCTGGTACATTGGTTACATTGTATGCATTGGTGCACTCATTACATCTGGTACATGTGGTTACATTGGCCATTGCAGGCTGGGTTTCTTCAGACTGAGTGAGAGAGGTTGTAGGTTGTAGTCTGTGTGACGGACCTAGTGCCTAGTGTCATGACTACAATCTGTCACAGAGTTGACCTGGGGTAGGAGGGATCTAGTCTTGCCAGCTCCAGCATGGCTAACCAGTTTTCTCTCTTGGCACAGAGGCACAGAGCTTCGGTCTGCTGGATCCCAAACTTTGCTACCTGCTAGATGGCATCCTCTTCATCTACGGAGTCATCGTCACGGCCCTGTACCTGAGAGCAAAAGTGGGTTCCCCTGGGCTCTTGAGGGGAGGATGTGGGTTTCTCCACTGGCAGGATGTGTGGTGGGGCTTTGGCATTGGAGAGTCTCAGGTCTGGGCTCTGCTTGATGTCCGTGGGCAAGGCAGGACCCAAGCAAGTGTGCACAGCAGGTGGGGTATCCATCTGTGGCAGACAGGGCAGGCCAATGAGCCAAGCGCTATGTGCATCGCTGAAGATTGTTACCGGTGCCTGGATGTGAGACTCCCATGGCACCAGTGCCTGGATGCGGCGTCTGCTGGGAAACAGATGGCTTATACTGGACAGTTGAGGACAAGAAAGTGAAAGACGGCATCTTCTTAGGGCCTGCGGTTGAGCTGCTAATCGAGACCATAATGGCTTTTCTCTCCAAGTCTTGATTTTCCCATCTCGCAAATAAGATGATGGACAGAGCATCGGTCCTCACCTGGTGCTCGAAGCCGTGGGTTTTGTGGAAAAGACCCATCTGGGGAGGTAGAAGTCTTGTCTTCCCAGGGCAGTAGAACCCATTTCCTTTCTGGCATAAGATGTTATTTGAGGAAGTCTTACTTACTTTATGATTTTTAAACTTGGAAACTACACTTAGCCGATCTGTAAGATTCTCCCCAGAGTGCCAACTCTGGAAAATCCTGCAGTTCCTCTCAGCTTAGGTAACATGTGTGGTTATGTCGACTTGGGGCGCACAGTCAGGACACTAAGCAAGCAAGGTGCTCCCCACTCAGGAAACAGCTGGATGAATAATGATGCCCACGTGCCAACTTAGTAGGCAGCTTTTTGTAGCCACTGTCTACCCTGAGGGCCCTCAGGGTTCCTGGAGGACGGGGAACAGGAGGGGTTTTCGGGATCCCAGCAGGCACAAACAGAGAGCCTGGCACCTCTGCACACAGAGTGTGTGGGTGTGGGTGTGTGTGTGTGGGGGGGCAAGGCCTTTACTTGGGATGATTAACTTCTCTGAAGACTAAAGTTGTAAGCACTTTAGTCAGGTCACAGGCAGGAGAAAGGACAACTGAGTTCAGAAAGAAGCGGCTACACTTTGGGCTAGCCACAGGGAGCCAACAAGGGAGTTTGTCGTCATCGGGCATGGAGGGGCTGTCATGCAGCTCTGCACTATAGCCAGCCCAATGGCCCCCTTGGAGATGGTGCTGAGCACTGATTCTCTCTGCTCTGTTGCAGTTCAGCAGGACTGCAGAGGGTGCCACCTACCTGCAGGACCCCAACCAGCTCTACAATGTAAGTCCCCCCTTCTGCAGACCTGCCTGGAAAACCTTGTCCTAGGACCTAGGGAAACTTCAAAGGCCAGGTTCAGCTGTAGGTCTGGTCCACAGCTATTGGCCTGGTGGCTGGGTGGCAAGTGGCTGAGCCTCGGGTTTCTAATCCTGACGGGAGCAGAACCTGCTTTGCCCCTCAGTACTGCTGTGAGGACGAGGAGTTTTAAGGATGAGATGCATGGCATGGCCCTGCCTCAGGAGACCTTTCAGTCACTAGCAATTTTGCAAAGGCTAGAGGTCACAGCACAGAGGGAAGGGTCCCACAGAAACGCAGTGGGACTTTGGTCTGTGAGATTCCCCTCTAGGTGCCTCCGTTTCGCATGCTAATGAAAATTTATTATTAACCCCATTAGATCAGCACACGGTGACAGCAACATAGCAGGTGTTTTCTGAGGCACTATCTTGAAGATGAAGCAGTTCCCACCACCTTTCTTGCCTTTCTTGATCCATGCTTTTTTCCAAAAACAAAAAAACAAAACAAAACAAAAACAAAACACCCAAAAAACAAACAAACAAAAAAACAAAAACTGACATTCACTGGAACTGGAGAGACAGTTAAGGGCGCTTGGTGCTCTTGCAGAGGCAGCCTTGCCCCCAGCACCTACTGGCTCACAAACATCTGTAACTCAAGCCCAGGGGATCTGATGCCTCTTCTGCAGGCATGTGGTGCACAGGCATATGTCAGGCACACACACATACACATAACACAAATATAATGTAAAAATTACGTTTGCTTTTTATTGTGCTGTGTGTGTATATATATATATATATATATATATATATATATATATATACCGTGGTGCACACATAAAGGTCAGGGGACTTCTCTCCTTTTACCATGTGGGCCCTGGAGATTGAACTCAGATCTTCAGGCTGAGGCCAGTGCCCTCCCCACCTACACACCTCACTTCCCCATGCTGCTTTTTTTTTTTTTTTTTTTTTTTTTTGAGCTACCGGGTGGGAAACCAACTCCAGTTTCAATCGATGTGACCCATTCGCCTCAAGGTCCTGTTTTCTGTTCTAGGAACTCAATCTAGGGCAAAGAGAGGAATATGATGTCTTGGACAAGAAGCGGGCTCGGGATCCCGAGATGGGAGGCAAACAGGTAGGGCACTCCTCCTCCTCCAGTGTGTGGGCTTTGAGGCTATAACAGCAGGTGGGCCTGGGACAAGAGGATGATAGACACTTGCTGTTGTGCCCTTCCTTTCTTCTTGGCTCCATTCTGCATCAGAAGGAACCTCAGTACTTAGATCATCCTTGCCTTCACCCCACCTCCCCTCTACTGCTCCTTAGCCCACACATGGTAGCACCAACTGCTCCATAGGCCAGCCCCGATGTCAAGATACACTCAGGAAGAGCTAAGCCTGTGGAGAAGGCATTCTGGATTCTGAATACCCCTCTAGAACATGGCCACATCAGGCTCCAGGTGCCTGTGCCCTGTAGGGAGGGGAAGGACCGGGAGACTCCTCCGATGCAAGAGAGGCCTCTTAATAGCAGGACTCAGGACAAAATCCCAGTGTAAGGTCAGTGCTACTCAAAGCTACCCAGTGTCCCCAATGCTTCTGGTCAGACATGCCCACTCAGCCCTGACTTCTGAGCCCTAGGTGTTGCTAGAGGGCATGGCAAGAAATAAAATTCCTCACTCCTATTTCAGTCTCCAGCCTCAGCTCTCCTTCACAGGACCAGGAGGGTATGGGGAAGGGCAAAGAGTGACCACAGAAACACACAGACACTGAGGAGCACTGACAGGCTGCCTCTGAATGAGGTGACCTAGCCTGTGTCTCAGTTTATGGTGCGTGTGAGGGCTTGAGAGAGCCAGGGGGTTGAGAGACCACCAGCAGACTAAGGCATTTCCAGGTGGGAGTGTGAAGTGTGTTGTGTAGGTGTGCATAATCAAGTATGTGCTGTAGAGTCACTGCCCAGGGGGTGGGTGGGGCGGGCCAAGGGCGACCTGAGCAAGGCTTGGGCACTGTGGAGATTGATAGTTGAGCCATTGGGCTGGGGCAGCCGGCCAGGCAGCATGAGGTCATTACACTTGCCAGCATGGATTCTCTCAAACTCATCTCTGCGCCTTTCTGTTCCCCAGCAGAGGAGGAGGAACCCCCAGGAAGGCGTGTACAACGTAAGTATGGGAGAGTTCACCATTCACCCTAGAGAGATGGAAGAAGGCTGGCAGAGGTGCCGCTTTCTGTCCAGGCTAGTCCATGCCTTCCCTGGATGGCCATGTGCTGCTGGTAGCTTTAGAACATCCTCTTATGGTGGGCAGGGTGACAGCACCTCATTTCCTCTGGCTTTTCCTTGCTGTTCCGTGGGCCCTGAGCCTGTGCTTGGGGAACTGGGCAGAAGCTGCAGGCTACGCTGGGCAGGAGTGTGGAGCCAGCTTGTCTTGAGAGGACGCTGATCCCAAGGGCTGGAGTATTCTGAACACTTTTTCTCATTGTAAAGTTCACCCCTACCACTGTGGTGTGAAACTAGTTTCAGGCCACCAAGGTGCTCCTTGCCACTGATGGTATACCACTGCGATTGGCTGATCCACAACAGCCTGTGGTATCCGCTATAAAGAGATGACTTGTTCAAATAAATGACTCTTTGCTCCCCCTGAGCCCTTTTATTGTCCAATCTCTCTGTCTTGGTTAACAGTTCTAAATCCCATTTTTCTGTATCTAATGTGAATTGCTCAGTGTATAGAACAGGTAGATCAGGGAAGATTTCAAAGTCAGGCTGAGGAGCACGGTATAGAGTTGGTTGTGGGCGGCAATGTTTGTATGCCTAAGGCTTGGAGCCCTGGTAACTGGAGCCTGGCAGCCTGGGCATCCAGAGGCTTCTGAGGGAAGGCTTTCTCTGTGCTGGTTAAGAGGAGAATGTGTCACCTCTTCTCTTCCTGTAGGCACTGCAGAAAGACAAGATGGCAGAAGCCTACAGTGAGATCGGCACGAAAGGCGAGGTGAGCGCTGCTCTTCCTTGAAGCCCCAGATAGGCAGGTTCCTTCTGGCCTTTCAGATACACCAGCCGAAGTCTTCCTTTCCCATCCATTCCTCCTCCAACTAAGAAAAGCCCACGTGACGGCAGCCATGAGCATAGGTACCACCGGACAGTACACGGGACTAAGGATAGACTGAGGTGTCAGGTCTCAAAGGCAAACCTAGAGCCTGCCCTAAGTCCCGCTGGAATCGGACTGAACCTTTTCAAGTATCGTCCACTGTTCATATAGTACTGGTGTGTGCTTACTGCATGCTGACATGGGGTCCCTGGGGGGGGGATGAAAGTGTATGGCCCCTTGTTCATTGATGATTTCATAAGAATTTGACAATATTTAGGCCAGAGCATTGAGTTCTGAGTGGGGGGCTCTGGGCAATGCTCTACCAGGGAGAGGGGTTGCTGGTTAGGAAGCAGTCCCTCCTGATCCCTGGAGTAGGGGCAGTTGAGCAAGAGGGCTACTACTGACTCTCTTCCTCTCTAATCTCCTTTCAGAGGCGGAGAGGCAAGGGACACGATGGCCTTTATCAGGTGAGAGCTGCCGGCACCCACCCTGGGCACACAACAGCACAACAGGGGTAGAGCTGAAGCTACTGTAGTTTGCTGGTGGCACAGGCCTTTGTCAACAGGCAGGGAGAGCAAGCCCAGGGCACACAAGCAGACTGGAGGTCACTCCACTGACACTATGGCTCTACAGCTTGGTTGGAATTCAGCTGTGGAAGCAACACATCATTTGGATATAGCAGACAATAGCAGCTATCTAGGGGGGGTGGGGGTGGGAAGAGAGCCCCAAGAGGTGCAGGCAGAAATAGGTAAAGGACCCTCTACAGATGACTGCTTCCTTTGCCTCCTGGGTTAGCTTAGTTCTGCCCACCCCCAACCCCCAATCCCAAGACTTACTAAGAGTGAGCAGAAAGGCCAGGCAGTGGTGGTCCATGCCTTTAATCCCAGCACTTGAGAGGCAGAGGCAGGTGGATTTCTGAGTTCGAGGCCAGCCTGGTCTACAGAGTGAGTTCCAGGACAGCCTGTATTGAAAAAACCAAAACCAAAACCAAAAAAAAAAAAAAAAAAAGTGGGCAGAAAGATTGAAGACGTCAAAAGGACGTTTCAAAAGGAAAACGTCATTGTAATCAGGTGCCTGGTTTATGTAAATTAGTGCAGGCAATTATGCAAATGATGTGCAGAGAACCTACTTTCCTAAAAAGGGCTCCCCAGTGGCTTCATCCCTCTCATTGCTGGGTTTGCCTGAGTTTAGGAACGTTCAAAGCTTTCTTGTCCCTGGGATAGGAAGAGGCTCTCCAGCCAGACTGGGGCCAGCTTTCCCTGACTATACCACAGTGGCCAGAGCCTGGAAGCTCCCGGAGAGGGACTGAGCTTAAAGAGGGACCACTTTCCCTGACTCTCTGTGGGTCCAGGTAGTAGATTCTCCGGTCCCAGCTCAGTGCATGACATGGGGAAGCCACCTTCCTCTTTGGTCAGATGGGAATCTGATGGGCCCTGTGTGCTGCAGGGCATAGTGTCTGAGTTGAGAAAGCAGAGAATCAAGCTGGGAAGGACTAGCTTCAGTCATTTGTAGCAGGACAAAGAACCCATCTTTGTGTCAGCATTCTCAGGCAAGATGCCCACCTGGGACGTGAAGGGAATCTTCTTGGGCTCCTGAAGGGACCATGGATGAGCTACAGAGAGTTAGCTTGTACCTGTGAGCTCGTGTTCATCCTTCTGTCACTTGCTTTCACCAGGGTCTAAGCACCGCCACCAAGGACACCTATGATGCCCTGCATATGCAGACCCTGGCCCCTCGCTAACGGCCAGGGCATTTCTCCCTCACGGGCTTCACCTGCTGATGTCACTTGTGAAGGACAGAGGACAAAGCATTCACCCCTCAGTTTATTCATTTCACAGCCACCGATTCACGAAGAGGATGGTTCTCTCCCTTGCCACATTTGTCTTCTTCAGTTCCAAAGCACTGGACACAGAATGTCATCCCTGGACTCTGTAAAGGGAGAGCTCCCCTTGCTCTTCCACCACAGCCCTGTTCTTGGATCTTCTGGCAGGTTCCTCTCCTTGCAGAGCCCAGCCTTAGCTAGGAGCGGGGGTGGGGTGGTGGTGGTGGTGGTGGTGGTGGAGGGGGTGGTGGTGGTGGAGGGTGGGGCGCTAACACACCCCCTCTTGCAGCTAGCTGAGTTCAGTTTGCTTTGTAAAGTCCCCAGAGAAGCCCCAGGTAACGTGTGTATTGTTCTATGGGTATTGACTCGTTTCCGCTACTGCTGTAAATTTGGCTTCTGTCGTCATACTTCCGCAGTGTCAAGGCAACATGTAATTAGGCCACATTGTGAAAGGCAGAGAGGTAGGTACAAGGGAGTCCAGGCAAATGCCAGCCAGAGGTGGCTCAAAGAAGGGAAGCAACACACAAGGAAGGTTCCTAGCCACAGGGGACAATAACAAGGGGCCTCTTTCTATCAAGAGTGCGTTCCACATCTCCCAACCTTTGTGCCTGGCATTCCAGGAATGGTAAGATGTCTTGACTTCATCAAGACCACGCTTTCAGAGTGCAATTAATTTGTGTACAAACTGACACAGAAAATAGGATGGGCCATTACCGCCAATGACAAGGGGGCGAGAGAAAAGGGATCAAGTCCCGCCTTCTTCCAGGAACTCGGTTCATCCCTTTGGGTGATAGGAAGACCCAGACCACCCAGGTCTGCAATGTTCCCCCCTCACTGACACAATGACAGTCAGTGGACAGCAATGTCATTGTGTAATTAAAGTGCCTGTGACCATGGATGGGGAACCCTCTGATCTCCTGGGTTTTTAATTTATATTGGCTTGCTATTTTGCATAATAAACGCTTTGCTAAAAGTGATGTTTGAAGCCTTATTTCAGTGGTGAAGCCTGGGGTAGCAATGCAGACAGGAACACAGAAGGCTGCCTCTGCAGAGGGTGATGTTAGATTCAGTTAGGAACGGGCAAGGGGGTACCAGTGCATGAAGCCATCCTGAAGGCTCCCTTTAATGCAGGAGGTAGTGCCTGTTGTAGGATGCCGGCATGAGGCTGGCATTGGGCCACCACACAGGGAAATGTCCAGTTAAAGAATAGGGACCTGGCCTGACCTTATGACTGAACCAGAAGAGGATGGTGGAAAGGCATCCTGAGGCGAACCTCACTCTGAGTGCAGGAAAACTCAGCAGTTAATACTGAGCAGAGCATCTAGGCGTGCCTGGCAGCTGCCATGACCCTCACACAGGGGTGGGGAGTGGAGAGCAGTATTAGGTCGGCTTCCTTCACCAAAGGTGACCTTTCCGTTAGTAGTGCCTTCTCTAAGTAGAGCATCTCTACTTAAGAGTTCCCAGTTCATCAAGCCCAATTAATGATGGACAAAAGGATAAAATTTATACATTGGCTTTATAAACGGAAATCCAAGGCTGTTGATTAAAAGGCCCTGAAAATTAGCGATCCCAACACCAATATTACCAGCATAGATAGAAAGGCTTTCTATGTGTAACCCAGTCTGGCAGGGGCGGTTCACTCACTTTTAAGCCTGAGGTTGGGTTCTTTAGGCAGAATGCACCTAACATCCAGGTCTGTTCTAGGCCTCATTTCAAGATCAGCTAAGTAGATGTGGCTGGAAAATAAAAATCTGACCCAGTTCTGTCATGAATATGTCTCTTAGGCAAAGGGGAAGGCTGGCAGTGAGCTGCAATGTAACTATGGAGAAAGCAAGCATTGAAAGAACTGAGCAGATATGGTCACAGAATCAGAGCTGGGGAACAAGAGTTCCTGGGGATGGGTGCTCGAGACTCAAGGTGACACTGGCTGCTTCTGGAACAGCCAGGACTCCTGCCTTGCCTGAGGCCTGGCAGTGAACTCTTCCCTAACATGATCAGTCTTTCATTCTAGATACTACTAGCTGTAAGAAGATACGGAGTACTATCACTATCACTTGTTTCAGAGGGTTTCCACACATGTTAAACATAAACGGTTTTATTTCATGGTTACAAATGTAAAATCTAAAAAAAAAAAAAAAAAAAAGGGCTGGGGAGTCGGCTCAGTGGTTGAGTGCATGTTGCTCTTGCAGAGAGCCCAGGTAGAGGTTGATCACCAATCCCGTGGAGAGCTCTGCTTCCTAGGAGGCCCGAGAAGCAGCTAGAATAAAGCTACTTTCTAAAAGGAGGCTAGGAGGGCCAGTCTCACCTCTTCAGAGGGATAACACACATTTGCTTACTAGAGTCATTCTTACCAAAGAAGGTGCCGTTATCTTTACCAAAAAACTTTTGACATTACTTTGACACTTTGTCATTTTGAGATGGGCTCTTGTCAGCACATGCCTGTCAAGAGACACTTCCCAAAGCTTTCCAAAAGCTCAAAACTTCTCTCTCTGTGGGAAATTCTAGGATTCTACTTTCCTTATGACATCAGAGCACCAGATGTTAAATTGTCTAGAAGACAGGAGCTTAGTTAAGCACACAGCAGAACCAAGGGCCCATCTGGGATGTGCCACCTTCAGAGGATCCTCTCCCACTACTCCACTACTCCTGGTTCAGGTTCAGGGCCTGGTAAGAAATGCTGGAGGTTCTTGGGCCTGTCAGACAAACAACTGAGCCTGGAGAGTCAAGTTCAATCCCAGCAGACAGACAGACAGACAGACAGACACACACACACACACACACTCACACTCTGCAGGATCAGTCAAGGGCCTTTGTGTTTGACCATACAAAGCAGTCAGCTCTGAAGGAGACTATTGCTACTCAACTCAGGGTTCCACTAAATCCAACTGAGGGTCTAGAGAAGGGAAACACTGTGGCCACAGCTCACTGCGGAAGCCAGGAGAGGTACAAGACTAAGGTGCCTGCTTAGACTCCGAGATTCACAGGGAGAACCGTAGGGAGAAATATCTTGGAGGCCCTGTGTAAATATCTGTGGAAATGCTTGTGTAAAGCACCAGAACACCAAGGCAGTAACCTCACAGAGACACAGACAATGTGAAAACACTTGGAAAATGGTTTAATGTTTTACAACAGAAATGGGAACTGTACAGTTACAGTAAGTTTAATATATATAAAAAATTACAGCAGACAAATGCATCTACATAAAACCCACCATTTCATTCTGATTAACTGGCACCCATACAATCTCTCCCAAGCCTTAGCCCCTCTGGTGGTCCCCGGAGGGCACTTTTTTAAAGAGACAGCATCGCTCAGTCACCACTTTCCCGGCCTCAGGAGCTACCCGCTGAGCCTGGTAGGTACAAGTGTTTGGGTTTCAGGTTTTCCAAATCAAGAAAAACACATTTCTCCAGGGGCACAGATAACAGGGCCAGTGCTCCAAGTTATCAGCTGAATCTTATAAAATATCCCCAGTGAAGGGGAAATGGCTACAGACGCTCTGGGGCAGTGAGGCTACACAATAGCCACCCAGACTGCAAAGTCACCCTAAGGAGAAATGTAAGAGGACACCTAATAAACTACCCAGGAGCTGCTACTGCCTCATTAAAGCTGCCGGGCAACTCCGGAAAGAATCATGTACATCATGTTGTAAGTTTCCACAAAGAAGAACTCAAAACTCACATTTTAAAATTCATAAAATAACATATTTTGGGAGGCCAAGGTGCCAGTTCCCTTGTGTTCCTCCCTTGACAACAGTGGAAAAACACCCCTGAATCAATATTAATTAAAAAAGTAGGAAAAAGCAAGTGGGGAAGTTAAGATATTTAAAGACAGAAGCAAACATCTTTAGAAAACACAATCACTGTCTCTTTAAAACCAGCCCCCAGCTGGGCAGTCGTCAGTGCTTCCACACGTGTGGACACTGGTGGAGATTGTTACTCAATAGTATGTACACTCAGAACCTCTCATCTTTATATGAACACCTAGGCAGTGAAAACTGTTATGTTAATACATACAGACACACCCAAAACATACAAAAATACTATTATTTCAAACTACCAAGAATAGGACAGCGCAGTTATTTCATGCGATGACTTTAAGAGCATTACACTGAAACAAACAAGAAGTTAAACGACATTTTATTTTTAATATCCTGGAAATATACCAAAATATACATCTAAGCTTTGGAATTACTGAGGTTAGACTAATGCAAGTGCCGGATAATCGTACTTAATACACAAGTCTAAGGTTCTGCAGGAAAGAAATTGTCTTTGGTATCTGCATCAGGCTAATATTATTAACATTTGGATTTTGCTTTGGGATAGAGCTTGTATGACCCTAGAACCAAAACCCCCCTCCCCCAATCAACTGAGATTAAAAAGATCCATGTAAAAATTTCCTTCATTTGCAACCCGCAGCCCACCCACCCCCAAGTTAAAAAGTCACAGGCGTCTACCTAGCACAAAGGTTATGAAATACAATGCATAGTTGCACAGTGGTGCTGCAAAAGGAAACAAAACTAGAAACAAGATAAAGAAAAGTTTGATAATTGTTCTGCATGTTTCCTTACAAACAGGACAGCCACTTCCAAGCAGTTCCGGGACAGAAGAGAGAAGGCTCAGAACTCAGAAGGGCCCTTGGGTTGAGACCCCGCCCTAAAGGTGAAAGCACCCAGCAGAGTAGCCAATCCTATGCCAGCGTCTTCAGCGTCCCCACTCTGTGGAGTCCGTGGCCACCCAGGAGCAGCTCTCAGCTCTAAGGCCCTGTGCTCAGCTCTGGTGGTGACCCTGGCTGCTGTCACATGAGTTGTGGTGCAGATGGGACTTTTGTTTTGAAAAATCTGATGTTCCAATTTCTTTCATGCATGCTCTACTCAGAAGTGAGCAAGGGCCAAAACTCCTGGGCATGCATCTGAATGAATCTCTCAACTTAGAAAAGACTTGCCTGCCCTTTTGAGCTGGCCAGGTTCCCCACCTACCCTTTGGCATGCCTCCAAGTGCCAGGACGCCACAGACTGCATTGAGGCCGAAGACTTCCCTTTTCTTTGGTTTTTTTGTTTGTTTTGAGTTTATACAATCATTAAGAAATCTTTGGTTTTGGCTGGAAATGGAAAAACAAAACAAAACAAAGAAACCACCCTCCCCTGGCTTATAGCAGCAGTATTATGACCTGACCTGGCTAAGCTTCCCCCACCCCAACTTTGGGAGTGGAAATTGCAAGTTAAGAACTACATTCAAAGAAAACGTTGAGAGGGCTGGAGAAGCAGCTTCCAGAAAGCCCGTCGGATATAAGATTGTCAAATAATAATAATTATTATAATATATTAATAATAAACTTAAATATTTGGAATTCTTTTTGGTCATGTCACACAGGAAACAAGTGAAATGTGTAGCTTAGGTCAGCTTAAATGAACCTTTGTGTCCTTTCTACCAAGTCCTAGCATTGAGTAGAACCCCAAGGCTTCAGAGGGGAAAGGTCAGCCTTGAGCCCACTTGGAAAAAGCAAGGACAGAAGCTGCTGTCCATCCAGCAGTTTGAAATACAGGGTGGATGGGGAGAGGAGAGTTAGCTGTCCTTGAAGGCAAAGTGGTGGGGACATGGTAGGGGTCCTGTGAGGACCCCTAGCAACAAAAACAAACAGGAGATTGCAATTTGCCCTCGGTTTCTAGTTGCTTAAAAGCAGGGACATTCAGAGGCTTTGGGGTGGGGTGGGGCAGCCCCACCCCAGGTGACAGGTCTTATGATGCTATAGGCCAGAGTTTAATATGCTGCTGAGAAGAGGGAGGGCAGACTTGGCAACTCTGTAGGGTTGAGAGAAGTTAAAGCAAGTTACATAGTCAGAGTTAGAAATGAGGTATACAACAGCTCCTGGACAGGTGGTGGGCAGAAACCCCCACTCTTACTCACCTAGCCTTCACTACCACAGAGGAGAGCAATGGCTGAGGGCCACTCTAGGGGCAGGACACTTCCCTCAGTGAGCCCTCCTGTGGACTGAGTAATGCACACATTCCCATGGAAGCTGAGGTAAGCAGTGGGAGGAAGTCTTCCTCTCACCAATTACCATCTATATTGTAGAAAGTCAATGTTGTAATATGGTCAGAGTCTTGTTGAACACACTACCCCCACTCCCACCGTTTGCAACTTTAACTCTAACCAGGCTAGCACTAACTAGTTCATGTCACTCTTACAAAACACATGCCTTCTGCAGACTCATGCAGGAATGGAACCCAGTCAGCCTGCCACAGTGCTCCTCAGAGACAGTGTCACACCAGTGTGAGAACAAACATTTACTTTCCTCCTGTAGTTCTTAGACATTCTCTGGGCTGGATGGTCATTGACTGCCTACTTTTCTCTAACAAGATCACATAAAGATCTCCTCCATGCAGATGCTGCACTGTTGAAACTGCACTGTCACAAGCTGCCTGCAGACGTTGGGATGTAGTGATCAATAGCACTGCCAATTTAGGAAAGAAGCTTCAAGCTGCTTTTTTGAGGTTGTGGCTGTTGCAGTGATGAACAAGTAAAGAAAACACGGTATAACTTTGCAGCAGACCTCAGCTCCTCCCTCCTCCAGTATATTAGTTTGGCTTTCTTAACTTTCTGACAGTTCTGGATTTGAACCAGAACATGGCAAGGGTGGTAGAGTCCTGTGCAGCGTGGGCAGACTCAGGGATGCAGAAAGATCAACTGTTTCCCTCCCTGAGCCTGGGAGCGTCCCTTTCACAGCTGAAATGGTGTTCATGGTGCACACACTGCTTCTCACAGCGTTTGTTTCCGCGCTCGTATCTTCAGTATCCCTACCCCGTACAAACCTACCTAACGCTTAGGAAAACCACACAGCACTAACACTACTTACATAATGTCAGAATGATAACAAGCAAAGCTTTCATGAAATCTAGCAACCTGATCACGGTTGTTGGTCTTTCCTCTCTCACTGTCTGTGTTTATCTAAAGCATGCCTACACAAGGAACTTCTTAACCTCCCAGCAGTCGTATCCTAAAACACTGTGCAGCAAAAAAGCTCTACAGGAGAGGAAGAGACATCATTCGGCTGTAGTCTGCTCTTCCTAACTAACTAAATCCTGACTGTCACTCTAACAGGTTGGATGGTCTAGTTTTATTTGTATGAACTAAAGAAAGGTAAGTAAAAGTTCTACTACTATTTTTTGCACTCCAAGTTTCTTTCTCAACCAGAGTATCAATGTTATGCTGAGCAACTCTATCAATCTCAACAGAGCAGCAGGGAGGAACAAAATCAATCTCTTCCCAAAGCTAGAGTAACCAAAAAGACATCTTCTAAAAGTGAGGAAGGGGTGAGGCTGATGGGGAGAACAGAGGCGAGATGAAGCTTTCCAACCTCAGCGTTTGCTCTATGGCCTTTGAGTGTCTGGAAAACTTAAGGAGAAACAATGGTATAGCAGTGTCTTTGGTATCAAAATCAAATCCCACTCAAGTTCTGTGAGATGGGACATGCTAAAAAAATTAGTTCTTGAGATATAGTTTACATTAGAACTCAGGGAGCCAAGAAAGTCTGTCCCAGACAGAACAAGGGCAGAAAGGTTTTTAATTTTTTTCCTAAACCAACATAATTTCTTATTCACATTTCCCAAAAGGAAGAACAACTCTTCTTCCATCTCATCAGCCAGTCCTTAAATGCCCCACCTTAGTACAGGGTACAGTTAGCTTTTGACTTGTGTTAGCTTTCAACTTCTTGGCTTGGTTTTCTTTTGTTTGTGTTTTGGTCTAGACAAAATTATCCTTGGTATAAGAAAAGGAAATAAAGTTTTAAAAATGTTGAGCTACTACTAGCACAGCAATCACTAACATGACAAAAGATGACTCGTTTCAGGTTGATTTTCCTAGCTCAAGATACATCACTCACCACTCCATTCCTCGGGTACACGTTCATATCTGTCTTTTCATCTGCACACCTGGACATGTGCACTCTTCCTTTGCCTAAGCTTTAGCTATGTACAGAGGTAATGGATCATCAGGAGAGCCTGGCAGGTCTTGGGGCAAGGGCATGACAGCCACAGACAGGGAGGGTTGTAACCTGTCCCTGGGCATCCTGAACCTACTGATAACCCCACACATCACCTGCATGGTTCTGCATACTGTGCTGCATATCAGATCACAGAGAGGCCTCAAACCCCTAACCCATTCATAGGGAATATCAAGTTTCCTTTGGCAAGACAGATATAAAGAAAAACAAATACACACAAGCAATATTTTCCTTCTAACATAATCAATTTCTCCTTTCTCCCAACCCAACCCTAACTCTATAAACAGGATCCCAAATACATACAGCATCAATCATGTTTATCAATCATAATAATAAACATTAGTTCAACTAAATACTACAGCTAGAATTAGTTCCACTATTTATAAAGATTTTTTTCTTATACTTATTTGGTTTTTCAGTCTAAAACCAGTTCTGTAACAATGCTAAGCTATGCTGAGGTATTTTATGAAGGTGCCAGAAGCTGTTCCCCACGAGCATTATTCTCACAGATTAAGGTACCACCATTCAAAGCAATAAGAGAAAGAAAAGAGACAGAGAGATCCAGATCACTGAATCGACATGTGATATACTCAAGTTTACTGCTTCCAGCAAAGGCCAAGAGCAGAAAAGTCAAACTAAGGAACTGGTTCATGAATAGAATGATGGTCGGAAGAACCCCGAGTTCACAAGTCCTATCATGCACCAGGTACGAAGTGGATGAATGCTGAGGAAGAGGTTCCCTGACCACCTGTAGAACCTTACACTTACTTTCCATTGGTGAAGAGGGAGAGGCAAAAATTATTCCATCAACCTTTATAATCAAAGGACCTTATTTCCGCCTATTCTATTTATGCTTGTGTGTGCAATCCATGCAAACCTGTGGAACAGTGTCTTATTCTCAGAGGAATGGCAAAGAAGAATTGCTTTTCTTCTTCAAAATCAAAAATATGAGGAAAGTCTTATTTTTACAAGTATCTGAAAATGACTTCAAAATAGCCATGGATCTCTTTATATGGACAATATAACATGGTAAATACTGTTCATATCCACAAATGAAAGTGAACTCATAACAGTTATAAATAAATTACTACATCAATTTCTGCCCACTTGTATAATTATGGGTTTCAGGTCTTTTAAGTATTCTCCTTACATTAGTACTGGTAGTCTTAAATGTTTACAGTTCTAACAGTTTGAGGAATAAGTACACTTTATATTCATCAACTTCAGAAGTCAACGTAAGGTTTCTGTTCAAGCTCTCTTGCTGAGCTGCTGAGGCCCTTCCTTCTGTATCACCATGTGCTCAGGTTATTGAATGGTCTGTGGGTTCCTCAGGGCCAGGGTCAGCCCAGGCTGCCAGCAGGACCCTGCCTTCTGCTCACGAGGGCGGCATTTCTTCCCTCTTGGGAGAACAGAAAATAGATGTCCCTTTGCCTTCCTAGTTCAATGACCTTATTCTCTCTAGGTCAAGAAAGGTTTGTGAGGATGACATGGCTTAAGAAGAACTTCAGACTAGGAACTATAGCAGTTTTTCCTACATAATATCCCTGTATTTACAAATGTACCTGGCATTTCCAGCAAGTTAAATGTTAATGACTGGGCTGAACTGAAATATTGTCAAGCAAAAACCTGTGCTTCTGGGTAGTGAAGAGATTATTTCCTTATCTTTCTAATAATTGAAGAATAGATAATAGACAATAATATTAGAGAGGTATAATTGTGCTTTTCCCCTAAAACAAATAGATGATGATATAGAACATATTGGCAAGATGATCACACCTAAAACCTTTTAATTGATATCCCTTTAAAACACTTCTAATAAAGCTTATGAAATATAAATAGGCTGGTCCTCCACAAGATGAAAGCCTGATCCCTTTGGTTCCATTTTGGAGTAACAAGTTACATAAACAGGATGGTGCTGACCTTTCTGACAACACATCAAGGAAGGAAACGGCTAGGAATAATGTTTCCTCATTTTACGGAGCTGCCTATAGGGCTTCAGAGACACTCAAGGGAACAGAGCACTTAACATTTCTGTAACAGTAAGACTGCTCTTGTGAGAAGCCTTATAGATTTTTCTGTTGTCATTTAGATTTACACAGGAAATAAATAAAGTTTATGCCAAACTGCATTGCTTAAACAGGATTAAACAATTACATTCACTACTCTCCAGGGAGGGCCCATTATCACAGGCAAATATAGTATACCCTAAAATGTATTTAAAATTAGTCTTTGGCTTGCTATGTGTTAACTAAATTTAGGGATGAAATAAAGCAAGCATAAATATCAAGGGGAAGAAAAGAAGAATGAAATAACAGGTTTAACAACCCGTTTAATTCAGGAAATGCAGAAACTCAACTGTGTGTCTTTTAGTCAAATAAACTCTTTAGTTTCTATACCCTTTCATAGAAGGCAGCTGAATGTTAAGTCTGAGTACTTTACCTCAGAAGACAGTTGTCAGTTTAAAAAGCATTTGAGATCATTAAAAATAATAATAATAATAAAAAAGATGGTATCAAGTAAAAACTACCCAGGGGTTTGTGTATAGTAGGTTAACAGACCATTGAGAGATGGTCACGGAAGGTATTTTAGCCTGAACACCCACCAGAAAGCTTTAGTAGTGTTTTATGTATACATATGTATAAAGTACCTTTCATTTTACAATTTAATTTTAAACACACGAAAAAGGGGAGGAAAAAATTAAAGTTATCTTTATCTAAAGATCCTTTTCTTCTCAATACAGTATTTATGCTGGTTTTAAAGTCTATCCTCAAAAATGAACTACATAAAAAGGCAGCAATCCTTTCTCAAACCCACTAGAGACTACAGACAGAGGAGGGACTGACAAAAACGTAAAACTTAGTATCATTTTTAAAATCGAAGTCTGTAGGGGACTCTTATTTGGGAAAAAGGTCCTTTTAACCACAGAAGACAAACAGTCTTTCTCTGTCCTCCTCAATCCCTGGGCCAGAGCCTCTTGGGACTCTACTTCCTTTGGTAGCAATTCTGGAAATTAATGCTATAACTTCTAATGTGTCTGGTAGGTAATCAGCATTTCTCTCCCTGAATTCTTCCTAACCTCCTCACTCCCAAGGGAGGGACTTTCTGCTAGGGCAGAAACAGTATTGACAGGCCTAAAACCACATGCAGACTAAGGTTAGAGTGTTAAGTCAAGACAAAACATTCACTTAACAAGAGAGAAAGGCTGGTGGGGAGGGAGAAGTAGTAACTGGCACGCCATCTTATTTACACACTGACTTAAACAAACTAGCTAAAATCAAGGTAATGTCTGCCCAGAAGATATTACAATTTACCAACATAAAAGATAAAAACAAGCAGCAACTTTCACATAAAATTAATCAAGAAAAATGAGTAAGAATTGTCAGTAGCATCTATCTCCTCAATGTGTTTGAACTGCACATTATAACTAGTCCATTAGTACAGCAGCTTGCTAAGAATTGACTTTGGTTCAAGCTTAGTTTAAAAAACAAAACAAAACAAACAAAACACCCACACCATACAAAATAGGTGGATGAGCATCTGTGAGTTTCCCTGCTTGCAGTTCACTGATTTTTGGAGGGATCTTAGGAAAAGTTAAGGGTAAAAGAAATTATTCAGGGGTGAAAATTAAATACTCTGGGAAATAACCAAAAGGAACTAAAAAAAAAAAATTAAAGGGGATCAAAATGTTTCTGACCTTTAATATTAATATGACCTTCTCTCAACTGAAAAACAACCACAAAAAAGGTCTGTGTCTGTTACTGCCTCTCTGAACTTTTCTCTGTAGAGAAACAAATGCAGTTTCCTGTGGCATAAGCAAAGCAATCAGAAGGAGAGTCACTCCCAGCTCAAAGTGCAGACCACCAGGAACCGAAGCAAGTGCCCTCAGACACCAAGTGGGAACCTTTTAACTCCAATAAGGGCAACTCAGAGCTTCACTGCAGTGATTCAGTCATTTGTAAAAATTCTGGTACAGACAGTATAATAATAGGATATTGGCAAATGGGGGAATTTAGTCTCTAAATTACCCTCATCCATCTTCATCCATTTTCACAAGCTCTTCCTTTTCAATGGGCTCATTTATGTAGTCTAGAAACACCCTGAAAGCAATTACAGGAGCAAATCACTTTTTACATCAAATAGGAGATGCATGTCGTCATCAGATCTACTTAGGGGCCTAACAAACCAAGAGACACTCGAGGCTGAGAAGTTCCTGCTCAGCCTATCTCTGAAGTTCCACAGATCCCTTGCCCATCCAGGAAAGGGCCTCTGTCAGTCAGGGAACTGAGGAGGATCTCGGGCTTGGAGAAACTTGTGACCCACTCAGTGGACAGGAAGTCTGTGACTCTCTAGAGGAAACGGTGGCACACTCACTCAGGCTCTTCATACTGACCTCTCTGGGATACCTCGTGAGTAGAAAACAGTTCACAGAATTGCTTTAGAAAACAAGGGAGAGAATTGTTGCACAACTTCAGTATGCCAATTTGATTCTGACCAAGTAAATAAAAAGAAGTTTGGATGAAAATTTTTCATAAAATGAAAAAAACAAAACAAACAAACAAACAAACACTAACAGTAGGAGCATTTTTTTTAAGAGATAAGAAATCAGGAGAGCCACCAAGTCAGGTGTCTGCAGTAGTCTTTGCTCTTCGGAACCAAACCCTGCCCTGCAACAGGCATAGCTGTTCCCATGGGAAGTAGAAGGAAGCATCACTGTTGCACCAGGGTCTGGGCCTCAGGCTGTTCAATGATTCGGGGTGAGTGAGAGCCACGGTTCAGCAGGAATTCCTTCCTACACACAAGTGCTCCAAAGGCACCGCCTGATGGGGAGGGGCGTGTGTGAGGCAGAAGTATTTGCACACACTGCCTACAGCTTCTGCACCAAACCTCTTGCATAAGTGGCAAAAGAAAATCATTTTCTAGCACCTCTGTAAGAGTCATCAAGGATAAGGAAACCAGCAAGAACATTCCCAGAAGTTAAGAACCTAAGTCTCCCTTTATCCCAAACCCTCCCTCCCCACAGCGTGGGAGCTCACTGAAATAGGATCCAGGAGCAAGAGATAAACATGTTCAATATATATATATATATGTATAAACAAACAATAGCAGAGACACAGTAATACAGGCCTGCCTAAATTGTACCAGTTAAGAAAGGAACCCCCAATACAATTGATATGATTATAAACACCTTGTTATGACTTAATGGCCTGTACAACAGACCTATAAAAATGATTTTTTTAAAGAAAAAAAAACACAAAAAACAAAAAAACAAAAAAAAAAAAAAAAAAAGAAAAAGAAAAAAACCCCTTCCTCTCTTCCTCTCCTGAACTGGTGACCCACCTTAGCTTGTCGTCATGACTGCTGGACATGGTAAGCAGGCCTTTCACTTAGTTTTGTCTGTCTGTTTTTGTTTCTTTTTTTTTTTTTTTTTCCTTTAAAATTTTTGGTTAGAAAGTTCTCCAATCCATGAAGCAATCCTGAAAGACATTGTTTTATTATAAAATTAGGCAAATGCTGTCCTGTCTCCATTCTTTCTTTTTTCTGGTATGTGTAATTTTTTCTTCTCTCCATGTCTTCTTCCTCCTCACACACAACACGGTGGGAGGAAGCCAATGACAGGTGTCATTTTCTAAAGCAGCTGGTAGCCAGCCTATCACCCTGCAGTGAGGAAAACCTGTGGCAACCCAGCTCTATGCCCAGCTCACTGTGCCTTGGAGGCAGCTGTGGTGGTGGAAGCAGGCCCACTGGCAGAGGCGACTGTGAACAGAGAGTTCTGGATAGACTCAGTTGAGGTGGAGGAGGCATGAAGGCTGGCTGTAGGTGCAGAGTTCCCCGTGGAGGCTGCAGCGGCGGAAACCAAGCTTACTGGGTTGCTGGTGAGCAGAGAGAGGTTCTGAGGGTTCAGGAAAAGAGGTGCAGTCACGATGTTTGGGGCTCCTCCTGCATTGGCAAATACCAGGTTCCCAGTTGCATCCAGAGACGTTATTGGAAGGGAGCCACTAGAAGCAAGAGCTGTAGACAAAGCCCAGAACAGGAAGAGCATTAAATCGAATCCTGGAGAAGCCAGAGAACACAGATGATGGCACATCAGCTAACTTCTACTCAGTAGCAGAGAGTGCCTCTTTGCTGACTCTCCCCTCCACTGTACTGACATCAGCTCACGTTTATCTATACGTCTGATGCAAAGAGTTGAAAGTCAATTTAATGAGTATGAGTAGGACAAATCAATAGGGAGGAATCATGAGAGCTGCGGACCAATCAGTCATATTTCTATCTTTTAAGTGTTAAGTTTTTGACATTTACTTACAAGTATTTGTTAAATCCAATAATATTATCTTTTCAATGGAGTTGTCTTAAAACTACCTCCATTCAAAAAGACTACTTGTTAGTGATTGAAGTATTAAAAATATATTTAGCTTTTATCAACTCGACTGACATTATTTGACAAATTTGAGAATACATTTCATATAAGATGAAAGCTATATTTGAGAAGCCTTTAGTCAAGAGAACATTCACACATCACTAAATAAAGAAAAGGGCATGATTTAAAAAAATGTTTTTTTACTTCTAGAGGCAGAACACTTGACTCTCAGTGGGGATGGAACTGGGCAGTTTTACTTGAAGAAGCTTGCCTTGAGATAGGTTAACATCAGGAGGAAAATAAATCTACCTCCAACTCTAGTCACGTAATAAAGTTTAGATTTCTTGGAATATACCAAACTATGCATTTGTTATTCTCACAAACTAGCCCGTATGCCCTTCTACAAAACTTTTTTACAGGAATATCTTCTTGATCCTCAGGAACAGTTTAATCTTTAGTTCCTCACCTTTATCTTTAGCAAAGCAGGAAGCTTCCTCTAGCTCCCCCTGCCCCTCCCCGTACCCCCAATACCCTCAGGTGCACCAAGCAAGACAAACATGCTGCTGACCTTGAATCGTTGCCAGTGTACTGTTGCTCATTAGGGCTGGGCTGAGAGCACCGCCCAGGGTCCCCGGACTGAGACTGAGTAAGGCACCTCTGTAAGTGCAAAAGATGAGTCACTCTACTGCCATGTCGACAGACATCAATCTGACATACCCAAACTGATAAAACAGAAAACCTCAACTTGGGAAATGTATACGATCCTTGTCACTTTCTGTATCATTTTATATGGTTCAGTTAGTGCTTCCCAGTTACTGCTTTCTTGTACAACAAGGTTATGCTCTGCATAAAATATGAAACTTAAGTCATTCTAACTTTTCTTCTTCATTTTTTTCTAAAAGAAAAAACTTGAAAGGATAATCCTTATATTTGACAGTAAAGATATAAAATCACCACACAACTCATTGCTGCTCTATTTCCAATAGCAAAAATAGGAAAAACGACATTAACATTGACTGATGGACAGATGAGACCGATACAAACACAAAATGGGATTTTACTCAGCCATAAAGAAGTCTACAGATACATGGATAGAAGTGGAAAACATTACACTAAGTGACTAGCCTGGGCCCTCAATCACAAAGGCTGCCAAGTCTCCTTCACAGTGACTCCTAGCTTTGAGTCTTTATGTTTAACTTGGAGTATCTGTACTTTCATCAGAAAACATGGATGAGTCCCTGAGAGGAGGATAAGAGGTCTTACTGGGGTAGGACATAGTAGAATGTATTGGGATGAGAAGAGGAGGGGACACTGGGGATATTTAAAGGTTTAAGCAGAGACAGCAGTGAGGGATGGAAGCAGAGAAGGAAGACAGGTCAACAAAAACTAATAATGTATGAAAAAGCCTGGTGGAAACCTTCTATGTGTGAGCTAATTAAAACCCATAATAAAAAGTAAGAAAAGGAGTTTGAACAGAGGTACCCCAGATGGGTAGACAATATTGTTCCCAGAAGATACAGACTATTAAATAAAAATCTTAATGAGCTGGGCATGGTGGCACACGCCTTTAATTCCAGCACTCGGGAGGCAGAGGCAGGTGGATTTCTGAGTTCAAGGCCAGCCTGGTCTACAAAGTGAGTTCCAGGACAGCCAGGGCTATACAGAGAAACCC